>NC_137958.1:11289706-11746032 GCF_963924665.1 Micromys minutus | reverse complement strand
CCATTTGCTTTATAGACTAGAAAAAATTAATATAAGTACAGGAAATGTAACACAATCCTCATAAACCACAGAAGCCAGTGGGCTTCTCACCTTCTCCTTAGATATACGGTTTTTACTGTAACTGTCCCATGTGAGTGTATTTCTCTAACATAAATTCAACTTCTTCTTCCACTCTGTTTGGAAAGACAGAAATGTGGAAAAAACTAAACACAAAGCAGTAAGTATGACACTGCATGCATTCAACTTTGAGCTAAGAAATTGTGATCTGTGTGCCCTTGAACTAGTTATGTAATGTCTCCATGCCTCAGTTTCCTAATCTGCTAATTGGACTGAACTAGTCAAACCTACCTTGTGGGGTTATTTAAGAGGCACTGTTATTACCCTAAAGATTAGCCCATGTGTCAAGTAGAAATACAGGTGTCATTACACTGGAGCACCACAATGAGCCTAATCTGCAATGTTCCTTGGGATGCTGGGGTAGCAGGGAAGTTTTGATTACCATCTCACTGACAGAGAGATCCCTGAGGTACCACATCTCTGGATGCTGTGGTTACATATGATTCAACAATTAATTACACTCCAGGACGTAAGCCCTGAAAAATTGAAAACAAGACTCAAATAAATAAGCATACACCAATATTCACGGTGGTATGTATTTTTAATGTTTTTATTAAGACTTTGACATGCTGTATTTTGGTTACATTCACCTCCTCCTCCCAGACCTGCCGCCCTGACCGCACTCCATACTCACTCATCTTTGTGCTCTCATTATTTTTAGATCCATTGAGTCCCCGTTAGTGATGTCTGTATACACTTTTAGGTGTCTGGTCATCCACTAGAGTTTGTTAAACCTGGCGCGGTGGGTCATTCGTGCAGCTATTAATGACCAATCGCTTCACTGGGAATTGGTCTTGTGCACCGTGTATTCAGATGCTGACTTCAATGCCCACATAGCTGTCTGCAGTCCAGATGATGGCACGGTCAAGCATCTCTGGTCTCGGTGTTATATAAACTTTGTTTCCTATGACAGGCCAGAGGAGACAGGAGGAATGACCTTCTGATCCCAGCCAGGAGTCCCAGTAGAGAGCAGTAAGAGAAAGACCACAGAAGTCAGAGATAACTATGAGGCAGAGGGTCCTGGAGGAATCATAATGAGCTAAACGCCAAGAGATCTACCATGAGCACACACACGGAGCAGAGTAAGCCAGAATGAGACTCAAACTTCAAGTCACATGGGGCCAGAGGCCAGGATATAGGTAGGTTAGAAGGCTAAAATGATGGATATCTGCCCAGTAATGATGCTTAAAGCTTCTTCAGCCTTATTGTGCACGGGTCTTCACACTGACAACCATTCTGAGTTCATCTGTGCCCCGTTGGGTGTGTTCAGAGAGCAATTTCCTTGTACTCATCTACTATCTCTGGCTCTTATAGTCTTTTTGCTCCTTCTTCTAAATAATTCCTGAGGCTTTGGAGGAGGGAGGACAATAAAGAGATGTTTCATCTCTACACCTTGACTAGTTGTGGTCTCTATTAATCTACTCCAAAAAGAAACGTCCCTGATGAGGTTTGCGAGATGAGCTAACCTATGGACATAACCCAAAATAGGAGTAGGTATGAGTTTAAGGTTCCTTTTACTTGAAGACAGGGTCTGAAGAACAGACCAGCAGTCTATTTTAACGTAATATTTTAAATTGTTGAGAATTTCATATATGCATAAAATAATGTCATAACAGTAATTCGTATAAAGCTAAAAGGTGGAAACAATCCACAGGTCCATGGAAAGCAGAATGCATGTATAACAACATAAGAGCACACAATGTATTTCAGTCATTTTACAGGCACCACTCCACCATTGAAATCCTCCCAGATCCCTCACTAAATACCCACTCCCAGCTCGTGTTCTGTTTTTTGTTTGTTTTTTTTTTTATAACCCACTGAACCCAGTTAAGTGCTGCTCATATACACAGGATGTGGGGAAGTACAGTCTCACTGGAGCATCATATCAATATACTGGGAAAAAACACCCTAGAGAAACCTGACTCTCACTCCCAACTGCCGTAGGTTGATGTCAAGGCGATACAAGATTGGACAGTAGAGAATGGAGCAGGGACAAAGTTTTGGTGAGGCAGAAGAGAAGGAGAAAGTGGGAGATTCAAGAAGGGGCAACATGAAAGCAGATGTGGACGTTTCTCTCAGCACAGCTCTATATGATTAAAGGTGGTTATGAATATTTTATAAGGTATGGAATTGTACCGGATCATTTGACTTATCTGGGTGGGCAAATTATATTATACCAACTGGATCAGAGTATTTTGGTGTGTTCTTTGATGTGGTGACTTAATTAAGTTCAAAGAGGGTGTAGTGGTGGGACACACAAAGTCTGCCACGCAGTTGGGATGTGTGTGTGTAAGGCTTGGCAACAACCTGCCAAGAGAAAGTGAGTGACAGCAACACGCTGGGGCGGTCATGGACCACCTAGGACACAATCAGATAGGGCTGATGGAGTGAACCACCTGGGAAGGGAGCCGTGTGGATAGACTGGCTTACAGATCGTGTGACAGAGTCCAGGCTCAACATTGGAACAGCTCCCCGGAGTGAGAGAGCTCGCGCAGAGTGAGACCTTGCGGGACTGGTAGCCACAGAACACTTTTATTTTTACAGCAACAGATCTATACATATGATGGGATGTTATTTAGCCTTTATAAAGGATGAAATGCTGATACTTATCACCTTATAAACATTACTTCAAGTAAAATAAAGAATTTCTATTGTTCCACTTACATGAGGTGACTGGACTAGCCAAGAAGTTTCTAGTGACAGACCTGGAAGAGATTACCAGAGCCTGAGGAAAGAGGAAATGGTGGGGGGGTCAACATTTAATGGAGAGTTTCTCTCATTGTTTAAGACAATAAAAGAATTCTGTATATGGGTGCAGTCATGATTGAGTAGCAATGTGAATGTACTTAACACCACTGCACTGTACAAGGAGCAGTCAGAGGTCAGCAAGGACCAGAGCAAAAGTGTCTTCTGGACATGATAACACATGAACACACTGCATAAGACCCTCCCATAATCAAGACTGTCAATATTCCAGAATGGAGAAAGGAGGGGTTTACAAGCTCCCACCATGAACTGAGGAGCTGTGGGCAGCTGATGACTTCCGGGTCAGCTTTCCTTGAAGGGATATATAGTTCCTACTAGGCTGACCATGATCCCACACCCAAGATCAGGACAGAATTTCTGAAGAGGACTCAAATATCTCAGAATATAGCCTCAAAAGCTAATAGATGTGGACTGGAGAGATGGCTCGGTAGTTAAGAGCACTGGCTGCTCTTCTAGAGGTCCTAAGTTCAATTCCCAGCAACCACATGGTGGCTCACAACCATCTGTAATGGGATCTGTTGCCCTCTTCTGATATGTCTGAAGACTTGGACAGCATACTCATACATAAAATAAATAAAACTTTTTTAAAGGCTAATAAATAAGAATGTGTGGAATGAAAAGGCTTTGGTATATCAAACAAAACAAATGACCATAGTTAAGAGACAGATTATAGAATGGGGGAGAATCTCTTCTTGTTGAACATATGACGTCAGTGAGTTTTTCTGGGTCCTCACCTTGTCCAGCACAGGCTTTAACAATGAGCAAACATTGGCAGGTACTTGCAAAAATACAGAAGGAACCTGGGCAGAGCCAAGATCACTTTAAAAAGTGCAATAAACTTCCTGCTATTGTCAAAGCCAAACAGTGAAGGCTTAAGTCAGCTCCCTAGAAGAAACTGACCAAAGCCTCTATAGACAGGCATGTCTGGGAAAGACCAGATCTGTTTATTTCTTACATATTTTAAATTTTTATGTATTTATTTTTATTTGTGTGAGCATCATTCCACTTGTATGTCTACTGTGTGCATGCTTAGTGCCTATGGAAGCCAGAAGAAGGCATCAGATCCTCTGGGACTGAAGCTACAAGTAGCTTCGAGCCACTGTGTAGGTGCTGGAAGTCCAAGCTGGGTCCTCAGAAAGAGTGGGCAGTGCTCTTAACTCCTGAGCTATCCCACTAGCCTTCCCGCATGTTTACAAGGAAAGGATTTGAAAAGGATTAACAATTTAAAAAAATACTATAGACTTAACTGTAGGGAGCCGTTTGTGCGGCACCCAAACATGGCGCCGACTTCCCACCGAGAGCTCAGCAAACAGAGCTGCTGCCCAGCCAAGAGACTTAATGCGCATGCGCCACATACGTCATTAGCCCGCTCTCGGGGCATACTATTGAGTTACTGGAGGGCGCACCAATTAGGTAGCGACACGAGTCTCCTAGGCATATATAGCAGTGCATCTTCTCCCCCACGAGAGAGAAGAAGAGGAAGACGGAGAGAGAGACCCCACGTGGAGGGATGGCGGAGAGGCGCCACGTGGAGAGGGACCCGATAGGAGAGATTGCGGGAGGTCCCGCGTGGACAGAGACTGAACAGAGAGATCACACGTGGGGGACTGCGCGTGAGAGGTCGGCTAGACAGTAGAACTCGGTAGGGAGTCCCCGACTCAGAGACAAGTTTCCTGCTCATGAAGCCCCTGCTCAAAGTGCTGTACAATAAAGGTTATTCTGCAGAAGAAGCTGTTCGTTTGTTGCACGCCTGTTCCTAGAGGCGGGAAGCGTGGGCGTGTGACAACTTAACAGATCGAATCCAAGATTTCCAAGAGAAGAGAAATGGACCTGCTAGCCATAGAATAAACCACAGTTATGGCATGAATTATAATGTTTTGACTTGTTTAGAAGGAGAAAAGATGCCTGTATCCCCCAATTGCTGGGATTACAGGTCTACATACATACCACACTCAATTATTTAGTAACTGTTTAACAGCTAACACATGGTGTAGGAATGATGAGAAGACCCAAAGGGTGCTTGCTAACAACCTGAGTTCTATCCCTGCAACCCACATGCTGGAAAAGAAGCGACTTCTGCAAGCTGTCTTGTGACCTACACACACACACACACACACACACACACACACACACATACACACACACACACCTTGGCAAACATGAATCTATATATACATATACATAAACACATACACAAACAAATAAAATAAATGTAAGTTTTAAAATAACAAATGGTGTGTGTGTGTGTGTGTGTGTGTGTGTGTTATAATTACCAAAAAGAAAATAATATTGAGAAACCAAGAATCACCCACATTCCAGAACCAGGTGCTCCACCACCTCCAGGTCACCTTTAGTGACTCAGCTCCAGCAGCCAAGTCTCCACTGGGGTTGACCATGTTCTCCTTCACAGCTTAGAATAGTTAAGGAATTTATCTGACCAGCAGCTACCTTCAAGATACTGAGCCAACTGTTGTCGGGCTTGAGTGGCATTACGTACCTGGTAAAGGGTTAGGTGGACTGAGTGAAACCTGGGGTGTCATGCCAGTAGAGACATGTCTCTAACAAGGGCCAACTCTTCTGCCAGTAAGTCAGTCTATCATTGTAAAACGTAGATGGCTTGATAAAGATGTTGATTTAGTACCTCCTGCGCCTGCAAAGCCTCAGCTGACTCAGAGACTACAGCATTGACCATCTCCGCCATAGTGGCTTTCTGTGTCAAGGCAACAGCAACTTGCCTGCAGTGACGGCAGCTCTAATACCAAAATCCCTCTTTTCCCCACTCTGGCTACCAGTGGTCACATTCATAGGGGTTTCCCCAGTCCACATTTTTGCCGACCAGTTTATATGGGAATATGTTCCATTAAAGAGACAGCCACCTTTTAAGAGAGTAAGGGGGCACAAATCAAGACAATTAGAGGGGCCACATAAATTGCTCATAATGGGGTCATATCAGAATCTAATGTGGTCCCTGCTAACATAGAGAGTAATATTGGAAGCATCACATGAGGTAAACCTCCATCCACATACCAAGTGTGAGGTTTGATGACAATATTGGGTAGTTTCTGGCAAATTTTATACCTAGTGCAGGCTGGCAGTGCTCCCAAAGGATAGGAAGTCCCACAGAAGTGGGCATTTGAGGGACCCTTGGACAATGAGGAAGAGGTAGATGTGATATGCTTGGGGGATCCTTTGGGGATTTGTAATCAGTAAAGGGAACATGAAGTTCCATGCCTAACCTGGTGCCATAGGTTAGATTACCATGAAAGTCCCCAGTGGTCATATTATATAGTTAGAAACAAGAACTGATGGAGGAAACATTAGTGGTAAGGCAGAGAATTTCCTCCTTAGGACAGGTGCCTTCTAATCATCATGTAGTAGTGACTAAGTCCATGGAGGGCATACCCAAACTCACACTGAAAGAGAAAAGAACAGGGTAGGCCAGGAAGTTAACTGCCACAGACAAAAGAATGGGGATAGGGGTATCAGGGGAGATTCTGTCGTTAAGGTCTTATTCCCCAATTGGTTCTTATCAATAAAGAAGGTTGGGGGTCAATTGCTGGACCAAAGGTACAGGTAGGACTTCTGGGTTCCAAGAGGAAAGGGAGACACAGGGAAAGAGAAAGGGGCTTATCTGCCATGCTTTGGAGGAAAGAGGATGCTGAAATCATATAAGGCCCCAGAGTGGCTAGGGCCTTTGTCCCTCCACTATGGACAGCTGGCCAAGGAGGTTGGTGGGGTGGGGGGCTAGCTGATACAAGCCACTAGGTTTAGGGTGGAGGAGAAATGGAGAAAATAGTTGGTAAGGGTATGCCTTTCTAGGCAGGAGATTTCTATACCCAGCAATTGTGTCAAGCCGGTAAGTTCTGAAATAATAGAGTTGTCTGTGTGTCCTTTATCCGTGGATTCTAGTGTCTCGAGAGTGGATTGGGAAGAGAAACCAAGTCAGTGGTGGCAGTTCCGATCCCAGAGCTAAGGTGGGTGGGACAAAGGGAGCCAGGAGTGAGCTGGTAGCGCAGCAGCTCCCAGGCAAAGGTGATAGACCTTGAATTTAAAACTACAAGCAGCAGAGGAGCACCAAAGCCCAGAGCTCATCCAAGGTTAAAGGAAAATTAATAAACTCAGTATGTATATTAAATCTTCCGGTCCTGGTCTTCATCTGGCTTCTTCATTGCTCCCTGGTCCATGTCCAGGCAAACTTCTCTCAAGGGCACCCATATTGGTGCAGTTGTGTCCTAGGGGAACAAGTATAACCACACCCCCTTGTCAGAAGCAGAATGGGTGGCTGCCATTGAGAGGTTATTGGGTCCCTTCATCTAACCAACAGGAGGGGAGCGTTCCTCCACAAAATGCCCAATGTTTGTAAGCAGGGCTCAGCCCTTTCTCATAGAAGGAGAGAAAGTTCACATGGAAGAGGACCTCCACCGAGGCCAGGATCTCTTTTGGATTCTGGGAAGATGATCCAAAAAAACAATCTGCTCTGTCTACGATTGCTTGGCCTTGAGGATTATAGGGTATCCCAAAGGAGTGACTGATCCTCCCTGAGGACAGAAAGGCATTAAACTGCTGAGCTGAGTAAGCAGATGAGTAAGCAGGTCCATTGTCAGTCTTGAGTGCCCAAGGCACTCCCATTACCAGCATTGCTGATTTCATGGCCTTAATAGCATGAGAGGCCTTTTCACTTGCCATGGCCACTGAGAATACAAAGGCCAAGCAAGTATCCACTTCAACACGTACAAACCTAAGATTACCTAAGGCTGGGTAATAGTGACATCCATTTGCTAAATTGCATTGGGGAGTAGACCGCTAGGGTTAACTCCTGATCTGCCAAAGGACCCCGATGGTGCAAGAGGTGTTGTGCACATTGCACAGGACCTTGCAAGACATTGCAACGTAGACAATTTGGACAGGAGCTTCTGTGGATTCTGAGGAGAGACTAATGATGTGACATTCTGGCTTGTAATAGCAGTTCCATGTCTACAGCCATAACTGGGCATTGGTTCTCTCATTTCCTTCTGCTAATATGCCAGGCAATTTAGGATGTGATCTCATGTGTGAGATGAACAGGAGATGTGCCCTATTCTCGAGAACCTTCTGGATAGATAGAATGCAGACATGCACGGGGCTGTTTTACTCTTTAGTATGGGAGAAGGACAGAGTATAGACAGATGTACTGTATATTGGCTATCTGGGAAAATATTAACTGGCTCCTGTTGGCAACACTCAAAATTTTTTCAAGAGTACAAATAATTCACCTAGTTGCACTAAGCCAGGATTAGGGAGAACATAAAAGGGGTTGTGTCCTTTTCCTTCAGGTCTTTGGATAAGAACCCCATATCTGGCTTTATTTGCATCACAAAAGGCCATAGTTGCCTTGGGAATGGGATGAGGGTTTAGCTGGAACAAAGCAATAAGACGCTTGTCTGGGGCTGGAGAGATGGCTCAGCTGGTTAAGAGCACTGACTGATCTTCCAGAGGTCCTGAGTTCAATTCCCAGCGACCACATGGTGGCTCACAACCATCTGTAATGGGGTCTGATGCCCTCTACTGGTGTATCTAAAGACAGCTACAGTTTATATGTAATAAATAAATATACTTAAAATATTACTTTAAAAAAAAAAGACACTTGTCTGGTGGCATGTGATTATCCAACAAGCCTGAGAACCCCGCCACCATTTCTTGAAAGCTAATGAAATCTGCCTATAATGATTGAGGATATCGTAAGGAGAGTGGTAGAATTATTTTGTCTGGTTTCCTGTTATAACTTTTCCTTGCTAAGCCTCTCATCTTAAGGGCAAGATGGAAGGCAATGTCAAACTCTGAGGTAGCCTTAAGTAAACAGAGTAGGCCTGGTACAACCACATGAGGGTTGTACCATTCTGCCATAACACTCCTAGGACCCCTTCAATGGACCATAGCATTACAGCAAAGACAGGTTTCTTTGGATCATGCCTTTCCAGAGTTGATACAGAAAGAAGCACCACAACTTTCTGTAGTAGGCTGTTAGCCTCAGATGTTAGCTTAACCCTGGTGAAGGAGCTGCCTCATCTCCTAGTCCAGAATAAGCAGGAAAGGTTTGAGCCAGTTAACAGTTCTGCATGATCACTGTAACTCCACAAGGGAATAGGATTATTTTGACATGATGTAGAAGGCCAGGGTCTTAATCTTGTCAGAAATAAAAAATCCCAGGAAGGCATATAGGGGAACTCTCTGAATCTTTTCAGGAGTGACCTTCAAGCTGAGTTTTTCTAAGTTAAGCAACAACTGAGAGGACAACCTTGGGCAGGCTAGGATGTGCAAGCATAACATCATCCCCGTAGTGGATTACAAGGGTATCCCTGGGGACTCCCTGTATGGCTTCAACCACATAGAGATGACAAATCGTTGGGTAGGACTATCCACTGATATCTTTTAGGTGGTTTATTCATTGTAAATACTGTGAATATTTGCCGTACTGTGAAGGCAAAATGGCATCTCTCCTGGGGAGCCAGAGAGATCTGGAAAAGGCCATCCTTAATATCTAGGATCATCACATGGTATGTGGGTGGGATAGCACTGGGATACATGGGTAATTCCCATTTTTTCATATGCTCATTAATGGCTCTCAGATCCTGTAGAAGCCTAGATTTCTCTGACTTTAATAACAAAAATGGAGCATTATGACTTCTGGTCAAGGGGTTCCCATATGACCCCAAGCTAATTGTTCCAAAATTAGTTCCTTGAGAGCAGAAATCTTAGGTCCCAAGATGGACCAGTAGTTTGTTCACCCAGATATTGGCTTCAGACAGACAGTCCAATGGTATAGGGTCAGGTTCCTTGATGTCAATTAGCGTTGGGTGGGCAATGGCCATTAGAATTGGGGGTGATCCTGAATTTATGACCTGTGCAGTCTAGTGGGTTATATTGTATTATAACATCATCAAAAAAGGAATGGTTATTCATGGTAAGGATGACACCCATGTCTTCCAGAATACCTTTTCTCCAACGGTTTCAAGGGAACACCAGCCACAACAGATGTAAAAAATTGCTGTTCAAATCCTACCAAAGGACAGGTCGGGTAATCATTTTTGTGGCCTGTTGGCCTCCAACTCCCATAATGGAGGGACCAGACCGAAATCTCCAATGGGGGAACCTCAATGATTCATTTGCTGTTATTATAGTGATATCTGCCCCAAGTCAACCACCCCTTTAATGGGTATATAGTCTAAATGTACAGTTATCATCAAGGAGTGAGGAAACAAACAAGGTCTAAAAGACTGCTGGTCGAGCATGAATTCCTCTTACTGGCTGGGCTGAGGGGTGCCCCTTTTGGAGTTTAAATTGTCTTCCTACTCTTAAGAACGGCAATCTTTAACCCAATGAAAACCTTTGTTACAATGAGGACATTTGGTCTTGGACCTAGCTGAGGGGCATTCCTTTCTGCCATGACCAGGCTCGCCAGAGCCACAAAAGATGCGATCAGGGGGGCTTTAGGGGGAACATGTTTTCTATACACACTTCATGACCAAGGAAGACATCAATGGAGACAGTCGGGGCTACAATGGAGCCTGTGCCAGGGTCCAAATCACAAGTGCCAACAGCTCATTAATGGATAGCATCCTTCCTTATGGCTGCCACTACATTGCATACAGATTAGTTGGGCCAGCATTGACCTGCCTTTCCACTGCCTCAGTCACACAGGACAGGAAGTCCACGAAGGACTCCTCAGACTGCTGAACAAGATTTCGAAAATAAGCAGAGGGTTCCCCAGGGGCAAGGCCCTTAAGGGCCTTAAAGACAAGATCAGCAACCTGGTTAAATTATGCAGTCAAACAGTGGCCTAGATGACAGGGGTAATGTATGCGCCATGGCCAGTGAGCATGTCAAAAGTAACATTAAGGTTATATTCCAAATGAATCCTAGCCAGATTCTCAGCCAAGTAAGTCATGATATGCAGACCTCCAATTAAGAAACACGGCAGAGTCAACCACTGCCTTAAGGAGATTGTACCAATTGTAATAAGTCTGGAGGCATGTGGCCCATTGCTTCAGTACTTGTTCAAAATAAGGGGACTCTGGGCCAGAATCATGGCAGCTTTTCTGATTAGTGCCAAGTCTGCCAGAGGAGTGGGAATGCAGGGCCTTGTCACCACATCAGGGCTAAAATTGAGAGGGGAAGCTCATATGTGAGGAGAATGAGGCCCCAGGGGCAGACAGGCACCAGGTCCAGCAGGAGGGACAGTCAAGTCCCCCTAAGTCATGGGCCCAGAGTGGCACTAGAGGCTGGCGTGGAGTCTGACTGCTGGATGGCTGGAGCAGAGGTGCCTTCATCCTCATTGCTAAAATCAATCCGTTTGTCCAGAGAAAGTGGGATGAGGTCAGTAATGGAAAAGTGAGTATTAGCCTGATCCTTAGTCTGTTATAGGCAGCTACCACTTCCTTTGGGGAAGAATTCTTTATTTTTTTTTCTTTTACTTTATCTGCATTTATTTCATGCTGAATTTATTCCCGTGCCATGAGTTTTTGCTTCTTCAGTTTCTTCTGGGATATCTTTTTCTTCTGTGCAACCTCCTTTTCTGGCTTTGGAACGATCTGTTCCTTCTCAGTGAGGATCATCTCAGTGTGGCAGGGGGAGCTCAAGTATGGGTTAATCCTGCCATGACCTCTGTAGGTTCGCCGGCGCATCTTAGGTTCCTTGTTTACCTGGATGTGTTCGGTGACTACATCAGAGAGTCTACATCTAAACCCTTAAGTTCAGCATTCCTCTCTGCGTTCTTAGGCATGTGCAGCAAAAATTCAGCACTCTTTTTTGGCTGCCTTCCCTGTGTCCAGCCCCACTGTTTGACCTGGGCACACCTACCAACTCCACCATTATAACACCAGAATGGCACACATTGCTTCTTTAAAGTGACATCCTTCAGATACTTGGTGGCTTTGCAGATATGCATACTACTGATGGCTTGGGCAGTTTCCCGGGTGTTCTTAAAGTGAACGCGAAGGTTTGAACCTCTGGATTTTCATGATTTTGTGGGGTTTTCTGGGTCAAGAGAGTAGTGAACCATCTTCACAGGTCACCTCTGGCTGCTTACAGGAAGCGGGATAAGCTACATTCCTAATGCCAGTATCTCAGACCGTAACCATAATTCTAAAGGTGGGTTCAGTTGGTTGGATTTTCAGGTATTCGACTCATATTGCTCAGACTGGCCTCTAATTCCCAGCTTCAACAAACCTCTTTCGCCTCAGCTTCCTGAATAGCTAAGATACATTGCACAGCACAAAGTCTGAAGAGGTAACTAGCCGGACATGGTGCTGCAATCCCGGCATTTAGGAAAGGGGAAGCAAGAAGATCAGGAGTTCAAGGCCAACTTCAGCTACAAAGTGTGTTCAAGGCCAGGCTGGATGACATGCACCTTACAGAGGAAGGGCTTGAATACTATGACTGTTGGTGTCAAGCTCCAGTCTATGAATTCAAGGGGACACAGACCTTTAGACCACAGTACATCACAGCAATGTAGAACTCCCCGAGGCCTTTCCCTGCCTCAACCCCAGAAACAGCAGCCTGATAACTGCAGAGTGTGACCAGGAAGCCCAGCCAGCTGGCACGCTGAGCTCTGGCTAATCTGAAAGCAGCTGTTTCCAGGATCCCTGAGCACTGCCCATCTGAGCCTCGGGAATTCAACGGTGACACACACGGGCCTTCACTTTCCTCTGTGCTTGCTGGGATTTTTATCTTAAGGTTTAGTAAACGCTGGACATGTTGGTGCGTGCCTTTAATCCCATCCCTTCGTAAGTGGAGGAAGGCACGGCTCTGTAAATTGCAGGCCAGCCAGGGATACACAGCGTTAGAGTTCTATTCAAACTCCACCCCACAGTTACCTGGCAACAGCCAGGCATGCTCCACCCCCATAGGTACCTGGCACTATAAAAGAGGCTGCTTGCCTCCTCCTCACTCTCTTGCTCTTGCTTCTCCTTCTCTCTTACTCCTTTGTCCCTCCTCTCCCCATTCCCTTCCCCACTCTCTCTCCACGTGCTCATGGCTGTCTCTCCTCCTCCTCCCTCTCCTACCCTTCCTCCTCCTTCCCCTCCCTCCCTCCCTCTCTCTCCCTCCTTCCCTCCCTCCCTCCCTTCCTTTCCTCCCTCCCTCCCTCCCTCCCTCCCTCCCTCCCTCCCTCCCTTCCTCCTTCTCTCCCTCCCTCTCTCTCTCTCTCTCTCTCTCTCTCTCTCTCTCTCTCTCTCTCTCTGCCCCTACTACCCTCTTAACATGTCCTGAATAAACTATTCTAACTATGCCGTCATATGGCTGGTCCCTCAGGGGAAAGGGATGCCCAACATGAACCCTCCAGGGGCACCCCCTGTCCCCCACACCTCACCACACCACCACAGAACATACTCTTACTCTCTTTATCTTTTTCATAACATTGGTGCTGATACCCGGGACATATTTTTATCTTTTTATAAACATATCACACAATGAGACACTGCCTCAAGCAACAAATAAACAAGCAAACAGAAAAAGTGAATAAGACACAGAAGACAGGATGGTTAAGAACTTCAAGAGAGATGGCCAGGTGCTATTGAAAACCCCAGAGCCAATGCTGCTGGCTGGCAGTCTTCCTCCCCCCCCCCCTGCCCCATCAAGTACCTGTTACAGATACATCCTGGATGGCACACCCCACCTCACACTCTAAACCTTCCCAGCCCTTGAGCTTCCCTTCCCTTCCACAGCTTCCCTTCCCTGTATAACTCGGCCATCTTGACTAAGTGCCCCCCTCTTGCTCTTAGTTCTCATATGTTCTTTTTCCCCCTGCTTCCCACTTCTCTTCCTCGCTCTCATGACTTGGTTCAGTCTCTTCAGTGTGGACCCTTCCAGATACCCCTGGCTATTCTGCCCCTTATGTCTACAATAAACCCTCTCTTCAACCATACCTAGGAGCTGTCATGTCTTCATTTTTCATTCAAAGGTAGCTGGAGAGAAAAAGATATCCTTTATGGGCCTGCAGAGGGCTCAGATTCAGTTCCCAGCCCCAACATGATGGTCAACCATCTTTGAAACTCCAGTTCCAAAGGATCTTCTGCTCTTATCTGATCTCCACAGGCACTAGGCACATACATGGTACACATATATACACACAAAGAATAAACTTTAATTTAAAAAGAATCCAGCTTATATAAAAAAGAATCTTGCTTATCACAACCCCCCCCTTCACTGTGAGGCTGTATGGGGGTGATCTACTGACAGGAGCTTTGAAATGAAAATCTAGTTTACGGTGTCTTCACTTACATTCATTCATGATGACTATTCACTAATATTTTTAAATGTAATCGTTATTCAGGTAAAATGAAGCCATATTCAACTATTGAAATATTTAAACAACATCAGATCTTATAAATGGCACCTCTCTGTTCACCCAGCCTATCTCTGGAAAGGAATTGCTCACAATCTAGCAATTGATGGGTTAGTGCCCAGCACCTACAGGTCCTCTGAAACCTGCTGTGCAGTCTTGACCTTTCACCTGAAAAGAGGGATGCTGGGTCTGCTCTAACTAGCTTTTCAAGTTAATCTTGGTTAGCATGCTCCCTCTGAGTTCCTTAGGATGCATTGCTTCATGGTCATGCCAAACAATACTGTAAATATTTCCTTCTATGTAGGAAGAAACTGGGGCTCAGAGAGATAAGGAACAAGGCCAAAGCCACAGGGCAATTAAAGGGCAGAGTTCTGGACCACAGCTCGGCTCTCTCCAGTCTCATTCCTAGCCCACAGAAGTCCTTTGTCTTTTGAAGAGATGCTATCCAGAGTTCTGGGGTGTCTGAGAATTCTCAGAGCTCCTCTTTAATTCTGGGTCAACTACTGTCACATTGAACTTATCAAGACCAAGCAGTGCTGCTACTAAACACAGCTGCTCAAGGGTTCCAGAATCTTCTGGCCTTCCAGGACACCTTGGAGGCCATATTAGGGCTGTGTATGTGCCTAACTCAGTTCCAAGGTTAATCTTCACTAGCATCTTAACTGAATTGAAGATCACACATCTGTCTGCGTTTGTGAAAGGATTCCTAGCAAAGACTAAATAAGGAGGGAAAACATACACTGAATATGGGGACACCACCCTGTGGGTGGGTATCACAGACTGAAAGTGGAAACTTGAGAAAGTGACTGGAGAGCCAGCTTTCACCTGTTTCCTGACTGCAGACATGTGACCGGCCACCTCATGCTCCTGTTGCCACAGATGGAGAAGTCCTGGCTGCCACACTGTCCTCACATGACAGATTGTACCCTAAAACTACAAGCCAAAATAAACCCTTCCTCCCCTGAGTCCCCAGTGCCATATAACTGATCGACGTTGCAAACCTTTCAAAACTGAGGCCAAAGTCTGTCCAGCTCTGATGAACACTTGGCTCTCCCTGCCACTCTTCACACTGAAGGTCTAACCGCAGGAATTTGTCAAGCCACCACGCCTGACCCCCAGTTCATACTGCAGACATCCAGCAAGACCACGTCTTTTGACCTCTTACCCTGATCTCTTCATTTTTATTTATTTATTTATTTTTGTTTGTTTGTTTGGTAACCTTCTAACTTCGCTTTTGTCTTGCCCATGGTGCTTACCCCTTTGTGACCTAAAGGCTCCAGAGTCCTAAAAACCAGTCCTGCTGGCCCAGCACAATACTACTGGGAAAGCAAAGCTATGAGACTGAAGCCAGAAGGAAACCCACTCACTAGAGAAGCAGCCGGTAGCTTGAAACCAGACAGGGTGAAAAGGGAAGGCAGGCCAGTCCCCACCTCCTCCAGGACTGAGTGGCCTGCCTAAGACCTCTTGGCCCCTTTCCTAATAAGGACACAGCTCTTCCCTGTGAGGCTCTATGGGGGGGAGGATCCACTGATTGGAGCTTTGAGATAGAAAGCACCCCTGAGGGAAGGGGCAGAATCTAGGCTCACAGTCAAAAATAGTCATCGAATTCCACTTTCCAATTAAATATGAGAAATACTCCTAAGGGTTATGTGCTTTTGTTACATGATTTTATTTTTTAAGATGACACAGGATAGAATTTTTTTTATTTTTATTTAAAAAAAAACAGAAGTCACATTAACTCTAATACATATACATAATACTATAACAGTATTACATAATTATAGTGCATATATAAAAAACAGACATAAAATCACTCTCAGCATTTAGTGTGCACATGGTTTTTTATGAACAAAAGGCCAGATATTTTCAACAATAAAGCACAAACTTCTTTATCAATAAATTTACTTCACTGAATCCTTCTAAATAAATGGCTAAGGTACACTTCATCATAAGGTACTTCATCATATGCATAGAAGATAATAGTCTAAATCAATTTCCTGTCTCTGTGCATTTAGATTGTGTGTAAGAAAACGTAAATTCCTTTGCAGTGTCCAGCAAGAACTAGAGGAGGAAACATCCCAGACTTCTCAACAGTCCTCGACCTTCCCTCCCACCCACCAACCTATGGACTCAGTCCACTTGGGCCATTCTGTATTGCTGTGTAAGTTTGCCTAGGCTCAACCTGGAAGAGTAGCAGTTGCTTCATTGTGAGTATTCCATCCATAAATATGATATGTCACAGGGCTGCGTCCTATCTTACTAGCTCTTCCTCCTCTTACCTCTTAAAGGAAACAGGCCACAGCCGAAAGCAAAACAGGCAGCTCCATCTGGTGTGTATTTGCAATATCTAGTATTGTAAGGTAGAACTCAGTTTCCTTGTTCATACAGTTACACAGACACACACACAGAGACAGACACACACACAAACACACAGAGACACACACACAAAAGAATTCCCTACCAGATTAGGCTAGAGGCCCTGGAACTGGCTATCAGGGAGTTGAAACACCTCTGCGGTAAGAAGGGTAAGACAGGGGAACAGGAGTAGAGAAGAAGAAATGCTAAGGTGAACATATGTACACACACACCACACATGCTAGTGCAAGCCTGCTTTATAGCCTTTGTACATGGGAGATGAAGATTTGTATAAAGAAATGAAGTCAGACCTCAGATCTCGCAGAGGAAGAAAAGCTGAGACCAGCAGACTGAACACAAGGACTCCAACCCCGCCCTGTCTGACACTGCATATATCAATGTCGCAGGAGTCTGAGGGCACAGCAGCTGCTGCTTTTCCTCGGTTTGGGGTTTTTTTGTTTTATTTCACATGGCATCTCGTGTAGCTCAGACTGGCCTCAAACTCACTATGTAGTGGAGGAGGAAAAGCTGGTGAACCTCCTGCCTTACTTCTCCAGTGCTAGGAGGTGTGTGCCACCATGCCCAGCGTGCGTGTTACTCCACCAACTGAGCTCCACTCCCAGTCCACATACAAAGCTTCTTTGTGCACGTGTCTGTCGGTGCAAAAGAAACAGACACATTTCTAGGTTCATCCAAAGTACCAAAATTAAACCAAGAAGAGATCTATAACTCAAACTGACCCAGAACAAGTATGATTGCAAAGGTAGTAAAAAGCCTCGTGCCTAAAGAAGTCCAGGCCCAGATGGACGCATAGAAGAATCCCACCAGACTTTCAGTGGTCTACAACCAATCATTCTTAATTATTTTTAAAAAGAAGAAGAAGCAGAGAAACAGAAAGTGCATTGCCAAGCTCCTTCTGTAAGTCAGCATCTCTCTAATACCCAAACCAGAAAAAGACAGCACCAGAAAGAAAAGTGTAGTCACATATCCCTGATCAACGGAGGTTCAAAATTCTCAATATCTGCAAGTCAAATGCAGACATACATCAAAAAGATTAGCCACTATAACCAAGTTAGTTTTATCTCAGAGATACAAGAACATACCTCAATTTTATAAAAGATACATATGAGAAACCTATAGCCGTCACCATTCTAAACCAAGGAAAACTTGAAACAATCCCACTGAAGTCAGGAATGAGACAGGGCTGATCTCTCTCCTTTCAACCAAAGTAAGAGAAGGAAATTAAAGGGAAACAAATAGGAAAAAAAGTCAAACTATCCCTGTTTGTAGATGATATTAAACAAAAGAGATCCCAAAAGTTGTACCAGAAATCTTCTAGAAATGATCAATAAATTCAGCAGAGTGGCAGGATACAAAACCAGCTGACAAAAAATCAATAGCTTTCTTAAATTTTGTTTTTATTCATTTTATTGATTGATTGATTGATTGATTATTTTATGTATGAGTGCTCTGCTGCATGTACACCTGCATGCCAGAAGAGGGCATCAGATCCCTTTATAGATGATCATGAACCACCATGTGGCTGCTGGGAATTGAACTTAGGACCTCTGGAAAAGTAGCCAGTGCTCTTAACCATTGAGCCATCTCTCCAACCACACTAGCTTTTTCATACCCCAACACACACACACACACACACACACACACACACAGAGAGAGAGAGAGAGAGAGAGAGAGAGAGAGAGAGAGAGAGGAGATCATGAATACACTCCTACTCACAATAGCCTCAATGAAAGTGAAATATGTAGGAATAAACCTAACCGAGAAAGTGAAGAACCTCTACAGTGAACCTTTTACATCACTGAAGAAAGAGATACAGAAAAAAAAAATCTAAAAGATGGAAAGACACACATAGTTGTGAATTGTGAAAATACCATTCTGTCAAAAACCATGTATAGATATAATGTGATCCCAGTCAAGACCCCCGTCTCATTCTTCACAGAAAAAGAAAAAGAACTGCTGCTCTTCTCACAAGAGTTAGAAAATGGGAACAATCTAAGTATCTTTCAACTGATAAATGGTAATGAAAGTGTGGGATACACTATGGAATGCTATTCAGCTGTAACAAAAAATAAAATTATGAAATGTATAGGTAAATAGATGGAACATATTAAGTCATATAAAAAGTCATACATACGAGTTGTTATTATCTATGTACTTGAATTAAATATTGTGCATACACACACAATTTAAATGAAAATTCCAGACCTGAACTGACAATACTGTCCCCAAAAGCCCTATATTATCTAACAAACCCCCAATACCAAGCATGAGAAGCCCATTTTTAGCTGTCGGGTAGGGTGTGTGAGATGCCCAAAGTAGACTGTCGTTGTCACTCTTGATTGCCTCTCAGAGGTTGGAAGCAGTCCAAGCGTAGACCTGAAAACATGCTGGACCTCAGACACAGGATCTGGGAGGACCCTAGCTGGATCTGACCTGAAAGCCTCCTTCCCGAGGACTAGATTCCATGGTACCAAAAGATGCTGTGCAAGCTTCCAAGGAAGGGAAGCAGGCAACAGTCCTATCCTATCCAGCTATGATGTCTGTGAGCAATGGTGACCAGGACCATGCAATAGCTTTGTGGGTGCAACGGTGGCAGAAGTATTCTGAAGGTAGCCCAACAGCTCTCTAACTGGGCTTAAGACCTGCTCCACAAGAGAGAAAGCATGCCTGGTACTAGAAACCTAGTCAACTACCCGGGGTTAGTAAGGTCATGGATCTTGGAGGACAACCTACAACTGTCACTTTACTAAGACAGCATGATTCCTAACTGCACTCTAAATATTTATCCCTACACCTTACGTATATCCTTATAATATATATCCTCATACTGTATATCCTTACACTGTATATTCTTATACTTACCCAACACCCTGGACAAGTGTAGCTCTGACCTTCTTCTCTATGTGACAGACAGAGACCATTACAGAAAAATACAACTGATCAAAAGTCACCACTGAGTGGTGCCCAGCCCCAACCCATACACCTACAACACAACTCCTGCACATAAGGTTCAGGGAACATCTTGAAAGAGGAGACAGAAAGAACGTGAAAGCCAGAGGAACAGGAAGTCTGCCGTGAGACCGGATCTCCTAGAAACTTCAGGGAAGCTGCACCCGTGTAGTCTCAATATGGCTGCCCAGGCGAGGCCTGAATAAGCACACCAACAGCCAAGCTAACATGGAAGGGGAAACCTTACCAGAGCCTCAACCCTAAACGAAGAACTATAGACAAGTTAGGAATCCTGAGAGTAGAAGGAAAACAGGTCCCCGGGGACAAGCACAGCAGGTGGTCACGTGGTCAGTCCTGAAAGCACACGCCTGCAAGAAATGCTACACAGACTGGGCAGTATTTACGCATTTAGGACAGTGAAAGGAAAGGCCATGAATTTGAAAGACACAGGGGTACACATGGCCTGGGAGCATTTGGAGGAAAGAAAGGAGAGAGGGAAACGATATAATTATATTTTCATCTCAAAAAATTGTAAATATACTAAGTTTAAAAAGCATATAGAAAAAAAAAACGATTCCCAAAATTCTGTCCTCTGACCTTCACGTGTGCACATACTTGCATTCACATACATGTAAACACACATCACACATAGGTAACACTTTTTAAAGATTTATTTCTTTATTTTATGTTTATGAGTACACTGTAGCTGTCTTCAGACACACCAGAAGAGGGCATCAGATCCCATTACAGACGGTTGTGAGCCACCATGTGGTTGCTGGGAATTGAACTCAGGATCTCTGGAAGAGCAGCCAGTGCTCTTAACTGCTGAGCCATCTCTCCCGCCCACATTACTTATTTTTTAAATTTTGTCACAATCAGCCTTTTCCCCGCCCTCCTGGTTGTCTCTCACCCTAGCTGCTTCTACCCACCTCCTAAGCACGCAAGAGGTCCAAGCTTCCATGGATGCCTCCTTGGCTTTCAGCCTACCTGAAGCCTTTCCCATCCTTACCTCAGAAGAACTTCTCAGAGCAAATCTCCTCAGATGTCACAAGACAACACTCTCGCGAATAACTTGTCTCTATCTATACTGCTGCCGTGTGTGTTCTAATGCCTAGTTAAGTCTCCTCTCGCCTGCCGAATCCCCATTTAGAGGACCAAGTCTGGGTTTTAGTGGCCACTCTTCTGCTTGCAGCCCCAGGAAATTCTGTCTCTACTGGCCCTGTTGAGTATTACCTGACATGTCCCCTGCAAGCCCCAGCCCCTATGCACTTGAGGCATCACCCTGAGGGGCTGAGGGTCTACTTGCTACCCACACTCCTAGAAATGGGAGAAGCCTACCTGTGTTTAGGCTGTTGTCATGGACTGTCCATTTGTTGAAACCCTATCCCGTAGTTAACAGTTGAAAACAGTGTTTTTACAAGGTAATTGAGTGGATGCTAAGTCACTTTGACTACTGGTCATATAAGAGAGGGAACGTTCGTATGTAAAGATATGCATTTGTGGGAGTGGTTCGAGCACACACACAGCCATCTGTATTCCGAGGAGTACATAAACTAGAAGAGAATCCTTAAAGCATATTTTCTTTCAACCCTGTTGGAACTTGAATTTTTAGACTCTTAGCCTCCGGGACCTCGAGATAATTCATCTCCATTGTTTTGTGCAGGGTCTTGCTATAGTCCCATCTTAACCCGAACTCCTCAGCTCAGGCCATTCACCTGTTTCAGCCTCCCTGGTAGCTGGGACTACACATGTCCGCCTCCTCCTGGCTTGTGATACTTTCTAAAAGCAGCTAATGCTAGATCCCTGAGAAACGCAAGGGCCTCTAAAGTAAAGCCCGTTTCAAATCAGAGGCCACAGGTTTCCAAGGGTCATGGGGTATATGGGGTTTGGCCAGGAGCTGACCCACTTGAGTCTCGGAGAACAACTCTCCAGGGAAGGAGTTTTTGTTCTGCATTTGGAAGGGGAAGGAGGCTGTGGCGATGCTTCAGGAGGCCCTTCTAAAAACGGAGCAGACTCTCCAGGGACATGGAAAGACGCCATCAAGGTCCTCAGAATTGCCTCTTTCTCAATTGCTCAAATGCCCTCAGCTCAGAATGATCATCAGGCTACAGTGGTTTCCCCCTGGCCTGTTCAGGTGGTCCTGCTCTAGACTCAGCATCCTAATCCTTGGTACTGCCCAAGGACTAATGAATGCTATTCTCTACAGAAAGAATGCTTAGAGCCTCAGAGGTGAAGCCACTTACTTACCTAGGCCCTGCAGACATAGATAAAGAAAAGTCAGTGGGGTTAGAGATGGCTCTGCACTGAAGAACTGTATCAGAATTCAGTAAATAAAAGTATATCTCTTTTTGTTTTGTTTTTTTTTACTGAAGGTGGGGACCTGCAGAGGTAGCTTAGAGCTTAAGAGCACTGGCTGCTCTTGCAGAAATGTAGGCTCCATTCTGAGCATCCACATGGTGGCGCTCACAACCATCTTGTTAAGTTGAGTACCAGGGAATCTTATGCCCTGGGCTGACCTCCCGGGGCATCTGGTAATACAAGTGATGCAGTCATGCAAGTGAGAAAAACACTCATACACATAAGTGAGTAAAACCATTTTTAAAGACTTATTTATTTCTATTTTACATGGATGAGTGTTCTTGCAAGCTCTTATGTCTGAGCCACATTTGTCCATTAGCAGAGGAAGCCAGAAGAAGGTATCAGATCCCCTCAAACTGGAGTTACAAATACCAGCTAGCCATCATGTGGGTGCTGGGATTTGAACTCGTGTACGTTAAAAGAGCAGCCGGATCATGTCTTCAAAAATAAAATTAAACAAATAAACAAATAAAAGCTGACACACAAAGATGACAAGCAGGGGTGAAACCTATTGTTCCAAAGCTTCCTTGGACTTTGGACGTACTGGCTCTGGGGTCTGGTAATCAGAGGTGGAAAGGTTTATAAATGAGCAGACCCTTGGCCTTTGATATAGCTGCCAACAACCACATTTCCTATTCTGGGCACAGTGCCATCTAGGGCCTCAGCCACCCTCCCCTACCTTAGTGAGGAAGTATAAGCCAGTGCTGGCCGGGTCTGTGAAGGCAAGGACCAGAGGGAAAAGGAGTCCTGAGCCTGGCTGGTGGGTTGTTCCCTCTGTACATTCTGACATACAACTTCCAACTGTCCTCATTTTACCCCTCTTATCTTTGGCCTCTCCTTGGCAAAAAGGCAACCACATCTCTGGTCCTGGCTATTCAGGAGCTATTCAACAAGTGCACTGAGAGAGTGTCTGAGCTGGGCATGGTGGCACGGGGCAAACCTGTAATCCCAGGAAGACCACACAAGTTCAGGGTCATCTTCGGCTGTGTGGCTGAGTTTACAAAAAAAAAGAAAGAAAGGGGGCTGGAGAGATGGCTCAGTGGTTAAGAGCACTGATTACTCTTCCAAAGGTCCTGAGTTCAAATCCCAGCAACCACATGGTGGCTCAGAACCATCTGTAATGAAATCTGATACCCTCTTCTGGTGTGTCTGACAGCTATAGTGTACTTATATAATAAATAAATCAATCTTAAAAAAAAAGAAAAAAAATAAAGGAGGGGAGGGAGGAGGGGCAGGAGAGAGAGAGAGACAGAGACAGAGACAGAGACAGAGAGACGGAGAGACAGAGAACTTTACCCTGACTCCAAAGTTAATTCCTCCTGGCAATGAGCAAGCTGTTTCTTTTCTGAAGAACGTAAAAGAGAATAAGAGATTCTGTTATGGTGACAGGAGGATGAATGCCAGATCAGTGGCAAAGCCCCTCTAGAGTTCATACCAGGTGGGGATAGTCCCTAGAAGGGTAGACATCTGCGCTAATTTAAATAATGTTTAGCAGGAATGCAGGTGCAGGTGAGCAGAAGGTGGTTTCCATTAGTTAGAAATGTTTTTTTTCCCACTTCCTGTTTCTAGTCTCTTTTGCAGTGTTCCTGTATGAAAACACTGAGTTTCAGAAGCAGATGAAAGGTATCAAAGGCCTGCCCCGAGTTCCGTCAACTCTTCCAGGCTGAATGACGCTGATTGTTCTCAAAGGGCGGGCATTTCTCCGGAAGCAGAAAAGCCTGCTGGAGAAACACCACTCAACCGTCCTGTGTCAGTCTCAATACTGAGTCTGAATGGTTTCCCGATGGCGACTTAACCGAAATGGAAAAATAATTTTCCGACGCAACTCCCCCGGTACTGACTGGTGTTTCATCCTCTTCCGGTCCTTGCGAGGCAGCGGGGGCAGGCAGAACTACTGCAGTCTCTGAGAACAGAAGATGGGTGGGGTGCTGTGTTGCCATGCAACCAAAGGCAACACAGCTGCAGGCCTCTGCCAGCTGGGCCAGCCCATTCAAACCGCAGGGAGTTTTAAATGGCCGTGTCCCCTAGGGACCCTGCCTAGGTCTACCAGGGGAAAAGTCAGCATTCAAATGGCTTCGATGAAAGACGCAGAGGAAGCCAAGAGGACGCTGTCAAGGCCTAGTTGTCATTGACTCCAGTTAGAATGCTTGAGCAGGAAAAAACTGCCAAGAGCAGACAGCCAGGGCGCGCGCACGCGCGCGCGCGCACACACACACACACACACACACACACACACACACTACTAAATCCACTTAGTGTTGCCCATGAGTACATGTGTTTAACTTGTCAGGGGGCTTGTTCCTGAAGAACAAGAACCCTTCTGTCAGCAGCGCTTGATGGTGGCTAATCGACTAGGGGAGGAACCTTGTGAATCACACTGTGCATACAACCATGCTGTTGAGGGTTTCTATGTGCAAATGTTCCTGTCCTGCCCAGAAGAGACACCTCACTGCAATCCTCCCAGCCCTGTGGCTCCTACAAAGTTTTCAGTCCCTGGTCCTAGATGTTCCCTGAGCCTTGGTTGGAGATAGTGTTGTGTATGTTCCATTGGACTGAGCATTTCATGGTCATTGTTGCCCTGTGTTTTGACCAGTTGTAATGCTCTGTAATAGCTCTGTCCACTGCAGAAGGGAGCTTCTTTGACAAGGGGTGAGAGTGTTTCTTACCTATAGGTAAAGAATGAGAATTTAGAAGGCAATGGGATCTATATTAATTTTCCAAGATGGCAGCAGTAGGTTCTCCTTTAGGGTCCAAGATCCCTCTAGCCACATTTTTGGTTAGGTTTACAGTATCAGGTGTGTCTTCTCTCCTATGGTTTGGTCCCTAAGTCCAACTAGAAAGCTGTTGGCTGTCCCCAAGAAGTTAGTGTCAATACGCTGTTGCTTGTTCCCAGGATATCAATAGCTAGGTAACACTGTTAATAACCACCCATATCTCCTTCCCTTAATAAAGTCATGGGCATGAAAAACCACATGTCTGTACTTAGCAAGCCCTGTGATGATTGATGTGTGTTGTCAACTTGCCAGGATTTGGAATAGCCTAAGAGATACAGCTCTGGATGTGACTTTGAGGCTGTTTCCAGGAAGTCTGAATTGAGGAGGAAAACCATCATCAGTGTGTGCAGGTCATCCTGTGAGGTGGGTACCCTGGACTGGATGAAAAGAGGGAAAGGAGGATGCTGTAGATCTGCCCAGACGTAAGGTCCCCAGCTGCATTTCCCCCCTTCTCACCATAATAGACCGTGGTGGTTTGAATGAAAATGGCCCCCACAGGCTCATAGGGAGTGACACTATTAGGAAGTGTGGCCTTGTTAGAGTAGGTGCAGTCTTTTTGGAGAAAAAAAATGTGTCATTGGGGATGAGCTTTGGGGTTTCAGATGCTCAACCCAGGCCCAGTGTGTCTTTCTTTCTTCCTGCCGTCTGCCAATCAGGATGTAGAGCCTCAGGTACCTCTCCAGCACCGTGTCTGCCTGCATGTCACCATGATTTACACCATGACAAAAATGGACTAAACCTCTAAACTGTAAGACCCTATTAAATGTGTTTCATTATAAGAGTTGCTGTGGTCATGGTGTCTCATCACCGCAATAGAAACCCTAAGTAAGGCATGGACCATATGCCTTCAAGCCATGAGCCAAAATAAACCCTTCCTTCCTTGCTTGCATTGCTTTGTCAGGCATTTCATAAACTAATGAGAAAACTTAATTCTTACAACCCCTTTGAGAGAATATTGTAAATAGTTCCAGACTTCATTTCCCTCAAAAACCACACTCTAAAGGATACACTTTGCTTATAGGAAACTTGATGCCCTGGAATGTCCAATGGATCTTTGTACGAAAATTCCTTGCTCAATCAAGTCCTCTTGGAACCTTTAGCTATAAGTCACATTTACCTGGTGTCCTCAGCTTCATCTGATTTTCTTGACTTAATAACACATTTTTCCTTTATAAAACAATCTGTTAAAATCAGATACCATTGGATCCTATTTATAGAAAACAGCCTGGGGAGATGGTGTGATGGTTAGAGCACTTGTTGCTCTTGCGTATGACCCAGGTTCAGTTTCCAGCACCCACATGGTTCACAGCCCTCTGTAACTCCACTGCCAGTGAATCTAGGGCTCTCTTCTGATTTCCCTGGGTACCAGGTATACATGTGGTTACAAACATACCTGGAGGAAAAATACTCATGCATTATTAAAATAAAACAAATAAATATAAACAATTATATTAAGAAAGTAAAATGTCACCTGGCAGTGGTGGCTCATGCCTTTAATTGCAGCACTTGGGAGGCAGAGGCAGGTGGATCTTTGAGTCTGAGGCCAGACTGAGTTTCAGGACAGCCAGGGCTATACAGAGAAACCCTATCTCCAGAGAGAGAGAAGAAGAAGGAGGAGGAGGAGGAGGAGGAGGAGGAGGAAGAGGAAGAAGAAGAAGAAGGAGGAGGAGGAGGAGGAGGAGGAGGAGGAGGAGGAGGAGGAGGAGGAGGAGGAAGAAGAAGAAGAAGAAGAAGAAGAAGAAGAAGAAGAAGAAGAAGAAGAAGAAGAAGAAGAAGAAGAAGAAGAAGAAGAAGAAGAAGGGGAGAAGAGGAGAGAAAGCAAAATGTCTGGAATCAATTTCTGTTCCTGATACCACAATTCTGTGACTAAAGTATCCTAATTGTCCATTTTAAATGTGCAGTCTGAAATGTGAATTGCACCTTCATAAAACTTTTTGTTTTGTATCAAGTAGCTGGCCTCAAATTAGACACTTAGCCCAGGACGACCTTGCATTTGTGTCCTCCTGTGTCCATTTGCAGCATGTTGTAATTCAGGCACGTGTCACAAATCCGGTCCTTATTTTTGCAGTGCTGGGGCATTGTGCATACTAATCAAAGAGGATTCTACCATTTGAGCTACTTCATGCATGGGTATGTGAGGATGTTTGTGTGTGTGCCCACCTGTATGTGACCACATGCAGAGGCCAGGGGAGGACATCAGGCCTTCCCCTGTTACTGGCTTCCTCTTCTTTGAAACAGAATCTGTCACTTAACCTGAAACATGTTATTTCAGATAAACTGGTGTCCAGCAGTCCCCTGGCAATCCCCTGCCTCAGCCTCTCCAGGCCCTGGGTTAAAGCTGCCTGTGTGACCATGCCTAGTTTTTTACATGGTTCCACAGTTAGAAACTTGTGTTTGCTTACACATCAAGCATTCTAACCCCCTGAGCCACCTCCCTGGGTTTGACTTTGTTGTTTTAAAGGGCTGAATCTGACAATAAATACTTATACTCTTAGCACTTGGAAGACTGAGGTAGGAGAATTATGAGTTCAGTGTCAGCCTGAGCTGTACAGTGAGTTTGAGGCTGCCTTAAGCTAAATATCAAAAGCCAACGACAAAACAAAAGAATACTCACCACAGTAAAGGAGACAAGCCATTTTTCACCACCGGAAAAGAGTCTAGTCTCATTCTACCCATTTTTACCGTATACACAGTGTCTATTTTGGTCGTTTTCATACTCTTGTTAGCATTAGTGAGCAACTATGCAGTCAGAGACCACAGTCAGGCCTTGGAGACCACGTATCCTTGTTTTCAGTCAACAATAAACATGACTAATGTCACCATGGCTCAATTCAACCACACACATGGACTCAGGAAGTTTGGGACATGTGCTTGGGGGTTGGCAGGCTGATGAGCTGGAGAGGCCGTGCTTGGCTAAACTTGGATTCCAAGGCTGAGGTGTTGGTGGAGGTTGAAAAAAAATAATCTTCCCAGACCGTGGAGTGGAAAGTTACCATGGAAGGAACTGAGAGGAAGGGGAATTCTCCAGTTTGGCCTGAAGATTGATACCAGCTGGGAACTTTTTCTAAGAGAACAGATTTTTAAGCCCAGCATTCCCTCAACAACTTCCGGCCCAGGAGTCCTCCTTCTACCTCACTCCTCTTAGGCATGAGTTTGCTGTCATTATTTTGTTGTTTGAGACAGGATCTGAGGTAGCCTCGGGCTGCCCTCAAATTCATTATGTAGCCTGAAATCTGACTCTTCTGTCTCTATCTCCAGAGTATTAGAACAGCAGACATATGCCTGTGTTCAATCTGTGGGATGCTGGGGAACCCCAGAACCTTGTGGATGCTAAAGTAGGCAGTCTAGTGCTGCGCTTCATCCTCTTCTCCTATACAAGATTTTCAAAGGCAATAGAAGGCCAGGGGAGGGGGACCTGGAAGAGAGGTCTGTGTAGAGGCAATTGCACCAGAGGCTATCGGAGCAAGGAGCACAAAATCCTGAGACAGTACTCCCGGTACTTTGTAATGAACACAAAGCTTCACCAAATAAGCCAAGAAAGGTGACTAATGACTTCTGCTTACCTCTACCTTCTGAAACTCGCCTTCAGTTGGGTGATTTGCATAGCCATAACTGCAAAGACATCTTGAAGGCATGATTCTAAACTTTTCAGCCTCTGCCACACATAAAGACACCCTAAAACGAAGTGAGAATGCCGAGTGTCGATTGTTTCCAATACAGCGACAGTTACAGTTGTTGTCTTTGTCTGGGTTCAGAAGTAACCTTGACTTGGTTCTTTTCAGATACACCTGCAATCAACTGTAAGACTTACTCTCCTTTTTCTCCCCAGTATGCCATTAGGAGTCTACACACACACACACACACACACACACACACACACACACACACACACCCCATTTCCTTCCCAAGAGCTAGTAAACAGGATGTATCGAGGAGAGATTTGTAAGACATAGTGAGAACTCAGACCCAACACCTTCTGCCTGTCAGACAACAAAGAGAACACTTAATATTGTCAAGTGGAAGCCCTCTGTGGACTCTTGCCAGGAGGCAACGAGCACAGCGTTTTAACACTGGGCGAGAGTTAGAGCTTTGTTAAGCATAGGTTGGTAGTCAGGTCTAGCCATCTATCCATATGACTGCGTTATCACCTCTAGTCTGTGCTCAGCCTCAGCCTGAACAGTGTTTTTCTAGACTTGCTAGTGAGCTCTGCTCTTACTTCTGAGATTTTCCCCAGGCCACTACAGACCTAAATAATGGTTTTCATATTTGAGCCCTCTCTCCTAACCTCATGCTCATTCCTTGTTTCCCTCCGTCTCTTCTTGGTACCCATCACTTGCAACTAACTGTCCATCCTTCTTTTCTGCTTTGGACACTTTGCTGAACAGTGTACGTGAATTATATTCACTGCTTGTACTAGAAATAGATTAATACTGAGCACCCACGCTCACCTCCTTCTAGGATGCACAGATGTTCCCTCCCCAACCCTGGTGACACTTCCACAAAATGGTACTAAAGTCTCATTTTACAGATGGGGTAGAGGGTCAGAAGAGTCACACCACTGAAATCTGTTGGCTCCAGGATTTGAGCTCAGCCTTGTTCAGTTCTTCATCCCAAGTCCTTCCCACAGCTTTATGACCTGTTACTGTGTTGTGATCCCAGTTCACAGAACAGAAACCTTCAGATACCCCCAAAGAACCTTCATGTCAGATGCTCATCTCTGAGCCAAAGTTGCCTGGGACTACAGGGCTATTAGCTACACTCAGGGGTTCTTTTTCTCTCCTGATGTTTGGGACATTCTTATTTTAGAAAACAAACTATGGTTTCATGTTGAAAAATTCTACCAAATTGTCAGCAAATGCAAACTTGTGTAGGTTGTAGGACAGCACTGTTATGTTTGGCAGGAGTAGTGTCAGCCTGCAGTAAATGTCTGAAGACATAATAAAAGTGATCTTCACATCCTGTTTCTTACCCTTTTGTTGATTTTTGAACATTTCTTCCCAAGCAAGGGGTTATGCAATGAAAATCGAAAATTGCCAAAGTTTATTGTTAGTTTTACTTAGTTCCTTTTCCATGTTTCTGTGTACCTTGTGTGCTCTACATTTTAACCTCGGCAGTAGAAATGATTAAAAAGCACTCTGAGAGTGACCTAAAGACCACAGGGGGCAAAGTGACTTGGGCATAGTTCACAAAGGATCAACAAGGGTAGCTGAACTTTAAACCAAGCTTGAAGTTATGAGGGCTTGCGATCACTGGGCGGTTGCTCTTTTTCCTAGACAAAAAGGTTTCACATCATTCTATCTTTCTGAGCATCTTCAAAAACTCCCATACCCATCTCCTAGGAGAACGAGTGTGGCCTTGAACTAGAGTTAGGGCTTTGGAGCCTAGAAGTAGACAGCTTCATCCAAATCCCAGTTCTGTATGTCTCCGTCTGGGTCACCTTGGACATGCTCTTCACCCTCTCTGGCTCCTTGTTCTCTTACCTCTGCTCTCTAGGCTGGGTGTGGGAGCAGATTCATCCACAGAGGAGCTTCCCTTTAGCAGTCTGGCGTGCAGCAACGTGTTAAAGGTGCTAATGGTTTGTTTGTTTGGTTGGTTGGTTGGTTGGTGCATTTAAAAAATTAGACCCGGCTGGAGAGATGGCTCAGCGGTTAAAAGCACTGACAGCTCTTCCAGAGGTCCTGAGTTCAATTCCCAGCAACCACATGGTGGCTCACAACCATCTGTAATGGGATCTGATGCCCTCTTCTGGTGTGTCTGAAGACAGCAACAATGTACTCACATAAAAATAAATAAATCTTTTTTAAAAAAAAATTAGACCTTACTATGTAGCCAAAGGTAGCTTAAAAGTTGTTTTTGTTGTTTTTATTTTTTTTTAATTTCATGCATGTAGGTGTTTTGCCTACATGTATAGCCTAGTGCCTGAGGAGGCCAGAAGAGGGCACCAGTTTTCCTGGAATTGGAGTTACAGAGGGTTGTGAGTCACTGTTGGGCACTGAGAATGTAATCCTGATCCTCTGGAAGTGCTCTGAACTGTTAACCCATTTCTCCAAGTCTTGCCTTCAAATTCGTGATCCTCCTGCCTTACTTCCTGAATGCTAGAGTTACAAGCTTGAGATACTATATCTGGTTCCCCCAAAGTGCTTTTTATTATATTGATTTTGTAAATTTGACCTGTCTGGAAATAAAATTTTACCTTCTAACCGCTCGCTGTTAGCTCCTGGTTTTTGGTGCCATAACTGAAAGTTCAGGAGTAGAGGGCAGGGAATTCTTGCCATGCCCTGTAGCAGTTAAGTGAGAAACGCTGGGCAAACCCGGAGCCAGATCCACTCTGATGACATAGAGCCACCTGTTTGTCCCGTGTCTGAAACTTCGCAATATCTACACTAGGTTAGCCTCTGGGCAAGCCTTCGAGAGATCATCTAGATTGGGTTGAGAAAGGAGGAGTCACCTTAAACGTGGATAACACAATTCCATGGGCTGAAGTCCAGAGTTTCAAGCAAGCCTCTTCTGCTTCTGCCTGTGGATTTGATGTAAGCAGCTGCCTCAAAGGTCCTACAAACAAACCCCGCCTTACAGTGATAAACTATGTCTTGGAACCATGAGCTGAAATAACCCTTTTATTTTTATTTTTTAACTTTTTATTGACTCTTTGTGCATTTCACATCATGCACCTTAATCCCACTCATCTTCCTGTCCCTTCGTACCTGTTCTCCACCCTCCACTCATCTTCCTGTCCCTTTGTACCTGTTCTCCACCCTTGTAACCTCCCTTCCCCCAAGAAAATAAAACAATAAAAATAAAAACAAAACACCAACCAGCCAAACAAAAATTTGGTCATGGAAGCTGTGGTGTGTCACAGTGTGTCCCACAGTACACCCTTTGTCCACACTTCTTTGCTTGCAAATGTTCATCATAACAAGTCATTGGTGCGCTTCACCGGCCTCTGGCTTCAATGATAGATCCTCATCAAGACTCTTCCTGGATATACTGTTATTGTCCTGTGCCATGGAGATCCTGCAGCATTGGATCTGCAGGACTGGCCATTTCACACGCTCCAGCAGTTCATAGATGATGGAAATATTGGGGTGGGCCAAGTCAGAGCCCTGGATCTGGGCCTGGATGGTAGCTGAACTGGTCAGCCCATCACTCTCTCACACCTATACCGCCAGGGCCAGCTCTCTGGCACTTCCTTGGCTAACTCATCCAATGCCAGAGCCAACAAGGGTCAGGGCCAGCTCTCTTACTCTCATGCTGCTGGGGCCATCTCACCCACACCCATGCCACATGACCAGCTCTACCATGCTGCCCAGGTGAGGTGGGAGTCCAGGGTCTCCTGAGTACTGCAGTCTGCTGAGGGGCTGGGCCAGCTCTCGTGCCTTCGGAGATAGCTCTCTGGCACCTTTGCCACAGAGGCCAGCTTTCCCACATGCTGCAGGTGACAAGGTAGGTGGGGAGGGCATCTTTCCCATGTCACCTCATGGTAGGCAAGTGTCAGGGCCAGCTCTCTCATGCTCACACCCTTGGGGCCTGCTCACCCAAATTTCTGCCACCAGGTCTAGCTCTCCTGTGTTACTCAGGCAAGGTGCAAGCCTCCTTTCCCAAGTAGTGTAGATAAACCCTTCTTTTTTATCATATATTCCATATAGCAACTGAACAACTTATTAATAAGGTAGTTCCGCCATTCTTTGTAAAACAAAATAAACTTCTTCTCTAGTTTTAGTTCTCAGTGCTGGAATAGAAGGCTTTGATTCAGAGTCTCCTGGTTTGGGGCTTCTGAGGTGCTAGGGAAGCTTGTACTCGCCTGAGAGGTCTGACAAAAAGACGATACTGACTACAGTAACCTTTGACAGATGGCAATAGGGCATTTCTGTTGGTAGTTGTCCTGGTTAGTTCTCATTGGCTACTTGATGCAACCTCAAGTGGCCTGGAAAGAGGGTACCTCAATTTCAGAAGTGCCTCAATCAGATTGGCCTGTGCCCACGACTGAGAGATTGCCTTGGTTGATGCTAGATGTGAGAGGGCCTTGCCCACTGTGGGTGGCACCATCCCTAGGCTGGTAGGCCTGGGCTGTGTACAAAGGCAAGGTGAGCATGAACTATTGAGAGAGTCGGTAAGGAATATTCCCTCTCTGCTTCCTGCCTCCAGGTTCCCCTGCCTTGAGTTCCTGCCCTAACTCCCCTTAGGATAGAAGTGACCTAGAAGTGTAACAAGCGAAATAAAACCACCCTCCAAGCTGCTTTTATTCAGTGCTCTGTTACAGCAAGAGGAAAGTATCTAAGACAATAGTGAAGCCGGTTGAACTGTGAGTATGAGGCAGAGACCGACCACAGATGCTTTTCTAATGCTGGGAAACAGCATGGCTGAGATTAGTCACAGCCTAGAGGGAAGCACCCCTCAACTGTGCTGCGTATAGGAACAGCACAGAAGCAAAGTGAACATGGAGCCCTTGGCCTGGTGGTTAGGAACAAGTCATGGCTGTGCTCCTATGTGGGTGAGCTTGAGCAATTCACTGCATTTCTTCCACCATGAGTTTCTCCTTGCATTGTAGTTGTAATTAAAGGAATTTAAGTACATCCAAGTACCCAAAACAGTTCTTGACAAAGCTTTTAATTAGCATTAATTACTGCCATCATCAACATTTTAACAGCCACGGCAGATGGGAAGAGGGTGGATCCAGAATCAGGTGATGGATCACTGCAAGGAAACTTACCCAGCAGGATAGACTGGCTTGGGGAAATATCTGATTTGGGCAATTATAGGATCCTTAGAGACCAAGCTAAGCAGCAGGAATGGTTAGGATAGTCTGGGTATTATACTGACACTTTAAAGAAGTTCTTGAGCAACTGACTTATTCCAAAGGCAATCCCAGACAGGGCGCTACTGGAAAACAGATGAAGAGGAAGACAAGTCTCTAAAAAGGCAAAACAGGATAACTTCATCCCAACCAAGGGGAAAAGCTCTGGCCCTGAGGAGACAAACTGAGGCAGGAGATGGTGTGATGAGCTGGGTCCCCACAGGGTGGAAGGGAAGAGAAGCAGCTGTGACAAAGGAGACCTGGTGGTTCTCAAAGCTCTCCTGTAAACTGGCAGCTCGTTACAAACTTGGTGGGGCTAAGCCTAAGTTTTTGCTAGAGCATCCATGGCCTTCGGGGCGTGGCCTTCATGAAGCTTGGTGAGAGCTAGCCTCGGTCAGAGCACAGATCCTAACAGTATGATAATCTGGTGTTCTGGGAGGCACAGGTGGTCAGCATATGACAATCTGCACATGACAGGAGCATGGGAACATTTCTCCACAGTAACAAGGGCCTGAATTTGGAAGAGAAAGACTTCCCTTATCTGCCTCAGATGTATGTGTAGTCTATTCTCGGAAAAGACAGCTCCTAGGTTTATGTCAGCTGTCTCCTCAGTTTTTTAACAATTGCTGAAGCCAAACAAAATGGCAAGGCTGGAGTCTGAGAGCAAGCGAAGCCCCTTGGCCTGCAGAGTTTGTGAAATTTCCCAAATAGTTTACCAAATATGAGAAACTCTGGACTCAATGGGGTTTTTGTTTTGATTTAATTTAGAAGCAACCCTGAATACTTAAGCCTATTAGAAAATGCATTAGTAGCAGCCTGGAAGTTTGAATTTCAAATTTCCTGTCAGTTTTCTTTTTCTACTTACTCGTTTTGGAGGAATGAACTCTTCCTATGGAGGAAAACAAGCTCAAATAGAGCAATTTTCTGTACTTCAGAGAGAGTTTTCTAATTGCTTCTGAGTTATTTTTTGTTTGTTTTAAAATCTCTTTAGGGTATAGCTTAAAGTATCTTGTCTATATTGCTTCATAGTTTTGACCTGCCTTTTTTTTTTTTTTTTTAACCTTTCGGGACCTTTTGGCTTATATTGCCCATGAGTTGAGTACCCATTGAGGCCATCTGACTTAAAGGGTGTGCTGTGAGAATTTAGCAACAATTCAACTTCAAAACGAGTTTCCTAAGCGAATAGAAACAAGGATGTGGCTGTTCCCAGTACAGGTGAGGAGAAGACTGTTGTAGCTATGAGGGACAGCACAGTCAGAGGCTTCTGGAAGGATCCAAACTGAACTAGGCATTAGGAGGGCGGAGGGTAAGGGGCAGACCAGGAGAGGAGCCAAAGATGGAGGAACACGTGCCTGAAATGGCAAGTTTATAAAGGAAGGAGAGAAGGGAAGCAAAGCCCAGCCTCTGGCCTGAGAGATGTAGGTTAGAGGGCAGGGTGACAAGTGCTGGGAGGAGCCACAGGCACTCCTCCGATCTGACACTGAAGGAAACCATTCTATTGATCTTTTACTTCAATAGTTAACAACAGCAATAACCGGTCATTTTATTTTTCTAATATGAAAGGGTGCAGATGACAGGTTTGTTTCTGTTAAGTGTTCATTGTCCAAAGACTTCAAAATAATCTATTGTACTTCTGATAATATAACTACACCCGAAATATCTTTCAGCTTCCTCCTGCACAAAAGTTTGATCTTAGACACAAGATCTGAGAAGATGGTTTGGGGACAAGGGACTAAGATTACTCCTCTGTGGATTCATCAAAGCCTGTCTCAAAACCACTATACCATCTGGCTATTGTTTTAGGAGTAACAGCAACATAGGCCTAGATGTTCTTTATAAATATAAGTAGAATTTATTTTTGTCCGGCAATACAGATTTGATTTCATTACTGTTCCATTACTGATGGAATACAGAGTGTTCTCAATGCTTATTTTGGCTTCAAGTTGCTTTTCTATCTTTGTGATCTTTATTAGGTTTAACTGACCCAAAACCAGCTAGAAAAAGATCCTGTGTTAGCGCTCGTACATCAGTGACTTAAAGCCTTGTTCAACATCTTGACATCGGTATTTTTACTGTTCTACCTTCAGAAATGATCACTGCAAACAGATCTCAGCTGGGTTCTGTTAGAAATAATGCTAGCTAGGAAGTAAATATTGGTAGGTCTATTCTTTGGTACTCAGACGATTAAAACAATAATAAATGAGAAAGAAATGCTTTTTAATTGTATCTTTTCATAGTTTTTGTTCATTTGGTTTTTTTGTTTTGTTTTGTAGTAGTGCCAGACTTGGAACCCAAGCTCTTGGCAATGCTAGGCAAATATTCAGTCCTTGGTTTTTTGAGTTTTCCTGTGCAGTGTAAACTGTCCTTGACTTTGCTATGTAGTGCAGGCGGTCCTCGAACTTACCATCCTCTTCTCCTGCTTCAGTCTTCTGAATAGCTGGGACTATACAGGAAAATCCCACTGTACCGTATATATGAGAGTGAATCCAGAGATGACTGTACATGCCAGTGATCCCAACACTTAGGCACTTAGGTTGAGTGGAGACACCCTTGGCTGCAATGCAAAATCAAGGCCAGGCTGCGTTGGATGAAAGACACTGTCACATCAAATCAAAAAGTAGAAACTTTTAGCTGGGCATGGTGGCATGTGCCTTTGATGCCAGCGCTTAAAAGGTGGATAGATCTCTGTGAGTTCTAGGCCAGCTAGGGATGGGTGTACAGTGATCTGCGGAACATCAGGACAAGCATCCATCATTCTCTGCCTCCCAAATGTGAACAAGATCTGAGTAGCTGCCACCTGCTTCCACTGTCCTTCAGTCCCTGAGGGTAGACTGCATTTTCTGGACTTTCGGCCAAAATAAACCCCCTTAAGTGGCTTTTGTCACAGCAATAAGACAGCTATCTAGTACAAAAAAAGATGATCCAGTCCAACAGTGGAGATGTGTACCTTTAATCCCGCGGCAGAGGCAGGCAGATCTCGGAGTTTGAGGCCAGCCTGGTCTACAGAATGAGTTCCAGGACAGCCAGGGTTATACAGAGAAACCCTGTGTCTTGAAAAACCAAACCAAAAACAAAAAAAAAAAAAAAAAAAAAAAAAAAAAAAACGAACAAAAATTGTTTTACTGCTGCAATAAGCCTGAACACACAAATATTAGGCCTTTGTAAACTGGTCTGCAGAAGGAATATGGAAGAGTTTGAAATGATGGGCTAGAAAAGCCCTTGCCTGCTGGAAGCTGAACTCAATAGGCTCGAGGATCAAGATAAAAGTAGAATGTGGAGGCCTAGTTTCTGAAGTCTCAGACTGGGAAACAAGGGCGCCACTGGAAACTGGGCTAGACAGCATTGTGAGAGCCTGGTAAAGAACCCAGCTGCATTCTGGCTGTGTCTCAAAAGGAGGCCCATATAGGAGTGATGGACCATTTTGTTTGGTGGAGGAAATTCAAGGAAGGTGAGCGCATGCTGTGATGTGTGATCGCTCACCCTTCTTATTCATAACTACAGTGAAAACCAGCAACAAGTGGAGGCAGGAAGAGTATGCAGTTTTTCCCAGAAAAGGGCTCAAGTGTGTTTTAAAGGCAAAAAAAAAAGGGGGGGGTGGGGGGGACGTGGGGAGAAGGAAGGACCCTACCCATTGAAATTTGAAAATGCAAATTCACTTGAGAGAGGCTGACTGAGAATGCTGTTGTCCTGCTCTAGGAAAGCAGCTACCTTGGGAAGTGCTTTCCCAGGGACAGCGCCAAGGCTGCTAAGAACTGTGATCTAAAAGGGTCAGATTGCACCGGAAGCCGACTCCAGCGTTACCCAAATGGTATGGTTTTGCAGCTGTGAACGATGCAGCATTGAGGGGGATCACAGAACCGTGCGCTACGGTTTCAGAGGGCGGCTGAGGTCATGTACCGCAGCGTTGGAATCCCTGCAAGGAGACCCTTGTATGGCCATCCTAGCGAATCGTAAAGGCCAAGCCCAAGTTGCAACGAAGACCCCAAGACAATGGAAGTGCTGGAGCCATAGCGTATCTGCCAAGGACAGCTATATGGCTATGTACAGCTGCTCAGAGAGAGAGGCTGAGTGTGCTGTGGGCAGCAGAGTTGGAGGGGTGGGGCTCCTAAAGCGCGTTGGTGCCCAGATGACTCCTTGGCAAACTCCAGATACTAGACATGTTGCTGCAGGATTTGGTGTTTACCCTGCAGGCTTTTCATCTTACTTTGGCCCCAGCATTCCTTGCGATGCCTCCATTCTTCTGTTTTGGAACTGAAAGTTTTGTTCTATGCCACTGTGTGTTGTAAGAATGTAACTTGTGATTCTGTAGGCACTTGCAGTTGGGAGTGCCTTGAGACTCTGGACTGAAGCACATTTCGTGTGCGCTAGGTGTGTTTGGGTGTTGATACATGCATGCCATGGTGCATACGTGGAAGTCAGAGGACAACTTGTGGGAGTCAGTTCTCTCCTGCCATGGCTTCAAAGGGATGGAACTCAGCCTTGCACAACAAAGGGCTTTCTCACTGAGCCATCACACAGGCCCAGGACTTCGGACTTTATTAAATTGAGTTGAAATTGCTAAGGACTATGGCAACGTTTGAAGTTGGACTGAATTCAGTAAGAGATAGCCATGAGCTAGGGGCTAAAAGTGTCAAGTTTGGGTTTTGACAAAGGATGGGATTATGTTAATGTTTACAAATCTAAAATTTACATATTTACAAGATCTAGAACCACTGAAGGGAAACCTTTGGGCATTTTGTGATTATTCTCTAGATTATGTTCATACAGGGGAAAGATTTACCCTCCAGATGGATAGTACCAGGCTAGGGTCCCTGAATGAAGGAAAACAAAAAGGGGGCCAAGTCTGGTGTCCAACAGGTTTTTTTTTTTTTTTAATAAAGGTTTATTTATTATATGAGTACACTGTCGCTGTCTTCAGACACACCAGAAGAGGACATCAGATCTCATTACAGATGGTTGTGAGCCACCATGTGGTTGCTGGGATTTGAATTCAGGACCTCTGGAAGAGCAGTCAGTGCTCTTAACTGCTGAACCGTCTCTCCAGTCCCCCAACAGTTTTAATACCAGCTCTCAAGAGGCAAAAGCAGGCAGATGTCTGTGTTTGAGGCAAGCCTGGTCTATACAGCAAGTTTCAAACTAGCCAGGGTTACACACTAAGGCCTTGTCTTTCAAAAAAAAAAAATCTTAAAGTGTGGGGTAATTTAAATAAATGTAGATTGTCTTCAGTTATCAATTTTAAAAATTATTCTAGGCTCTGGAGAGATGCTCAGCAGTTAAGTGTACTGGAAGCTCTTCCAGAGGACCAGGACTTCATTCCCAGCACCTGTATCATAACTTATAACCCTCTGTAACTCCAGTTCCAGGGGAAATGACGCCCTCTACTGGCCTTCACAGACACGTACAGACGTATGCAGATAAAACACCCACACAGATTTTCTTTTTAAGTTTACAAAGATTTTACTTCTACTTATGTGTGTATGTATATATATATATGTGCATACAAGTGTATGTGCCCACAGATACCAGGGGCCTGAGCTGACAGATCCCTTAAGCTGAAATTAGAACCCTGATACTGGGATTTTCATGTTCAGTGTTAACGAGGTTTCTATTACATACAAGTAAAAAGGGCAGAGCCAGAGCGCGGAGAGGTATTCCTTTGCAGTCAAATGCTAGGCCGGGAACGTCATCAGAAATGATTATAGCAGATCTCAATAGAGGGCTGCAGGACAATATAGCCTTGTTCACCTAATACTGGTTTATTCAAATAGCTTGAATTCAAAGCAATGGCTGCTCCCCAGGCAGGAATTTAACAATTGCTACATTTGAAGGGAGGATACTGTGTCATTCCAAGGGGAAATCAGGTCTGGAAAAGGCCTCTTGGCTGGAGAACCTCATGTGTCCCAAAGCAGCTCCAAAGCAGGCCAAATCAAACAAAACAGCAGAGAACCGCCCTGTGAAGTAAGCCCGCTTTGAACTCATCTGTATTTCCTTCACTCGCCTGCCTTTCTGGGGGATGACAAAATGTCTCCAAAGCAGGTTTAAGACCTGGATAAGACTGTCGGCTGGAGGACTCGGGAGCACTGTCACACTCGGATGAACTGTATATTTATGTAACTGATGATGGCGATGAACTCAGAGGTTCCTCCCTGGCATCAAAACCCTCACCAGGAGTCAAGCGTGAGTCAACAGCAAGCAGAGGCTTCAATCATATTATTTTGGACAACATTGGTGAACAATCCTTCGGGACAAGCTTTCAGTTTAAAACAATCTTGTTTGTCCTGAGAATTCCAGATGAGTACAATGCGTTTTGACAGATCTACCCCCTTCCACTTCCACCCCACCCCCAACATGTCTCTCTCCTAACCTCACATTTATTTATTCTTTATCCTTTAATCCCTAAGTCTAATTAGTGTTCCCTATTTTGTGTTAACCCTTTCCAGTTTAAAACATATCCATCTGTCTGTCTGTCCATCTGTCTATCCATCCACCATCCCTCCCCCTCATGCAGTCACTTCTCTACTTCCACCTTTATATGGGTTCTAGGGAAGGCACTGATCAAGCAGGCAAATGCAGCAAGTGCTTTACTTGGTGAACTTTCTCACTGATCCCTATAACTCTTTATATTTTTGTTGTCATTATTTTAACATTAAATGTAGAAAGTTAAGATTTCACTTTGAGATGATCTTTCTCTGTAGCCCAGGCTGGCCTCATACAGCATGGGTTTGCACTCCTGTTTCAGCTGAGTGCTGAGATTACAGGCATTTGCCATCATACCTGACCTCTGGGATCAATAAAAACAAAACAAAACAAAACAAAACCCCAGTTACTAATCAGTATGTTTTCAGAGACAAGCTATGTCAGATTTGCATTGAACAGTTGGTTCCTCTGGAGCAGCAAGTTTATTATTTTAAACTCAAATTAATTACGCTCAGAAAAAGAGAAAGAATTGCTCAGGGATAAAACCTTTCCGTAGATTCTACCCTTAAGTGGGACAGACGGATGTTTACCTGAGGCCTACCTGTTAGGACGCTTAGAGAATAGTTAAGAGTCTCGGGTAAAACAGATGCTCTGATGAGGATCTCTGCTGCTGTAACATGTTGGAACCTGTAGTTTTAAAATGTTGTAGAGGAGGCACTGCTAGTTTTCCCCCATTACATATTCATGTGGCTCCTTGCCTGGCCCACTCCTGCTCACTGCTCATTCCAGCCACTAAGAGACACCAATTCTAGGTGACAAGTATGATTTCCTCCCTCTACAGTCAGGATGGTGGAGGCTGAAAACTCCATGGAGACTGCTGCAAATTGCAGGGATCTTGACTGGCATTTGTCACTGACCTCACACTACCTACAGTCAGGATGGATGGATCACATAGCAAAAGCAACATACAAACTAGCAGTAAGCCAAACTCCTGTTACTGCATGAAAGTATAGGCCACACAGCAGCTCTTCTAGAACTTTCTGGGACGAGGTAAACTCCATGAGCAATTTGAGTCACACAGTGCTTGAGTAAGCCGCTGAGGCTTTGCCGGGTTCCCTTGCCAGGTTGTCCTAATACCTTTCAACTTCCGGAGTTGTAACTGTTCCTCCGGGGAGTGGCGGAGAGGGAAGGAAGCTGGTGGTTTGTATCTGATGATTTCTCTTCTTATTCACATTTCTCTTGGGATTTAAGTCTTGCTAAACACACAGGACACATGGTGAAATTATTTATTGTGGTTTTCTTTTGAGAGTGCTAGTTTCCGCTCCTAAGAAGGGCCTTAACAAAACAGGAAGTTTTTCTTGGATCTAGAAATGGAACTGTGCCTTTTGACAATCTTTTTTTTTTTTTTTTAAACTGACTTCTGCAAATGTTTTCCTATTTACCAGCCAGAGGTTAGACAAATAGAAGGGACAAGATAAAATTTGGTGATGCCAATTCCTGAAGTGGCAGAGTGAGGGCTGGTGGGGTGTAAGTGGCTGGAGGGGCACACCAACAGCAGTTCAGGCTAGACCCCGTCTTCCTGACTACAGGCTAGACCCCATCTTCCTGTGCTCTCCTACCTTCCTCTCTCACACCGGCCAGGGTAATGTATGTAGATTCGAAGGCCTGGGAATGTGATGGGCAGTTGGTGGCCCTTCCCTTACAGTAAGTGCTCACATAGGTAAGCTAGCTGGGGTGGGTGAGATTTTGATCCCAGGGGACTGGGAGCTTTTTCTATCTTGTTTTCAATTCTGGCAATGTAGTGGGTACCCAAGAGTACTTGATGAAAGATAAAAGGGATTAGTTGATTTCCCCAAATATCTTAAAACCAGGGCAGGGACTGGAAAGATCAAATGAACTTATTTCCAAGCTGGGGACATTGCTTCCTGTATGGGGTCCTGCCACTCAGGAGACTCAACGGTGGTCAGGTCACTTGAGCCCAGGACACAGATCAGGGTGCCGGGCTCTGGGCCAGCCTAGACTACACAGCAAGACCCCTGTTTCAAACAACACACACACAGACAAAAAGAGTAACTGATTTCCTTTTTAGACTTTAAAACCACATACATACCTCTAACCCCAGTGCTCAGCAGGTCGGGGTAGGACTGCCTCACATCGGGGTCAGTGTTGGCTACAGAGCAGGCGGGGCTGTAGCTTAGTGGCACAGCTCTTTCTCCGTATGCTTGAAGCCCTAGGTTTTTCAGCACTGAAAAATGCTTGTTTGCTCATGGTGAGGTTAAGAGGTTTGAATCCAAAATCCAAATTTCCCTGCTTCTGCTTTCAGCTATATGACAGAGGGGTTAAGTCAGGTCCTTGCTCCAGGCACATTCCAATAGTATCGGCCACTTGCCACAGCCAAGTAAGGGACATCACCATGAAGACCTGCTGTTTTGGATTGTCTGTGTTTATGTTAGGAAAGACAAGGAAATTCTAACATCGCTTTCACTGGTGATAAGAGTTTCGAAATCTGCTGGGAAACGGTGGCTCACACCTTTAATCCCAGCGCTCAGGAGGCAGAGGCAGGCAGATCTGAGCTGGAGGCCAGCCTGGTCTACACAGTGAGTTCCAGGATAGCCAGGGCTAACCGGAGAAACCCCACCCACCCACCCACCCAAGAAGTTTCATAATTCTTTTAAGATTTTTCATTTTTATGCGTGTTTATGCGTGTACATCACATGTGTGCAGGTGCTCAGAGGCCAGATGAGAGTGTTGGATCCCCTGAGACCGGATTTACAGGAAGTTACGACCCATCTGAAGTCAGGGCTGGGAACCAAACGACGGTCCTCTGCAAGAGCAGCAAGTGCTTTTAACTGTAAGAGGACTTCCAGTTTTTAACACTTTTCTTTATGCAAGAAACGCAATGGGCTTCTAAGTTAGCACTCTGAATTATTCATTGGGCATGCCTGAAGTGGCAAACCTGAGAACTGTGGCTATTTCCCAAGGAACTGTATCTATGTCTTGCTTTAGTTGGGCCTGGGTCTTCTCTGTTACCCAGGCTGGTCTCACTAAGTCACCCTCCAGCCTCCGCCTCACAAGCAGTTGGAGCTGCGAGGGGGCGTCGCCATTCTTAGCTCATTCTCTTCCTAAATAGACTTTTTAGGTGGGCACAGGGTCATGCAATTTCTCCACCTCCTTTGTAGCTAGATACGGTCAGTTGGGAGGAGAAGCAATGTCCACCACCCAGACAGAGAGGAACAGTCCCCACCCTCTCCCTGTTACAACGTAGAGCTGGCGCAGAACCAACTCGGACTGCAAGAGAGAAGGCATGTGTTCCAAGTGGCAGCCATTGCTTAGCTGCCTCTAGATTATGCCATTGGCCTCAACACGTATCTTAGGTAATAGCAGACATAAACATTTAACAGTGCTCTGACCTCCTGACCTAAAAACAAATGTGTTTTGGGAAAATGTATAGTTCAGTTAGTCAAGCTTTCTTTTGTCTTTAGGCACAAGAGCCCGTTCTACTTCAGGAGAGGAGCATCTTCTGAGTCCATGATGTGTAATGGGACAAGGAAGGGAAGGACACAGGACACTGCATCTCGTTCTCAGATCATATACACTTGGCCACAGTTTCTAGTTTTTCCTGACTGTAACCACCACCTCCTCCTCCAGACACAATGCAGAACTCATGTGTCTGGAGCAAAGAGGTTTACGTAGTAAGGCTGCCTGGCCTCTGAGACACTGGAGAACTGGAGCCACATATGCCTATGAGAACTGACATGAACGTGGTGGTCGTAACTGCCCAGGCCACAGCACAAAGATCACCCTCAGAGCAGCAACATTTTTAAAGTGGCCTTGAAATATTTAACCCAGTTTTCGTGGGTCAAGATTGTGGGGCACAGCTTACCCAGGTGCCTGTAACTTAGGGTCCCTTAGCAGGCTGTGGTCAAAGTGCTGAATCATTTCTCACCTAAGTGGCTATTAGAAGACCAGGTCCTCCGTCCAGCAGCAACTTAACAGAAATCTTCAGTTTGGGGGCTGGGTTTCAGGAATACAAATACACTTGCTTTCATAGTTACCCACTGGCCAGAGAGTTCTAGGTGAGACACTTCTGGGTCTCAAAGGGCCTCCTTTATAATCTTCAGCCAGAAGTGTCCTGACTTAAAGACAGTTGATCTCAAGCTCTTCTATCAGTAGCCACAGTTTATTTATGGTTGTTTCCATTTTCACTGCCATTAAAAACCGGAATGCCAAACACAGCTCATGGCTTTGAGAACCCAAAGCCTCTACCCAAGGCATTCTTTGACCCCAGGGAGAAGTCCTTTCTATTGTTTCATTTCCTCTGGTTTACAAAGGAGAAATCTGAAAAGTGGCAAAGCATCAGGATTAAAAGCTCCATGCAAAGCCAAAGTTGGTTGTTTCCAGGTCTGAGCTGGTCCAGAGGCTGGAAAAGCCATTAGATAGCCTTCCAGCCCAGTCAGCATCTTCAATGAGCAGCTTTGTTATTTGCTGTAAACAGTTGTAAATTTCCAGAACCACAGGCACACCCATATTAAAATGTTAATTACCAAAGTGTCTCATAACCCCGAGTGTAAAAGAACAGTGAAGTAAAGGTCCCGTGGGATTCTGTTTCTGGATTTCCCCTACTAGCATGCATAATTGAACACTAAAGATTTGACGTTTTAAGAAGACATTCAGTCATCTCAGAGTTGAGCCTATCTATCATTCCGTGAAACTTCTAGATTGCAGAGATAACAACCGTGGTCTGATTCTGTGCTTTACGCTGCTTTGAAAATACCAAACCTCATCTGCTGAAGGAGAAAGGAGCTTAAAAACAAAACAAAACAAAACAAAACGAACAAACAAAAAAAAAAAAAAAAAAAAAAAAAAACCAAAAAAAAAAAAAAAAACCAAATGAAAACCAAAACCAGGCATTCCTTGGACACCCAAGTTTTGCTGAAGCTGCTGGAGATGAGAAACTAGTTCCTGTTTACTCTTTCTAAAAGTTCCAGAAAGCCTAGTGCCCGGCCAAAGCAGCAGATCTTAATAGTCCACAAAAGCCTTACTGGGGTTATGAAAAAGGCTCATTTGTTCTTAAGCTGTGGCCCCTCCACCCAGAGTCGTTCCACCCCCCCACGCCGGTGTCTGCGGCTTTGATTGCTAACTAACCATCCACCCACAGCGACTCTAGCACTGACTGAGTTCCTTCAAAGAGGCCAAGGTGTAAAGCAGGAGGAAACTTTTAAGGACAACAGTGTTGGGTGTTGAGGGTTAAACATCAGAGAGAAAAGGCAATTAAAAATCTCTGAGCTGAAAGGGAACAGGGGTATAGTAAATATGTGTATGTGTGCGCGCATGAAAGAACTGCAGAATTTGTGTCCACCAAGACACAAATTTGGTGCTGTGGCGCTGCTTACCCTAGGACAACTGGCGTGTGAACCCCGTTCCCACTTTGTGTAATTTCTTTTATAAGCTTGCACAGCCAGACTGAAGTCTTCCCAGCTGTAAGGCTTGAGACTTGCTGCGTGTCCCCTGGGGGATAACTAACAGCAGCTGCCTTCTTCTTGCTTCCCCAGCTTAGAGGATCAACTGATGACACACACAAATGGCTCCCAAGAAGAGAGAAAATGTCAGAATGCCTGGGCCAGCCTTCCAAAACAGTGAGGTGTGGCAAAGCCATGAGCTATAATTATTATTACAGCAGGGTCAGATAAGTGGGCTTTCTTGAAAAGCAAGAAACGTAAAAAAACAAAACTGCTGGGCTTAGTACCTCAAGGAAGCTCCAGAGTCTCCTTTCTCAAACTCTCCCAAATTGCTCTCACTCAAAGTCCTCATTGCGGTGTTGACAGCTGTGCCCACTGGCTTTTAAATAGAGGCAACTTTAGGTTACAAGTCTGACTGCCACTTAAGAGAGCCACTAGGAGTGTTGTGTGGAAAATGTGCATCTTACTGATTGGAGCTGTGAAAATTAAGTCATAAATATAAAAATGCTTAGTACAATATCCTAACATTAACTTGGGCTCAATGAAAGGTTAACCAGTTCACAAGAAAACAAACTGAGCTATCACTAAGGAAACAGAAGAGAATTTGAGACAACGGTTACACGTCTAACACTCGGCACACAGGAATAATGGGCCTAGTGACCCTTGGCGAGGTCAAAGATTCCTGGCACTCACGTCATAATCAGTTGATGCTTTCCTGAAGTATGTGGTTCCTGGTGTGGGGCCCAGGAGGTAGAAGTGTTAAGTTCCCTGACTACCAATGCAAGATAAGAACTACAAACAAGGTATCTTTAGGGCTATTTCATGTACCTGACTTGACTTTAAGTATTACCTACCATTCTTTGTCTCCCGTTTTCTAAAATCTACCAAATGGTCAGTTTTAACATCGAAAGGTCCAACTTAGACGTTGAGCATGTGTGATTTTTAAGTGCTGGGACATATGTAAATAAAACCAATGAGTTCCCAGACTGCAAAAAAAAAAAAAAAAAAAAAAAAAAAAAAACAAAACAAAAAAAACAAAACAAAACAAAACAGTAGGAATTATCTCAGTAAGAACCCAGCTTGTGGCATGGCTCTGCAGGTAAAGGCACTCTCTGCCTTGCAAGTCTGGTGACCTGAGTTTGAGCCCCATCATTCACACACATAAAGGTAGGAGAGAACGGTTTCCATAGTTGTCCTCAAGAAATTAGAATTATATCTAGGAATTATTCTTTACCACTGAACATTGCTCTCATTCAACTAGCTGAGTTATAGCACCTGATTCTTTATCTCCAGTCACATGATACTGATGATATCAGGCCTCAAAGGTGCTATTACATACACCGCCTTAGATTTGCTCCTTAGTGTTGCCCAGGCATCCACATCACAGCTCCTTTAGTTTTCCACAGTCCTGACCTGACACAACCATCATCATTTACACTGGGAAACGAGGAGTCTGTCACAAGGTCTGGCCTAGATCACCTCTTGGCCAAAAGCAAACTACTGTAGCAGGAAGGGGGTCTTTGTGGATGTAATGAAAATGAGTCACAGTGCGGTGGTAAACAATTTACATCTTTCAACTAAACTATGCTCTTGTAAAATAACACACTAGAGGGCGCTAAATGCATAAACTGCGACATGTGTTTTGCTAATGCCAAGTTCCACACTGGTACAAGACACATAATCAGCTACGGCTTCAAGCCAAAAAGCTCTCCTCAAAAGAAGCATGATGCATTTTATGATAATTAGGATGTTTTGCTCTTATCCCTCTAACTAAGGAAGAGAAGAAAAACAACAGCAAAACCCCCCAAGTTCCCCAAAGCCTGATGCTGTCTGTATTTGATACAGACTGCTGCAGAGACAGGGAAAGTGCAAGTAACCTAGAAGAAATAACTCCTGCAGTAATGTTCACACCACCGTGCTGTCTTCAGGGTGTGGTGCTGGGAAACGTACAAACCTTACTGCTGAGCACCAAGAACAAATCCTAGGAACTAAACAGAGAGACACATTTCTTCATTTAAATCTTATTTTACACAAGTAAAACCACGTACGTATTTCTTTAAAACAAAACAAAAAAATCATATCTAATTGAATTCTAGAGAAACCATCTTCTACCCAGAATGCCTGATTTCAGAATATTTTTATTTTTTGATTTATTGACGCGCCATCTTTTCTTTCCTCAACAAACAGAATACTAATCTGATCTAAGCAATCAGATTTACAAAGTACATTTTATCATTCTCCACTGTCACACAACATTCTTACAGAACCTAAGATCAAAAATAGACAGGTCAAGTCATTCAGCACCCTAACAGCTGCAGGGCATTAACACTTTAGTAAGTGCACACAGACACATACACTGTGATTTTTTTAAGCAAAAATAGGATTATCTTGTAAATATTACTTCAACGGCCATCTTTTCACATCATTATTTTTAAATGTCTGTTCTTGCACTGCTGCAGCCCAGTGCCCCTGAGCCGCATCCCCCTCACCTGCTTCCTTTCAGTTTGTGATTTTACCGCTAACACAGCTTACACAAATAGTACATCTTAAGTCTGTACTACATCAACTTTTATGTTATATGCAAATGCCAGGTGGCTCTGCTCCCATCAGTAAGGTTTTGAACAAGAGGGGTCTTCTAATCCTGATCACAGACTGCATTATATACACTTTTCCATTAAATGTTCTAAAGTACAAAGAACTTCTGGTTTAACTGGTGTGAGGATCTGACATTTTGACTCAACTGTGTGAATTGTGGTTGTTGACAGTTTCATTCAGTCATTAAGGGCAACTGAGGATAGCCTGAAGGGACCAGTCCTGCAGAGATTTGTAGAAAGCAAGTGTAAGCAAATTAAACACAAAGCCCAAAATAAAGATGCTCCAACTGTTCCCCAGTATATGAGTCGTGGATCAGGGGTAAATCTTAATTAAGTCTGGGGTTATTTTTGGTGGAATACAATAATCTTTTACAGTTTAAATCTTCAGTATTGACTCATACGTTATCACAAACACTGACGGCTGCTACATCATTAGTGCACTTAAAAAAGCAAAAATAAAAACAAAACCCCAAAATACTTCACTCTTGCTTTTATTCCCTAATCTATACCCAGTTCTAAACCAGCCAGTCATACAATGAAGCAACACCCTAAAAATAAAAGGGCATATATGTGAAAACTTCTAACACCTAAAAACCTACAATGTACTTAAACCTAGTCTTTGTTTTTTCCTGTAAACTAAACTCACGGTAGGGCTATCCAACTTGGACGCGTCCATCACCCTGCAGTGCATTTATTCACTATGAGACCTGTAAAAAAAAAAAAAATTCCTTAGAAACCAGAAGCCAGTAAAATCTGCTTTTGACTGGTAAGCTATACTGAAGAGTTGTCAAAATCCGCCGCTGTGCTACAGCATATTTCTCTGTAGCTTTCCTTTTCTTCCTCATTTTTAGGTGGCGATACTCAGCAATGCATTATCCCCCACCCAATTCCCTTCTTTATTCTGTTAGTTACTAATGCATATCTGGTATGTTCGGACTCTACATGCATTACCTCATTTAATCAATCAATTTAATTTAAGTGAGAAAAGACTGGGCTAATGAGAGTAAATTATCTATCATTCACGATTTGTGAGAAGGCATTCAAGGCACAGGCCAGACCCACAAGAGGGCCGCAGCTTCTACTTCCCCAAACTAAGTATCATGAAACTAACCGGGCTTGATGTCATTCTGTAACCCAAGTCCTCAAAAAGATTGGGCCAAATGCAAGACCGCTTCAAAAAACAAAAAATAAAACCGAAGGAAAAAAATAGTCATTTCCACTGGGCTCAGACTAACCACCATCAGCATTTCCGGAAGATGGCGGCTGCGCCGAACTCAAAATGTGAGCGGAAAGCTCGGAAGACCGAGGAAAGCCGGAAGCTGCATGGCAGTGCTTTACAGCGAGGATTAAGCAGAGAGGGGATAAGCTCCGGGCCCTGCATCTTCCCGCTCCGCTCCGCGAAGGTCCCGGGGAAACGCCGCCCGGCTCGCAGCGCCACGCACCGGGGCTTCCCGCAGGCGCGGCTCCCGCAGCCGCTGTCCGGGGCGGAAGGGCAGCCGCTGTGACGCAGACAGTGTCGGGGAAACGCCCTGCTCTATGGTACAAGCGCTCAGTCACTGTGGGACTCAAAGCTTGAGGTCTAGAGCACAAGCCCATGCTGTGCTCCGCCAAGAGGTATTTTTCCTCGGGTGTAAAATGGTTGGCAGTCACAACCGGGGAGCTTGGTTTTATCCATGGTTAGGACACGTCAGCAATAGGTATTATACGGTAAAAGGGCTATTGCTACAAAAGGTCAAAACTAAGCTACCGAACCTCTCACTTGTCAATCAAAACCGGGCTCAAGAGAATGGATCCTCCGTACTTCTTACTAAAGAAAAATCTCTTCCTGCAGCATTTCACTCTAGCCACTTTTACTAGACTAGTTTCTAATGTCAGTTGAGGGAAGGGGTCACTCCAGTTGAAAGCTACAAGAACATTAAAAGCTAGAATAGCTGCGCGTGGTGGTGCATGCCTGTAATCTCATCTAGAGACAGAAATACTAGGTATTGAAGGTGATCTTTGACTACAAAGGGATTTCGAGGCCAGCATGGGTTACATGAACCACACCTCGCCTTAAAAAAAATCAAGTTACATAGTCTCATTAGGGCACCATTACATATACGCCTCATTGTCAGCCCTTTCAGGATCTCAATACCTGCAAAGGATTTCTAGGCAGGAGTGTCCAGGTAGAATTTAACAGGGTATGTGCACTCTGCTATGTACATCGAAGGCATTGGGATGGATTTCTGGCAGATTAGGAATTACTGCAGTGCTGACTATTGTGGCAAGCCTGTAACCCTAGAGGCAGCGTTGAGTTGGTGTTCAGTCTGTATTAACTGAGACCTTGTTTAAACTCTTGCCCACCCTCGTCTTCAAAGAACAACCCGCATTATGGTCATTTAAGTTCACTTTCTGTGGAGCATGAATCAATCTTATTAAAAAAGCAGACTCAAACTATGTAAAAGCTAAGTCTCCAACTCCTAATACTTCCTGAGAGCTGGGGCTGCAGCGATTTCCCATTATACCGAGGTTTCCTATTAGGACTATTTTTCAATTATGGCTGGGTTCCCAGACCACTACTCTTTAACTTTTGCTGGGGACTGAATCCAATGCTTCACCAGAGCTATGACTCAGTCCCTAACCCCCCTTCCTCAGTATTCAGAATCAAACTCATACCGGGACTGATGACTACATTTAAACCCATCACTCAAGGCAGGTGATCCCCTATGTTCGAGGCCAGTTTAGTTAAAGTAAGCTCCAGGCCAGCCAGTGAGAACTTGTCCCCCAAACAAGACAAACCTGTAACTGGAAGCATACTAAACAAGTGCTCTACCAACAAGCTATCACCAAAGCCCTATACACTCTAAAAGCTCAGTGACCACTTACTTACCCAGCATATCTGAACTGAATCGTGTAGACAGGCACCTTTTCTTAATCTGTTACGTCTTTCGTCAGGGTGAGTTTACTTTAAAGCATGCAGTTTTTCCATTCAAAGATACACAGGAAGGGGACTATTAAATCTCAACTGTGATGCCGTTCTGCGTGTAGCAGCTTAGACCAGTACTGGCAATACACAGGTCTCTAATAAAGCCAGTGACTATTCAAAGATGTTCTTTATCAGTTTGTATCATGACTCGACTATAGTAATCGTGGTCTTTTCACAGGAAAATCCGTATCACAAATGCTGTTAAGACACTAAAGCTCTGAAACAATATACTCCCAAATCTATTAAATTAATTTAAGTTCTCCACCACTTAGTCATGATTAAAGCTTTTTGGGATTCTTTTTTGGAACTCACTGTGTAGACCAGGCTGGCTTCTAACTCAAGAGATTTGCCAGTCTCTGCCTCCCAAATGCCGTTGTTGAAGGCTAAGCCACCACGACCAGCTTAATATTCAAAATTTACTTTAGATAATGCTGACTTGAGGCCTAGGTTGAAGTAACTTGCTTCTCAGGGGTGGAGAGGATAGAGAAAAGCAGGCAGACATTTCAGGACAAATGACTGGAATAAAGTGTGACTGTACGTCAGTAAAACTAGCTGGTTACACCCAGTGGGATGATCTCCAAACATAACACTGGTACTTTCGTACATGGCAGTGTGCCTCTGTGACACTTATTAAACCTGAGTCCACATGGTGAAACAGATCATATTTGCTTCTTCTGCGTACGTATAAAAATACACTTGCTTAATTTGTATACTGTCCTCAATTGGTAAAATGTTCTCCCTAAGAAAGGCTCAACTCAACCTTCCTTCCTCTCACACAGCCATCTTTGGAGGCAACTATACAGAGGCAATACAGACTGTGTGTGTAGGGGGCGTACTTACTTCCCAGGCCTCTGAACTTTTAACTACCAAACCTTTCTCCACTTCTATTTTTAAAACTTAAACATATCACCAGCCCCTTTTGTGAAGCAATCAGTTAAAAAAAAAAAAAAAAAAAACCAAACAAACAGGCAGAAAACCCTTGCCAAGCTCCACTCCTAATGTTTCTTACTATATTAGCCCTGGCTGACCTGGAGTTCACTATGTAGTGGGCCTTGAAATTCGGAGATCCACCTGTCTCTGCCCCCGGCGTGCCGGAATTAATATGGCCCATGTTACCAGGCCTGGCTCGCAGTCTTTGTTTTTAAACTTCCATCATTGTCAAAGGACTGTCCAAGCAGAGATGCTTGTGGAATATGCATTTATAGTTTAGGTCTCAAACAGCTTACGTCACAGGGTCTATCATGTTATAGGAAATCTTTACCGTGCTTAACTTTATTAGTAGTCTGTTAGGTAATGAAGTATTCATGGTAAATACTAATTCTAGTGCATTAAACTCTATTTTTAAAAAGATTTATTTATGTATGTATATAGTACACTGTAGTTGTCCTCAGACACACCAGAAGAGGGCATCAGATCATACAGATGGTTATGAGCCACCATGTCGTTGCTGGGATTTGAACTCAGGACCTCTAGCAGTCAGTGCTCTTAACCACTGAGCCACCTCCCCAGCCCTAAACTCTAATTTTATAATCTTAGTTTTGAAAGTCAAATCTCAGCGAGAAAGTAAACTTTTATATAAATGTCAGTTACCTAATTTACTAAGCCTATAACCTGATAAAACCTAATTTTGTGTGATGCTAGGAACTGAACCCAGGGTATCACACAGGATAGGTAATTGTTTTATCACTGAGCAGTAACTTTAATGATGGCATATTATCCCATCTAATGGCTGGGACATTATGTGCACACACATATATCCTTGATATATGTGTTTATCTATCCATACCACCTATCCATTAACCCACTTTTGAATATTTGTATTCTTTCTCCCAGGTAACTCCCTGTTTTTTATATTAACAGATCCCTTGATAATAGGGTTAGCAGGGGATCTGACTTATTGCCACATGAACAATTTTCAGTGGTAGAAATCTTAGTTCAAATAATTTAATCATTCATTTAAAAAAATTTACTTTTTTTTTCCTTATAGGGCTACATGGGAAATACTTTATGTTGGAGGCCAGCCTCATGTATATTTATCATTCTATCGCTGCTTTTTAAAAATAACACAAAAAATGGTCAACTAATGTAGTCTATACTTCCTGTAGTTTTCTTATTCCTATTCCAGTCCTTCATGAGAAGCTAACCCTAACCCTAACCCTAACCCTAACCCAACACATGCATGACTATTGGATACTAGTAGATACTGACTGGGGCTTTAATTGAACTTGGTCTTCAACACAAAGCTTTCTGGCATCTTAAATTATCTCTGTGCTCTTATGAATGGCCAATTACTACAGTAAGTATTAAAACATACTAGCACTGTGCCCTAGGGGAAGAGGAATTCAGTGGTTATAAAGCAAGAACAAACTCAAAACAAAAGAAAAACCAAAATACTCAGCTTTATTGCAACATGAGCACAAAAGTCACATGCATGACAAAAGCATCCGTATAACATTTTATTCCAAATGAAACATCTAAAGCTTGGCGTTACAATCCCAGTAGCTAATATAAGTCACTATTTAAGAAACATTCAAAGGATTAAAAATTAACACAAAAAAGGTAACATTACATCTTCCAAATACCTTTAACTTAGTTGGTTTTCTGTAAAGAACACATTAAGGGAGTCTAAATCTAAAACTTTAAACTAAAAGGATCACTTGCTACTTGGCTCATCCGTTCCTTAGTTTGTTCATGTTGAGGGACAGAATCAATCTAGGAGAGGGGCCTAGAGAGAAAGAAGCAGCTGATTAAAGTAACTGTTTTAGTGTAAAGATGCTATTTAAGTAAAGAGAGAAATTAACTAATACATCTTAAGAGGGCTTCAAGCTAATCTTAAATTCTGTACTTCCTACTAGTATTTACTGAGCCTATGTTGAATGTAACAAGACTAACATTTGTGATAATCTGCAGATACATCTTAAGATACACAACATTTGGGATAAAGTATTTTAAATTTGTGTGTGTGTGTGTGTGTGTGTGTCAGCACAATTTGTGGGAGGGAGTAAATCCTATCCTCCTGTGGTTCCTTAGGATGAAAGCACCTTTACCTGCTGCATTGTCCTGAGAAGTTTTAATAAGCAGTCTTGTTCAGCTTATGTAATCGCTGGTCCTAGAAACAGTGATACCTTAGATGAGTCTCTAAGGACAACAGAAACATCAAACAAACTACAAAGAAGCTGGACATGGTGACTCATGCCAGCAATCCCAGGGTCTATAAGGCAGAGGGAAGATCATGAGACCCTGTCTTGGAAAAAATACCAAATACCTCGAAACACATAATTCTATTAATTTTAATTCCATCACTTTTCTGCCTCTGATGTCTATATATAGCATATTTATTTACAGGTACTTAAAACTTAGCCTCCACTGCTTCTTTGAAGGTGAATAATTATGTAATGTCCTTAAGTCACACTTCATTTGCCCCTTCAAATCATGAATTAGGCTGAAGAATTTAACAGTCCTTATTTCTCATCGTAACCCACAATTCTTTCCAGCCAAAGCCTCCATATAGTGATACCCTGTCTCAAAAGCAAAAACAAAGGGCTGGAGAGATATGTAACTGAGCAGTTAAGCTCACTGCTCTACCAGAAGATAGTACTGAGATTTGATTCCCAGCACCCACATTAGGTGGCTCATACAACCTTTTAATCCCAACTCCTGGGGGTCCAGTACTTTTTGCTTCTCTGGGCACCCACACTCACAAGCACATACCACCTCTCATACACATATACTTGTGATTCCTATTGTCCCTACCTACAGGGACTAGCCTTTGAAGCATTTCATAAGGTCCTGGGTTCTATTCCCAGCACCACATCATGTATTCACTATGTATGTATGCATGCAGGAATGTATATGAGATCCTTGGGTGCGATGGCATGTGCCTGTGATCTCAGCATTCTAGAGAGAGAGGCAAATGGTTCAATGCAAGTTCTGGGCCATGGTGTATAACAAGACTCTGCCTTTTAAAACCTTACCTATACAAAGAAACCCTGTCTGAAAAAACCCAAACCACTCCCCCCCATAAATATGTGTATCATATATATTTTGACTTAAGGTCTGTGTAGACCAGGCTAGACGGGTACTCAAGAGATTTACCTTTCTCTGCCTCCTGAGTTCCAGTAAGGTATGTACCACCACAACTGGCCCCTTGATACTTTAATTTCTAAAGCTATGAAATGAATGATACTGAGATTGGAGATTAGATTAACTTTAGGTTTTTGTTTTTAAGATTTTATTTTACGTGTATGAGTGTTTTGCCTTTATGTATGTGCACCACATACATGCCTGGTGTCTGAAGGTCAGCAGAGAATTGTGGATCACCTGAGACTGGAGTTAAAGATGTTTATAATTGCCAGGTGGGTGCTGTGAAATAAACCCAGGTCTTCTGTAAAAATAAGCGCTACTAATCAGTAAACTATCTTCCTGCCCTCTTAGATATTATTACTAAAATTTCCTATACATTTCTAGAGCTAATCCTATTTTTATATTAAATGTCAGGATTCCTGAAAATTAAGGGTGAATTGAGTGCAATGTAACCTTTCCTGATGATTTGCAGCAAACACCAATTCAACAAGCCCTTCAACAGTTAATGTAAAAATGTGTGACTGCTGCAGAACTGAAACACTCCAGTCTATTACCAGTCAGCAGCAAAGGTAACGTGAAGATTCATCAATTGGAAATGTTGAACATAGTAATACCTCACCAAGAAGAAATGGAAAAAAATGTCTTTTCACTGGTACTTCACACATTTTCTGTCTTTGTGTAGTGTCGCATACACTGTTGGAGGCCAGAGGCTGACAGGTGTCGTTATTACTATCTGCCTAATGTTTTGAGATGAGAGCTCCTTGAATGTAGGGTTTATTCTTAATTCTTGTTTCTAGTTCCAGTGTTAGAATCTAGACATATACGATAGCGCCTAGCCATTTAGGTGCTGGGCTATGAACTCATGCTCACACAGTGAGCACTTTTTACCTAGTGTGCCAGCTCCTTAGCTCTACACAGGCATTTTAATAAAACACTGAATCCTATCTATCTGTGTCCTACTTAGCTTTACTTATCAACTTGACACAGCAAGTCTGGAGTTACTAAAGCAGGCCTTAACTGAGGGACTGTTCAGAGCACATTGGCCCTGGCCATGTTCAGAGGATCATTTTGTTAATTTGTCCAGGATGGTCCAGTACAATTCCCTGGGCAAGATGGCCCTTCAGTGTGTGAAAGCTAGTTAAGCATGGGCCTCAAAGAATCAGCAAGCATCATCATTCCTCCATTGTTTCTGCTTAAAGTCCTGACTTCCCTCAATGATGGTGTGTGACTGTTAATTGTAAGCAGAAACAAACCCTTTCCTCCCTACTAAGTTGCTGTTGGCTACTGTTTTATTACAAACAAAAAACAATGTAGAACATAGCAAAAAGCCTATGGAGAGGATTTAACCATGTATTACACATACAAAGGGTCCTAGGAAAAACAAGACCGAAGTGTATGAAGTGAAAGGATCTTGAATTCAGAAGAACAAATCTAGCTTAAGAAACTATCAGGGTACTAACTACTATTAATAAATAAGATAATTATATAATTCAACAAAGTCTGTATATTATGATTAATAAGTACCACGTTCTTATATAAGCACTCTTTCCCCCAAGCAGCTTAGAGCCTTCTAATCTACATACAATGCCTTCCTTGATTAGTATCAACTATCAAAAATAAACAAGATCAATCCTTTCCTTATTTGCTGCAAAGAATGACCTTGCAATATCAAAGCTAAAAACAAACAAGGAAAAGAGCTAGAGATACATAGAGGGATGGAGGAAAGACGGCCGGAGATGACGTGGAGGATTATGATGCCAGCACTTACCCTGCCTAGGTAATGAGAACTTTTCTCAACCAAAACTTTCCCTATTTGCCCTAAAAACCTATAAGACACCAGGGTGGTGGTGGCCCACACCTTTAATGCCAGCACTCAGGAGGCAGAGGCAGGTGATCTCTGAGTTTGAGACCAGTCTAGTCTACAGTGATTTCCACAATAGTCAGGGGTATACAAAAAACCCTGTCTCCACCCCCCACAAAAAGCCTGCATATTTATTTGAATGTTCCAGAGCCTCACATTTAATAAGTCAGCTGGCATGATTATAATCACCAAGTTCTAAAATAACCACTTCTATAGCTGTCGTTATCTTTCTTGCCAGGTGTGCAAATGCCTGTTAATCCCAGCATTCAGATCATAAGCACATTTACTCACTGAGTTCTTTTGTCCACCCCATAAAACCCTCTAATAAGAATAGAATGAATAAAGATCAGGAAAAAAAAAATCAGTTGAGATTTTATTTTCTGATCCAGCACAACACTTATGGTAAGTTCTGGCTTTTGCTATTACATAGATTCTCGAGATGGAATTTAAAATGCCAAACTCATGTTTATGTGGCTGAGACTGGCCTGTAACCGGCGATCCTCTTGTCTTAGTCTCCTGAGTGGTAGAACTATATCCACACACCACACACCATTCGAGACTCATGTTTACTTTGAATCCCCCTTTTATGTACACCCATCAAGACAACTGTATTAGGAATTTAAATACTTTTCCTTTTTTCTAACCTCAATCTCTTTTAGTCCTGAATAAAAGATTAGGAACGAAATCTATAACCCAGCACATAGGCTATCCTGTTTTCTATTTGGATTAGAACATTTTTTGAAGTCCAGGTCTAACTTTTTACTCATTACTCAAGACTGAGGTTCTAGTGAGCCACTTTCCGACTTGAAACTATGTAAAAGTAGAGTGGAGTCTCTACGCTGTGAAGACTGAGGTCTCGTAAGTGAGGTGGAAATGGAGGTTGGTAGTAGAGCACTTGCACTTAGATGTCCTTGGAGCTGAGCCCTAGCAGGCAGGACCAAAAAGGCACCTTCTTCAATTCTTTTCACTCTCATTTACTCTTGAGATGGCCAAACTTAAGAGTCATAACTGAGAACATCTACTGGACAGGTGTGATCATATGCCTAGACACTTAACATGTTACTGGTATCATACAACTCAGAGATGGTGGTTTTTGATGCTGGTTTCTGAAATGAATATTATAAATTCATTTTAGAATGAAAAACGAAATAAACTAATTTGATGTTTCAAGTTCTTCTCATCTGATGAGCTCTACACTAACCACAGCCCTAGTAATTAATAAAGGCTAACCTTGAAGAACAGGTTCTTTCTTGACTTAACAACAATAAAACGTGTCAGAAACCCAGTAGGAGCTTGACATTTGGAATTATGTGTCACACATATATAATATATACATATATATATGATAAAGGGGTATAGTCCATAAAGAAAAAAATTGAACGTAGACAGACAAGGCTTAAACACTTGGCCTAAAAGTTTAGTTGCTAAGTTCTGACCTAGCATCTAAGACTTCAAATACTATAGATTGGTGGTGTGTCACATGTGTGCCTGGTGCCTGGAAAGGTCAGAAGGCACCCAATCCACTGGAAGTAGTCTTGCAGATGGTTGTGACCCACAAGTGGGTACAAAGAATTGAACCCAGGTCATCTGCAAAAGCAGTAAGTGTTCCTAACCACTGAGCCATCTCCCCAGTCTTCTTTCTACTATTTTAGGGCATTAAGAGTCAGTTTAGCTGAAGGTAAGTAAACTCTTTTCTGTTCTGGGCCCTGAGTCTTGTTAAAGCACTTGCCTAGTATTTGTAAAAACAAAACAAAAACAAAAACAAAACAACAAAAAAAAAAAAACAATAGTTCGGAACCTCAGCACTCCAAGAGGGGGAAAAATCATCCTAACTGCATAAAGAGGGGATACTAAACTGGTGAGATCAGGAAGGCAGGCATTGACATCACTATTTGCCAGCTTGGATAAGCATATCACTCAACTGAGATAGAATATATGCAGAAGCATCCCACCATTGGGAGATGGGTTGAGAAGAATCACAGTAGTAGTTGCAGATTTCTAAGATGGTTTTTAAAAACAGAAGAATCATCAATAACCTGAAGTGGCTCACTTTGCTTAAACAAAAACCCCACAAAGAAACAATCAAGCAACCCCCAAATCTCATATCAAGTTCTTACTTAAAATCATCTTTTCTTTAGCTTTGCTATTTATTGTTTGCAACATAGCAAACCATTCATACAGAAATGCAAATGACAGGAAAACTGAGCTAAATTAGAATGGAAGAAATCGGCAAACATTTAGATAGGAAGATTCCAAGCTAAGTAGCTTAGCTTTAAGTCAACCTAAGATGTAAGGTAGGAACTAAATAATGTTAGCTGAAATCAGAGCCATGGTGCCCATTTTCCTCAAGAGTGCGGAAACAATAGAAGGGAAAACCATAAGACAGTGTTGACTCTAATAACAATGTACTTGGGAAAGACAACTTTAAATAAAATCACTTGAGAACCAAAGAGACTGGCATCAGCACAAGACACCCCAAGACCAAGTTCTCAGCACAAAGTTGATTTGCCACAGAGGACAGAAGGCAGGGAGTAATAGACAAAGACAGGAGATAGACAAAGGAAAGTAGAAAACAAGGGGGGGGGGCTTGCAGTGGATAGTGACTGCATCTGGATAGAGGAGACAGGTGGCCTATAAGCAAATAGCAGTTTATAAAAATAAAAGGGGAAACCTGTGGTAGGAGTTAATGTTGACTGGACATGTTAATTAAGGTAGTCAAAGGGGGCTTTTGATTGTTAGCTGGACTTTGGCAGTCAACCTCAGTCGGAGGAAGTAGCCAAACTAGGGAATAGACCTTGGCTAGCTTTAGGAATGTAATCAAATGGTTTTTAGAAAGGCAGAGGTATGGGAGAGAAGGGCAAGGCCTGCCAGAGTCATGTTTACTCTGCTTGGGGCTGACTAGAGTCCCTTCAAGAACAAGGATCATTAAAATCACAATCTTTAGGAATAGATTCCTATAATTACTGAACAATTTGGGTTGATTTGTATAAAATAGTATTCACTATAGGTTATACTCAATTTAGTTTATTATTAAAAAACTGCTATATACAAAAGTCATCGGAAAGAAAGATAGATTAGCTGGTAAAGTATTTGCCATGCTTATAAGGACCTGAATTGGAAACTCAAAACCAGGGAATATGGGGTGTTGGGTTGTAAGCCTACTTTGGGGGAGGGAGGCAGGCTGATTACTAGGGTAAGAAGGCCAGCCAGCCCAGCCTAATTGTTTTATGGAGTAAGAAGCTGTCTCAAAAATTTTAAAAAGTGGATGCAACTGAGGAATAATACCTGATCCTTACCTCTGGACTCTGTACATCTGCAATCACACTTACATGGCTCTTCTGTGTATACAAACACATAAATATACATAAAGAAAATTATGTTCTGAAATTTCCTTAGTATTTACACTAAGAAAAAAAACTGACCAAAACTCAAAAATTTTTAATTATATATAATATATAAACTTCATAATTTAACATTAATGGCAACACAAACATGGGAAGGAAAAATGCCATGAAATATAAAACCACAAACAATCCAACCACAAACTCTAAGAGGACAAATACTGACCAACTTGGTACATTTAGAAATTTTATTTGAAGTATTGCTTTTCAAGTAAGCAAAAGACCTCCAACAAGTAAGTATTCTTCCTCACTAACTTTTTTAAGTTTACAGTTTATACTAGATATTAAAGGAATCACCCTCCCTCTTTTTAATTTAATAACTTATTAAATATATGCTTAACACATATTTATAGAGGCCTTAAACTTTAAAGTCACAATAAGATATTAGTTCACCTAATAACTTCAGAGAACTGTGGGGTCTCTATGCTTTTGTTATGTTCTTATTTTGCTTCATTTAGTGAAAAGTGCATAATATTGGTTTTTGCAGATGAAGTTCCATTCTAAGAAATAGAATGTTTTAAACATTTAACACAGAGATTAGGAAAATTCACCTTTTGGCTAGCAACATGCAGGGAACTTTCAAAAAATGTTTTTTTTTTCCTTTTTTTGGTTGTTGTTACTTTTTCTGTTGTTTTTGAAATCGGGTCTCATGTTCATGATGATCTTGAACCCCCATCCCCTTTATCCTCCTGTCTCTCTTATCTTTCTACTAGATTACATTTTCATTAAAAAAAAAAATTGGATGCAAGTTACCTACAACCTATTTAGAATCTTCAGAGCACTATCTACAAATATGGAGCAGAATGTTGCTACCATCAAATTCTTTTCTTGAACTCAACAATGTGCATATTTACCTGTAACTAAAATTGAGATGGGGATCTCATGTAGCTCAACCTGGCCTTGAACTTGTGACTTTTCTCGATGTACCCTAGAGTGTTACAATTACAGGTACCTGCCACCAAGTCCAACAAACCAGTTATCTTGTCTATCAAGTAATTTCAGTTCCATCATTTTCAGGTATGAATCTTTACATCCTTCTGTATTTTCAAGAGGACACTAAATGTCAGGGGCATGGGAGAAACAAACAGGGAATTTCAAAAAAAGACCAGGCCTAGGTTAATGTGAACACTGTCTCACTCCAAATGTCTTATTTATTTTGTAAATGTGTCAAATAGAGTAGCATACGCCCAAAGCTCTAGGAGCAGACATTGAGCAACCAGCATTCAGGCTTGATTAGGTGAGTTTTCAGTCTCACGTTACCTATCATGTTAATAAGCCCTGCAACTAGAATGTCAATCTTCTGTTCACTAAAACCCACAGCCAGTAGAAGCTGTCACATTGACAGAACACAAGGTTACTACAAATTGAGTCTAATGTCAGAGTAAACAATGCTCTATATCTTGATAAGCTCCCAAACATTAAGGTATCATAAACCCAGCCATTTAAACCACTGATTTTTATATATTACTGGTAAATTTGTAGATGAAAAGTCCTCTATATCTAATAAGAACATCCAAGAATAGTTTTTCTTCTCAGCCTTTTGCAGAATTATCTCTAGCATGGCCATCAGCTGCTGCCACCCTGCTTGCCTAGCATTATCTTTTTCTCTCATCTAAACTCTGATTAAAACAGCCTTCTGGAAAATTTGAGCCATTATTTTTAGTTTAAAGTCCATTATGGCAGTGTTTAACCTTATAATCTCTAAAGGAGCACACACACACTCAAACGCTTATCAACTGTCTATCAGCGGGCTTGGTCATGAATATGAACAATGGCCCCAAGCATTTGAGAGTAGTTTTAAGAGGCATGGAGGAAGCTAAAGCCGCGTTATCTGGAAGTGGGAAGGGTTACTCCAGTGGAACAAATGTGCAAGGTAACTAGAGATGGCTGAGTATTTTAGCACCTCAGCAAAAGATTACAAGTGAGAATAATTTAAATAAAAATAAAAGTTGTATACTATTCAGTAATTTTTTGAGATTACTAGAAAAGAACGTTCTTATGACTCAAGAAACAAGCTTGGAGTGTCCATGAATGTAGAAAAGTCCTAGCCCCTGAAGCTTTAACAACCAATCTACAACCCTGGAGCTAGAAGCACAATAGAAGTATTATAGAATAGCCACAAATGAGAGCTTCTGGAATGAAGGTGGTGACAGGGTCTCATGCAGTCCAGGCTGACCCTGCAACTCACTGCGCCGAGAAGGATGGCCTCGAACAATCTCACTATCCCCCTGACCCCTAAAAGCTGGAATTATGCTTGTGCTATTGTGCCTGAATTTGAAAGGCCAGTTTAAAAAAACAGTAAAAAAAGATTAAAGTTTATGAATTTCATGGAGTCAACAACCTGAAGGAATTTGGTAGCACACAAAGGATTCATTTTCATTCGACTAAAAAATGGCCTCTTTTCCTTATTAAGACAAATTGCTTCATATATAGTTCTTTTTCTTAAAAACATGATGTAAGGATAAAGAAGCAAGGGAATTTACAGAGAAACAAAAAAAGGTTATCCTACAATTATACAAAATGTTCACTTTAATAAATAAGCAGGAACAAGCAAGCTTTGAATTTGTTAAATTCTTTGTAATACATAACTACATTTAAAAATCTGTTTCTTTTAGCTCATTCACATTGTTACTTTATAACAAAAAATTTACAAGGAATGCTACAAACCAAATCTTGATTTCCAAATACAAAGAGCCTAACGCTAAAAAGAAACAACATAACCATGACCCAGGTTAAAGTAGTTTCTAGGCCCAGTAGGCATTTTTCTCTCAGCACCAAATACTGTGTTTTGTCGAAATAGTGCCCAGGCAGAGCCTGTAATCCTAGCCATAGGAGGGTGGGCAGGCGTATGAGCTCCAGGGTAGCCTAGGCTATTAAATAGCAAAACCCATTCAAACCCTCAATCCCATCCCTAAGTCCCATTAAAAGTACGTTTTATGCTGTTATAAATGTGCTTTAAAGACGCAGGCTCGAGAGCTTTAACGAATGTTTACCAGAAGCATTTGAAATTCCATTTTTTATTTTTAAAAGGACGACAAAATGCAACGTGAAGTATTGAAATGGCCTTTCAGTTCCATACAGTACAAAATACCAGTAGGTAGTATTCTCTATTACTAAAAATATTTACATTTGAAAAGGCAACCCTCACCAATAAGATTAAGCTCTCTCACGGGATGTACAGACAGGGAGGGTAATGAACACGAAGAATATAAGAAGTTTGGAAGGGCCCTTACATTCAGATTATGAAACAGTCTTTAACCACTTGTCTGTTCTAAGAAACTCAAGTGTTCCTGGGTGTTATTCACTTGCTTTCAAACTGAGTATGCTGTATTCTTCAATTCAGACCCAAAAACCTGTGTTTTGTCTGAAATAACCAACACTCCTAGCCGTGGTGCCTTCAGAACCTAGCCTGTCCTTGTTGTCCATGCCAGTGACACTCAGGGACTCCTAGTTGGCTTACAGAAGGGAACTGCCACCTTATGTAAGCACATTTTGCAAGGAGAAAGGCAGATAAGAAAATAGGGCGTCAAACCTTCTCCGGCACCAGCGGCTGGCACACCCCGAAAGGAGTGTCCTTTCGGGGACTCCCCCCCTCCCCAGGAGGCCCAGCTGTTCTGCTGCTGGGGGGAGGGGAAACACTTTCAAACAGTCATCTCTTCCTCTTCGGGCAGCCAACGCCGACCGCTCCACCATCTCCTCCGCCCAAACCCGGTCCCCTCCCCCGCACTGCCTGGGTCCCGGCCAAACCCCACAGGAATGCAGCCGGTCACATGCGCTGCGGCGGCGGTGGACGTGCCTCTCCCCCCGCGCCCCAAGGAGACCCAGCGCCATCTTGCCCTGACGCAGTTACAAAAGTCACAGGAGAAATTGCGCCTCCACGGCCGCAACAGCGCCCCAAAGTCTCGCAGAGGCCGAGCCAGGGCCCTCACCTCGCGCAGGGAGAGGAGCAAATGGTCGGGGAAGAGCCTTGCGACTTCCTTCGGCACTGCTTGGGTTCCACAGAAGCCGCGGCGACAAGGATCACCGTCATCACTTCTCCCTCTCTGCCTTTGCAACAGCCTCCCCCGACGACTCTGGCCCCACCCGCTGCTGCAGCATGAGGTCATCGCCAGCCAATCCCTACGCGCCCGACAGAAATCACCAGGCGCTGATTGGCTGCCGGCACCGCCTCTGCCTCTCCCCACTCTTACGGAGCACCCAAGGTCGTGCTGCGGGCCAAGAAGACGGAAACCGCCATTTCGGGGAAAGGCCCCAAAAGCCAGATCCGTAATCGCTGTGTGATTTTAGTGGGGGAAACCTGTTTTATTCCTTGGCCTCCCCTTTTCGCTTCGAGAAACCAGCTCTGCCCCTCCCTCGTTTAATCACCGCCACACAAACGAACTCCCGCTCCCCTCCCAGCACACTGTCCCGCGGCGGGGAATCCTTCCCCGGTGCTAAGAAGTATAGGAGGCGGCGGCGGCAGCAACTGCACCGGCAGCGGCAGCGGCAACGGCAGCTTTTACCCCATACACGGTGGCAGGGAGGCGGCGCTGACGATGGCTGCAATTTTTTCTGCGGCTTCTCCCCCCGACCTCTTCCGTTTCTTGCTCCTCCATCGAGACGGCGCCGGACTCGCCAGCTCCGCTTTTATCCGGTGCCCGGAGTCTGCGCACTGGAGCCTCCTCAGCCACTAGTGGGCGTCGAGTGACAATCCGACCGGGTTTACCCTGCGCTGGCAGGCCAGGCCGGGGGGAGGGGGCTGCCGGGACTGAGGCTGCTTGGGGGTAGGAGCAAGTGCATCACCTCAGGAAGTGATGGGAGGGGGGTCGTCCCCGTCCTTGCTGTCATCCTTCTACCCACTAGTGGCACCCTCAGGCTCACCTACATCCAGACTTGAGGGCTACTCGGGGTCAACGGGTAAAGAGCCAAGCCCACCAGCTAGCGAGACCTCCCCAACCGTCGGCGAATGGAGGAATGCACCTGCTGTGAAAAAGACGGAGCGTCTGGCCAGCTCGCGGCCTCTAGCGTGACGTCTCCAAGCCTCGGCGGAGAGGCCGCGTCGGGCCGCAGCCCATAACCAAGATGGCGGCGAGTAGCTTCGTCCCCTCCCCCCTGCCCCTGCGGAGCGGGGCGGGCGGGCCCCGTGCGCTTGCCGCCGCCGCCGCCGCCGCTGCCGCCGCCGCCGCCGCCGCCGTCGCCGCCATTTTCCCAGAGCGAGAAGCAGTGACACTGAGCGGGCGCAGGGGGCCGAGTCGGAGATCGAGCCTGAGTTCGGGAGCGGCAGCAGAGGGGGCATAGACACTCGGAGCAGTCTCGGCGTCTCCTCAGCATTCCTGCCGTGGCCCGTAGTGCCTGACTCCTGGGTTCCCACTGAAGACGCTGCGCGCTGCTGCTTGGGGAGGGGGTGTGGAGCCGGTTCTGCGACCGCAGTGGCTGTCGTCGGGGGTCGACCAAGCGCTGAGGTGTGGAGAGCCTCGCCCGGGGTCGAGCCGATAACAGGGTTCGGGTGTCTGGTGTGTGACCATCACAGGTCAGTGCCTGTCGTGTCTGTGGGTGTCGTGGGGTCCACGGTCGGGGGGGGACTTAGGCTCCAGGGAGGGGGTCGCTGTCCTTCAGGAGCCGGGCGTCCACACTGAACCCCAGGAGCCTGTGCTGGGGCCAGATGTCGCTTGTGGACATCGAATTTGTCCTTTCTCCTGCCTGTCCCTGGCACTGGGGCATTATGGCGGGTTTTGGGGTAGTGGAAGGGGAAACTGGCAGTTAAACCCCCTTGAGAGTGGGAGTTAGGGAGGGGGCGCCCTCCTCCCTGGTAGCGGGTTCAGGCCTCCGGGGTGAGGAAGGAAGCTTATGACTGGTAGGGGTTGTGTCGGAGAGGTCCCGCGAGCTGCCAGCTCTCCCTCTCCTCTAGCTGCATCTTGTTCGGGTGCAGAGAGAAGACGTTTAGGCCCCATTTTCTTCCTGCCCTTGTTCTCTGCCACTTGGTGGCATGTTCTCTTGAATGTGAAAGGGGTTAAAAGAACGCCTTGGGCATCTCTCTTTGTAGGAGAGAGACCGCTCCTCATCCTCTCCGGAGAGGGTAAACCCGCCCCTAAGGTGGTCACCCCAGTCAGCCTTCTCAGTCTCCTCCCCCGCTCTTCTTGCATTACTGCCGTCCTTTACTGTGCCAGAGCCTTAGAATCCACAATATGGCTCATTTCAGGAAAGCTTATTTTGACCGAAGGATTGGCACCGACGCGGTGGCAGCAGACAGAGATGAGAAACAAACGGTTCCCTGTGCTAAACGGGGGAGGAGGGAGAGAAAAAACAATCCTGGGTGCTTGCCTCACTGGCTTTAGTTCCGCCTAGATCCGCCCTATCTAGACTGTCTCTCAAGAATGATCAAATTTGAAGTCAAAGAGAAATCACTCGAGTTAGCCCTAGAGTAAATTTTTCTGTTGCTTATTTTATTCACCCTTTAGAGATGTAGGTAATATATATGTGTTTGGAGTTCTAGAGACCTTGGATAAGAATTAAGTGAGGTGCATTCAGCTCTAGGTTGAAGATAGCAATACCTAATTGGGAAACAGTCTCCCTTTCCCTTTAATTTCTGAGATGGAGAGTAAAAACTGTAATTTCCCTCTTTTGTCCTTTACAGATTCTAAAAATGGCGGCCCCAGGCTGATGTTGTGGTAATCTAATCAGCTCGGGTCCTCCACACCCCATGCAGTGCGTTTGTCTGCAGTGTATTACAAGCTTATTGTGTTTACATGAAAAAGATTGGGCTTGCTCCCCCCGCCCTTCTCCAAGCCATTTACAAAAATTTGTCAATTTTATTGCAAATTACAGTGCTGTGTTTTAGCTGATTATTTTTATTGGTTTTTTCCTAAGAGGCAAATAAAACACTACCACTTTTGAAAAAAAAAATAAAGACATTTGGCCTTGGAAATTTCATGGTCAGGGGGCTTTTAAACATTAAACATTTATTAGATACAGATAATAGTTTGTGTTGGCCTTAAATCACCCATTTTAAACAAATATGTCAAAGTAAAATGTTTTTGTAGGAGCCCATTTTGCATGGTTGGGAATTTTTATCTTCAGTTAAACATTTCCCATACAATTCTTTTAACTAATTTTGTATATTTTGGTTCTTGTATTCTGTTTTGGAGTAAATTTTAGGGAGCTGTACAGTCCTAAACCTGTTACTCGCTGGTTATAAGGATTCTTTTCTTTCCATTTTATGCTTGCCTCTGTTTTCTCCTGTATTTAAAGCTTTAATAATCGCCAGCTGGTTGTATATTGGTAAGGTGACACTCCGTGCTTTGCTGCCTCTTAAATTTGTCTTATTGCATACTATCATCATTATGTAAGTTAAAAAACAAGCTTTGATCTTCATTCCTTTCCTCCATGCCTATTTGCCCATTGGATTGAGGGATTTGTTTTAATAGACCTTAAATAAAAGCATTATCATAATAGGGTCTTGAATCCAGGTTATGCCATTGTTAAAATCTTAAAAAGTCTGAGACAGAAAATTAATTGTCAGATGGCATTCAGCTGTACTTTTAAGTGTGATTGATGACAATTTATTTGCATAGTGGGAGGGGTATCTTTTTTCAGGGTTGAAGTAAATGGCAAGGTATGAGTGGGCCATTAATGGGGTCTAATGACCATTCTGATTGTGTAGCAACTGAAAGATGAGTGCCTTTCAGTCCAGAAGTGCTTTAAAAGGTTGGAGAGCACACATTCTTTCACAAGTCTTTCTCCAGTGTATAAACCTTTAGAGTCAGTTGTACTTCATATTGTGCTTATATGAACTTGCTGATGTTAAGGTCCATTCTACCAAAATAATTGTGGAGATAATGGGGTTAGGTCATTTTACATGCCACTATTTCATCTTTGAAGAGTAACCAGGTATACCACCTTACTACTTAGAATCTTGGACATATCCTAATGAATTGTTGGTGGGTAGTGGGCGAGTTTTTGTAGGATTTGGAGTTGCTTGTTTACATGACACTCTTGGTTGAGTATATGAACATTGTCTATACATACTATGGTTGTCTTGTTATTGATATTGGTCAGGTCTAGACACAGAATAATTGGCTATCTTGATTTTTATATAAAAAACATCAAGTTAGGAATAAAAAAGCCTCCTTTTGGGTTTTGCTTCTCTTTTGTTTTGAATCCAGTAAAATAAGGAGTAATTTTAAATGTTTGTTGTACCTTATTTTAAGTATATACTTTATAAACAACACACCTCTGTTGTACAAGATAAGGTGGAGGAGGCAAATTTATTGACAGGTTATGTGTGATTTCTGTTCCCAGAGAATTTTGAAGCATTTGGACTCTTGGGAGGAAACCAACAAATAGTCTTTGTTCCTAGGGATAGCTTAAGTTTGAGTGATTACATGCTTATCTGTTTATGTGGATTTATAGAAAAACCTGTGATTGGAGAGTGAAATTACTTTTTAAAAATTTATGTCTAGAGACTGCAATTTGATGATACTTGGTTTTTGTTGTTATTATAAAGTATCTTTTTGATCCCTGTTTGAATTGAGAACTTTTGCCCATTTCCATTCTCTTCTCTAGTCAAAGTGGCTGTCATAGCTGTTCCTGGTGGTTCTGGTTAGCAGAGATGCTCCCGTAGTTCTAACTTGTCTACTTCTTCCTGCCAGAGAAGCTTCAGTTAAGCACCTTATTGATGAGGGTAGCTATTAATTCTTAAATTAGTATCTTAATTTATAAGAGTATGGTACTCACTTTTGAGTATTAATCTCTTAACCCTATAGTTGTATTTTTAAAGATGTCTGAGAAAGTCCTAGTGGCTCTGCTATTCTGGAAACTGACACTGAAACAGAGACAGATGTGTACTACTATGGTGATATTTAAATGTAAAAAATGTTTATCTCTGCCTACTTATGAAGTAATTATGCAAATTTACATTTATATAAAGCATTTCTGTGTTAAATTTTATTTTAAATTTTTATATATTCTTTTAAATAGTAATGGAATTTGAAGGATATCAGAACTAATTAGGGAACATTAGCATTAGTAATATGCAGTTGTCTGATAAGATCATATAGTATTAAAAACATTTTAAAGTATAATAGCTTTTATTTCTAAAAGCTTTATTTTTGGCAGATGATAGAGGCTCATTTATATGTTGAATTTAAAGTTTTTTTTGTAAGTGAACATATACTTCAAAATGATTTAATCAGGGACTGTTTCTGGTTATATCTCAGAATAAGTGTTAAATACATGTGTCTTTTGAGAATTACTTTTACTTTATGGCAAAATACATTTTTTAGTTACTGCCTCAATAAAAGGAAGGCTCTATCTACTTCAAACATTGCCATGTGAATATTATTAGCTTTGGGCAGAGTTCAAGAATCTGAGTGACTCTTTTGTTATGAAGAAATATCGGAAGGAGCCTTATTTCCTTAATGGCAAACTGATTGTTTTTGTATTAATTAAATATTTATTACAAAAGAGCAGTATTTGTAGTAGAAATTGTTTTGTACTGTTCGAAGTAGATAGTATTAACTAAAGATTAACCTAGTGCTGTTAAGCTATAAGTATGTTATAGAGAATATATTATGAGGCAAAGAAATTGTTATTCTTGTGAACTTACAGGCTAAAGTGCTAAATTAAAAATCAAATAGTGGCGATCCAGATTAAGAAGATCATATTCGTATCATTAAGCATATGAAAAGTTTTTATCAATGTTTAGTGTCTTATGATGTTTTTAAAATAAGCATCAGAAAATCCTTGTTAAAATTCACTTGATACAAAATTAGTTGTTTTTCCCTCTTGCTTAATTTATTGTAGATAGTTTAAGAAAGCTATTTTCCTGATGTTGGATGAATTTTACAGCTTTATTGGAAATCTCATTTTGTTATTTATCTGAAGTGTTTAAAGTCTTAATTTTTGAGGCAGGGGCTAATGTATCTCAGACTGGCCTGAACATAGGATGACCTTGAACTTGAGAGTATCTTGCCTCGACTATTAAATGACGGGATTACAGCTGAGCACCACAGATCTAGTTGATCTGTTAGGGTTTGAATCCAGGGCTTCACATATGCTAAGCAAGCACTCTGCTCACTAGGCTACATCCACAGGCCCAAGAGCTTTCAATTTGTAGATAATGACTTGCAGTACATTGATTTTAATTAGTAAATAATCAGATACTTATTTAACATTTTTAAATATTGTGAGTTTTTTTTTTTTTTTTAGTTCTTAAAATTGAAGTGTGAAATCTGGGTGTAAGAACCAAGGGATGGGGAAATTGAGTCCATGAACTGTTGGAGGGGAAAGAATGAGCCAGAGAGGGTCAGAGGGCGGGAGAAGAGTGTGAGGAGATGGAATGAAACACATGCTGGATTTACATCAAGAGCTAATTAAAAAATAATAAAATAAAAGAAGGCCAGGCTGCAGCTCATTGACTCCCATCCATGAGCTCTCAATTCCCAATTCAATCACCATTCCTGCTCCCTGCCCACCCCCTTCCAAAGAAACAATCTTACTCATTTCTCTTATATTTTTACAACTGGGCAAGAAAAGCAATTCCCAGGAACTCCTAGATTGCTTAACATAGAATTAATCCAAAAGAAGGGGCACTTTCAGTCCTGACGTTTATTGAGAACGAATATTGAGTAATTGACCTGTATCAATGCCAGGGTGGTTGTGGTACTTAAGGTCTGAGCCTTAAGGACAGAGGCTAAGATATGACAGCGGGATTTAGTGACTTATGGCACTTGGAAGATAATTTTTTTTAATTTGTTTTTTTAAATTTTAAGGTGATTTTTTTGGTAAAAGTTTATATTTGTAAAGTTTATATTTTGGTGTGTGTGTTTATGATTGAGGTTATGTGTGTGCCCTACATGCTTGTGGAGGTCAGAGGACAACTTTCAGGAGTTGGTTCTCTCAGGACTCAAGCTTGTGCAGTATTTTCCTGCAGAGCCATCTATATCGATGGTTGATGGCCCTGGTCCCTGTAAGATCATTTTCTTTTTCTTTTTTCTTTTTTTTCTTCAATCCCTGCTCCTCTATTTGACCTTGTATTTCCTCCCATGAGTGTTTTGTTCTCCCTTCTAAGAAGGACTGAGGCATCCACATTTTGGCCTTCCTTCTTTTTGTGCTTCATAAGATCTGTGAACTGTTTCTTGGGTATTCAGTGCTTTCTGTGGCTAGTATCTGCTTATCAGTGAGTGCATACCATGTGTGTTCTTTTGTGACTGGGTTACCTCAATCAGGACGATAGTCTCTAGTTCCATCCATTTGCCCAGAAATTTCATAAAGTCATTGTTTCTAATAGCTGAGTAGTACTCCATTGTGTAAATGTACCACAATTTCTGTAGCCATTCCTCTGTTGAAGGACATCTGGGTTATTTCTAGCCTTTGGCTATTATACTTAGACTGCTATGGATACTTTTCTTTTCATTTTTTTTTTTTCTTTTTTCTTTTTTTGAGACAGCATTTCTCTATTAGCCTGGCATGAAACTTGTTATGTAGATCAGGTTGGCCTCTAACTCTGCCTTCTGAACCTGTAAGATAATTTTTTTTTAAAGTTCATATAATTACGTTGTTAAACATCTTATCTGCAAATATTATAACAATTTTATACTTTTGGATATTTTATTGTATTTTTTAAAAGTTAAATTGTTACTATTTTAAGATAGAGTCTCTCTACATAACCCTAGCTGTTGTGGAACTCACTGTGTACACTAGGCTAGCAGTAGACTCACAGAGATCTATTTGTTTCTGCCTGCTGAGTGCCAGGGTTAGAGCACCATCATACCCAGCCATTTATTTTTGTACAGGGTTTTGTTCTATAGCCCTTGTCTGGTTTGGATCTTCCTATCCCCACCTCTGCTTCTGTTTCTGAGTGCTGAGATTATAGGCATATGCCATCATTCCCTTTAACAATGTAAATGTTATTTAAAACTTAAAAATATGCTTATGTTATTTTAAACATATTTGACTTAAGTTCAAAGGTTAAATATGTTTTCTGACTTTTTCTCACTGGTGTAAAAATGAAATGAACAAATGGTATTTATGTTCCATGGTAATACCCACCACTATTTGGGATAGTGTCATGAAATCAAAACATAGCTTGTTTTCTATTTTTTTTATTGAAAATTGTTTTTTTGTCATAAAATTATTTCTGATACAGTTTGATTCCCCCACAGGTTTATAGAAAAGGAGAATAGACATAAGGAAAATATCCTCTTGTAATAGTTTTGTTTTCTTGTCTTACACACTTTTGATATAATAAGTAAATGCAACTTGCTTTTGAGTTTTTCTAGGTATCTGAAGTGGTACAAGATTTGAAGGGTTTTAGACTAAAACTTCAGTGATTGGAACTATGCATTAGTAGCCATGAATTGATAAGGGTTTGAAGTTGACCTAATACATAGATAATACTCATCCAGAAAATAAGATTATTTTATTTGAAATTATTCTCTGCTGCTTCTTTTAGAACCAAGATGCTTTATTGGTTAAATTGACACAGCCTGTGTTGTTAAGCCTCCTCCTAGGCAACAGATGAATTTGAATAGCTCCTCTTTTCTCTGCACTAAGTATACAGAGATAGGTAAGCTTGTCTCTACCTTGAGGAAGCCCACAGTTTATTTCTACTTCTCATTAAGTATTATTTTAGGTTTGACTTTGTTGCAAGGAACAGATACCATCTAAAGCTAGCTTACGTAAAGGATCTGTTATACAGGGAACTTTTAGGATTTATTTATCTGAGATCTAGATGGTCTCACAGAGTAGCAAGGTGTCATGGAACTTCCAGTCTTCCTCTTGCTCCTTGTTACTAGCTGTGCTTGGTTAAGGGGGTGGTGGCAGGGAAGGTGTAACCCCAAATACTTGCTTTTCTTATTATGTTTTTTAGTTAGAAAACATTAAATGGGTTGTCTTATGTGTTCATGCATATTTGTCATTGTACTTGGCTCATTTGCTGCTCTCTGTCCCCCATCTCAAAGGTTTTTTTTTTTCTTCTTTTGGTGGGGGAGAGGGGCAAAGTTCAAAGGTATTTGGCAGTACCTCCAGAACTAAATAATTGATATTTCAAACTGATGGCTCCACTTTTTATTTAGAAAATGTAAATTGCTCTGGTACACATGTGTGTTAGTACACTCAAGCTCAACCACATACAAACTAAATTAATAAATATGCAAATAAATACTTGCACTGCATATGCACATAATGAGGAACGCTTACAAAAGCGAGATTTTTTTTCTGAAGATGTAGATTATTTGCCTATTATTCTGAAAATGTAGATTATTAGTATGCACAGGCTCTGGATTTGATTACAGCATTACATAAACTGACTATGGTTAAAAAAACAAAACTGTTGTTCATTATTACACACAGCATTGCTATAAAGACTAGGCTGTCCTTCAACTTGGAGCAACTGTCCTGCTTCTGCTTGGATTATAGAGGTATAGCTGATAGCATTGCTTGCTTGCTTTTCTTTCCTTTATTTGAAATAGGGTTTTATGTAGCCTGGGTTGACTTTGAACTTGCTGTGTGATGAATGATGTATGATCTTGAACTTCTGATCTTCCTGCCTATACTTCCTAAGAGCTGGGACTATAAGAATGTGATATCACACACATTGTATGCTGGGCACTAACAACTGAGGTATATCCTCAGCTCTAATTTTAATAGATTTTGAAGTAATAGTATAGTTGTCATAATATGAGGAAGGACATACTTGCATTAAGGATTTCTTCCACTCTGTAGAACAAGGCTTGTTGATTGTTGGAAATTACTTAGGTGACAATGATGGATAACTATGCAGACTAAGGAAGAATTTTATTTTATTTTATTTTTTGTGGTATGGATTGAAGCCCAAGTGGTTCTCACATTGGAGAGTCACAAAAGGCTAAGTGACTCACTGTAACAGAATACTGAAGAAAGGAGGGTTATGGAGAACTGAGAGCATGGAATCCTGATTTCTAGAAATGGAATGAAAAAGAAAAAAACACCCCTCCCAAAAAAAAAAAAAAAAAACCAAAACAGGTGTTGGGGCACACCTTATCACAACACTGGGAATCGAGAGGTAGGCAGATGTCTATGAGTTTGAGCCCAGCCTGGTCTACATAGAATTCCAGGACTGGGAGAACTACAAAGAGAGACCATGCCTCAAAAAAAGTAAATTAGTAAATAAATTACTCAAAGAATTGAAGGAAGTGTGTATAAAAGGACATTTTTTTTGTAAAATAATGACACTTTGAAGGTTTGGTTTATAAAATAATGAGGTATTTCAGTGGAATATATTCTATAGACAGTTAGGGATAGAAAACCAGATAGACTAAACGGTTGTTGATTTTAAGGTTGAGATTAATGATGGAGTGAGCTGAGCCTTCGGGAACAACTGTATCAGTAGCACTTCTTTGTGGCAGGCTTGTTATGTTTTAGCAGCAATGAGTTTATATTTGTGTACTTACAAGGATGAGAGAAGGAAATTGTGGTTTACTTCACTTAACTGGGTATTTTAGCCACCAAATTCCAGGCTTTGAGGGCAAATGCATAAATATCTAATTTTTTCTTTTAATATGAGGTGAAGTTAATGATCTAATAGTGAAAACTACATGTCTCATAGGTGTTTCAAAATAATGTGACTAAATATAAACTGGTCATTCAGAAATATAAGTAATATATTCATTGAGAAGCTAAGAAATTTGAGAAGATTGTGTGAAACAGATTTCAGAACTGAAATCGTCTTCTGAAATAATATTGTTAGGGTTTTTTGTATGTATAATCAAGAAACTGCCCTCAGGAAATTGAGCCTTCTATGTACTGCCAAATAGTTTTGTGGCACACATTTTTAAGTTTGAAAGTGGAAAAGACTCAAATGTTCCTGAAACTTCAGTACTGTCTTTATTGGGGGGTGTGGGTAGAAAAACAACTATAAATTTAGAAAATTTGCAGGATGATTGCCCCCCAAATAACCCCAAAACAACAAACAAAAAACAAAAAAGCAACAACCCTCATATTCCCAAAGGATTTATATATTAGAATATTATTAGTAGTATTTTTAGTATAGTGCCTGGGTAACCTGATAGATTATCAAGATTACCAAGTAATTTGACTGAGCCAAGCGTGTGTGCGTGTGTGTGTGTGTGTGTGTGTGTGTCCAATTGCTTGTGGTGATCAGAAGAGACTGTTGTGTCCCATTGGCTGGATATATAGGGAGTTGTGAATTACTTGAGTGAACTCTAGGAATTGAACTTTGTTTCTCTGCAAGATGAGCAAGTCTAAGTTATCTGTTTAACCTCATCTTGTATTTCAACTGAGTTGGGAGGTTGTACAGAGATATTTGGATATTCTCCCACCATCCATTTTTAGCCACAGAGATAAAAAAAAAAAAAAAAAAAAAAAAAAAAAAAAAAAAAAACAAGGCACACATGGTTACTTTTTTTTTTTTTTTTTTTTTTTTTTTGAGATTTACTTATTGTATGTGAGAACACTGTTACCGTCTTCAGACACATCAGAAGAGGGCATCAGATCCCATTACAGATGGTTGTGAGCCACCATGTGGTTGCTAGGAATTGAACTCAGGGCCTCTGGAAGAGCAGACCTCTTAACTGCTGTCCCACCTCTCCAGTCCCACATGGTTACTATTTGTATTAACAGACAACAGTCTTTTTTGTAGCCCAATCCTACCCCTGTTCTATGTGAAGCTGGGGATCAAACTTATGACCTTCTTTGGGCTAGGTAAGCACTATTACTGAGGTACACACAGCTCTAGCCCCAGCTCTTTGCTGAAACCAAAAATTCCCACTTCACTTTATCCTTGACATGGCCTTAAAAGCAGCTTCAGCCTTCCAGTTTTGTTTGTTTTTAATTAATTAAAAAGGATCCACTTTAACAGAACTCTTCAGGTTGGTACTGGCAAACATTAGAAAAAGTATAGAAGATTAAAACTTTTTCCTTTTAGAATCCAAACTTTTATTTATATTTCTGTCTCTCCCTGTTTTTCTTTTATGCGTGTGCCACATGTATGGGTGCCTGGAGGAGCTCAGAGAAGGTGTTGGAGCTGTGGTTGATGGGAGCTGAAGTTAGGACCTCAGAAAGAGCCAAGAGGTCTCTTAGCCACTGACTTCTCTCTCCAACCCTTCATAACTTAACATTTAATTTGAAGATAATTATAGATTCTACAAGTAGTTGTAAAAAAGGATACAGAGAGATTTCCTTTCTCTTTTAATAACATTGCTAACATTTTAACATCAGTTAACATCTTACAAAATTGTGAAAGTGGCAACCAGAACATTGACCTTGACATAATACAGCCCATTTCAAAATGGTGATACAGCCAGAACACTGACATGGGTAGAGCACCCATTTCACTCTGAGTCCCCATTCTACTTGTACTCCGTTGTTGTGTGCATTTCTTACTACATATGTGGGTACTTTTTTCCACCATTGCTGTTACAGAAATTTCCTATCACAAGGATGCTTGGTATTTTTCTCTTATGTAACTGTGCCCACTTCTCTCCTCCCCCTACGTATCTGTTCTCCATTTCTATAATTTATTATTTTAAGAATGTTATATAAATGAAATTTCACAGTATGTAATCTTTTGGAACTGAATTTTAAATTTTATTTTAAGATTTAATTATGTGTTGAGGGTGGGGCCTCAGTTTTGCATGCGTGTGGGTGACCAAAGAGACCAGAGATGTCAGATCGCCTGGGAACTCTAGTTACAGTTAGTTGTGGCATGGGTGGTGAAGTCTAGGGTCCTTATACGTGCTTTTATTTGCTGACCCATGCAGCTCTTTCCTTTGTTATATAGGGTCCACTCTGTACTTTATGTTAACTTTGAATGCAAGAAAATACTTTTGTCTCAGCCTCCGAGTGCTAGAATTACAGGTCTGAGTTAACCTGTCTAGAAGTAAGACTGACTTTTTAAAACCTTAGTATAACCCCCCTTGAGATTCTTCCAGCTTGATGCATGTGTATCCAATAGTTAATTGCTTTGTATTGCTGAAAATGTCCAGCTTAATATTTTCTTTGTTTGAAAGCTGTGTCATCAACTATCCAGTTTCAAATTTTTTCCCTTGTCTTTCCCTAGCCTCCAAGACTGGGTTTTATGTATACCAGGCTAGCCTTGAACTCCCTATGTAGTCCATGATGACCTTAAACTCTGACCCTTTTGATTACAATACAGGAATGCACCTCCAGTCCTGGTTTAAGTGATAATGGAGGTCAAGCCTGGGAGTATCTTTCTGCTAGGCAAGCACTTTGCTGAGCTAGAGCCTTGGCCCTTTGCTCTTTGGATGACCTTAAAAGCAGCCCCCTTTGTCTTGACAGTTTTTCTAGTAGACTATTTTGTGTGTTTTGTTCTTACTCTTATTTTGTTTTTGTTTATAAATGATTCCCCAGCTTTTTTTCAGTTTTATTTGGCATTTAATTATTACCTTTGCTTGTGCTTATATTCATTTGTATTTAAAAATAAGAATGAATTTGTTTTTGTAACTTTTGCTGCTTTCTTTGAGGGTACCACTTCAGTCAGAAGTACCTAAAACATATACATTTAACATTAGCTCAATGCTCCTATGTTCACTTGGTTTCTAGGTCTATTCTGGATAGCAGGTTTTGTGAAGACATTTATTCTTTCTTGGACCTCAGATTTCCCAGACATCTCATGGTATTTCCTTTTATATTATTCTTTATTGGCTGCTATTTATTCTCCCTGTATTTTGTACATATCTGACTGGCCAGTTGGTGACGCCAGGTTTTTTACCTCCGACCTGAAAGTTTGGAGTGTTTGGATTGTGTTGAAATTCTATATTCCTGTTTTATACCTGTGATAAGATGATTTCTTACTACATTGATCTCCCTCCCTTCATTCCCTCTCTTGTCTATCTGTCTCTTCTCTGGCACTTTTAATTGCACAGGTTGGGCAGGTAGTCTCATTGAGCTGTACATTTCTGGCTTTTTCTATTTCAAGACACGGTCTCCTTACCATGTATTCAAGCAGGTTTTGAATTCCCTGTGTAGTCCAAAGTGACCTCTAATTTATAGTCCTCTTGCCTTGGCTTCCCCTCTACTGAGATTATTATTACACTCCAGCGTGCGTGTGTGCGTGTGTGTGTGTGTGTGTGTGTGTTGCGTGTGTATGCGTTTTGTTGTTTAAGACTGTGTCTCTATAGCCCATTTTGGCCTAGAACTTGGAGTAGTCCTGCCTCAGCTTCCAGCATGCCGAGATTACTCATGTAAAATATCATGCCAAATTTTCATCCTGAAAAGATCATTTTAGAGATAATGATTTGACCCTAATGAAGTTACTTTTTATTGTCAACTGATTTTTTTCCGTCGGTACAAATTATCTGGCTTTTATAGTTATCTAATTATCACTTTTCTGGTGATAGAGATAGTAAAATTGTTGTATTTTATAGTCTCATGATAACATCTGACTGAATTGACTGACTGATCTTCCCTTAAGAATGAAAATAGAGGTCTATAGTTCTGTTTCACGTGATTATATGTTTTTATCTTGAACATGAGTTTTTTTAGAGAGATGCAGTTCTAGGTATGTCATGTGATTTTTGCAGCTCTTCTGTATAATATGTTCATTTGGTTCATTCAGCCAGAGCTGCAGTTTATCCCACCTTCTTTAATTCATTCACCAGCGTGTAGAATACCACTGTGTTCCAGACACAGCAGGAGGAACACAGATAGAGACCATTGCTTGAAAGAGGCTAATTACAAGATTTGTATTAGTATTTGTTTGTTTATTTTCATTGCTATTTAGAGCAGATCAGGAGTATTTAGTGAAGATTGTATATTTATATTTAAAACCATACACTATTATAAATCAAATACATATTAAATTAGAAATATTACTCTACTAAGTTAAAGTTATGCATAATGACTTGATTTCTGCTTTTCACTTCTTGACTCTGGTAAACAGTTGTATATTGCTTGTTTTTTTTGCTCATAAAATGTTCTTAATTGATTGTGCTAATAACTAGAGCATTGTGAACTAACTCTAATAAGGTCTAAGGTATAGAAAAGAAGGTTGGACAGTGCTTTCTTCTGTCAGTTGGCTGTCACTGTCTTGAGGAGAGTCTTCAACTGTGAAGCAAATGAGAAAACACAGACAGGGCAAACTTATTTTCAAGGTTTTTAAAGAGTCTCTTTAAATGAGAATGAGTGTTTGTTTTTTTCATACAGTGTTTTTTGATGGAACAAGAAGAACAGTTCTTGTGTGTGGTTATTAATTATCTCTTACCTAAAATGTTTGTGACCAGAAATCTTCCACATTTTGAATGATTTGAGGTTTGCAATACAAATTGATCATTCCTAATCAAGAAAATTTGAGATTCTGAGTATATTTTACAGCATTTCAGATTTTTAAAGTTAGGAATGTATAGCCTGCACTGCAGTATATTCATTATGTCATATTCTTCCCAGAACTCTGATTCTAAATTTCTATTTTGTAAACAAGGAATCTGATACTGGAGAGGCTAAATGACCCGCTTAGTCTCACACATCAAGGAACTGGTAGAAGCAGGCCCCAAAGTTTTTAATTTTAAGGTAATTGCCTATTTTGGATCTGTTATTGATGTTGTTCTGTTTTAAACTGGCCATTTCTCAGTGTGTCCCAGGACAGTCTCCAACACTCCTAGGCAGTTTAGCCTTAGGCTCAAGTACAGAGCCTACAGCATGTACTAGTGCCATATCTCGTTATTTTCAATCATTTGAAACCTGGACACTTTTTTCCAGTTACACATGATTTAAAAGTATGGACAAGTTTTTATATAAAACTCAAACTATTTACTTTCTTCTCAGTTTACATTATCTGTGATATGAAAATTAGAGTAGGGATGCTGAAGCTTTCTGGAAAGATTAAGGGAAGTGTAAAAACTGCTGTTCGAGGACATACTTTTTCTATTTTTCAGGTACAACATTACATGGACAAGGAAAACCTAACTGCTCTTATGTAGTTTATAGGATCGTCTGTTTTGTTCATAACTTGAAACATGTTATTATTGAACAGACTGAGTAGATATTTCATAAGTAATACATGTATCAAGTACAGTGGAGTGAATTTAGATTCGAAAATTTGACATTGCAGCTCAGAATCTTTTACTTATTTTTGTAAAGTTGTATTATTTTTTTAAGTCACCGTCTTTTCTACTAATTTATCATCTTAAGATGAGTAACCTAGTCTTTCATAGGTTGTTTAGTTTTGTACCTTAGAGGTAAAATGGAGATACCTACCTTGGATTTTTATTTATTTATTTATTTATTTTTGAGACAGGTCTCTAAATTATGTAACTCTGGCTGACCTAGAACTTACTATATACACTAGGCTGGCCTTGAACTCACAGAGATACACCTGCCTCTGCTTTCTGAGTGCTGGGATTAAAAGTATATGCCACCATGCCCAGGTTCCTACACTGGAATTTTGAAGATTAAATAAACTACTCAAATAGAAAGTTAATTTTGTGCATAATACTCAGTTTATGAATATATTGTTAGGTCACTACCAAAAGACTTGTTTTGGGATACTTGTATTATAAGAAATTCCATTTTGACTTTCAAAATCAACAATGTTTGCCAGCCATCACTAGCTAGTATGCCTCAGTAATCCTTGTGACATTCTAGTTTCATTCCCTAAAGATTGGCAGATTCAAAACATTCTTGTTTTCTTTCCTTCCTTAATGTGCTAGAATTGAACCCTCTAGCACACGAAGCATACATTCTCAGCTGAGTTATACTTCCAGAAACTTCTCTTTTGATCATAAGCATGCAACATAATTCCAGGAAGAAAATAAACAGCTAGTCTGTGAACACTTTTACATTTGTGCTAGGACTTTAATAAAGAATGCTTTCTTTGCTTACTTATTTACCATTGTTTTAGTATAACTGGTTGCTGTTCTACTTTGCTGGTTAGATGGCTCTTAACTCTTTTGTTTCCATTTCTTTTAAACAGGGTTTGTGGATGCACTTAGATGTTTGCAATGAGCACTGTGGCTGGCATGCCCCAGTATTTTGGATACCAATGCATAGGACTCCATAGTAATCGGATTTACCAGAGGCGAACGTCATGAGCATAGCGATCCCATTGGGGGTTGATACAACAGAAACATCCTACTTGGAAATGGCTGCAGGCTCAGAGTAAGTATTTAAACACAGGTATTTAGATAGGGAAAGGCATAGTATCTCATGCAGTTGTCACATCCAAATAGTGTTTATTTACATATGTTACTTTGCATTCTTGGTTAAGATATCAGAAATTAAAAGGGCAACGAACATTTAAGATTACTTTCATAAATAACCTTCCTTCCAAAATTCTGTCTTTTGGGAATTTGTTTTTTGTATTTTCCACTTACAAAACCTCCCCATTTCAAGAAAATGGTTTTTCTTTTGTGTTGCATGAAAATATGTTAAGAAAGTATTAACTGTAAAAGTTGTTTTTATCCTGCTGGTCTCAGAACCAATTTAGAGAATACTCTGAATAGGAAGTAGGATAAAGATTGAAATAAAGGCACCAAAACAGATTGTGTTCTGAATTTGAAAAGGAGAGAATTGACCTACGCTGTTGATCTACAATTATTCTGATCAGTAGCCATTAGACAAAATTGGGCTAGGTTGAGGGTGTGTCTGTATGAATAAAGAAGTTGGAAAAACTGTTAGAGATAAAATGCTAGGCAAGGAGCTTTCCAAGCTGCAGCAGTTGGGGAAACAGAGCAGCTACTCTCTGCACTGTTACCAGTTGGTTCTTTACCATCACTTAACTCTTAGTAGGCCAGACCTAAAAGCTACTCATTACAGTTAGCTGCTTGTATTTTTCAGGTTCAATATAGGTTCCCTTTTCTTTAACTTACTGACATTTCTCAGAGTCTGTTCTGCCCCAGCACATTCAACACATATTATTTTGATCAATGAAATGCATACTTAACATTGAAGCCAGAGTCTGTATAGACTCCATCCATCCTTAGTCTTACTTAAAACCATTTCTGCCACTCTGGCCACTCCTTTGCATGTTTCCTAATGACACTGGGTAGGTGGCATAAAGTTTAGTGTCTAGTAATTTTGAGGTTTTGTTTTTTTAGAGCCATTTTTCACTCATAGCCCATGCTAGTACTGAACTCTTGATTTCCCTACCTCAGGTTCCCATAGTGCTGTGTACAATCATCCCTAGCACTGGACACTTTCTAAATGATAGGAAACTGTAACTGAACTTGGCATTAGGATATTTATTTTATCAAGTAAAACTTTGGTTATGACATGGTTTATAAGGACGAATCTACTCACAAGCTGTGCACATACTGTAAATAAACATTGTATTTGTTTTGACAATATTTTAGTATAAGCACTTGATCAATTTTAATAGATTAAGTAATTAAATAAAGATTTTAATAGTTTAAAACAGAAAAATGAATGGAATTCTAATTGATGGACCTTCTTTCCCCTAGACCAGAATCCGTAGAAGCTAGCCCTGTGGTAGTTGAGAAATCCAACAGTTATCCCCACCAGTTATACACCAGCAGCTCCCATCATTCACACAGTTATATTGGTTTGCCCTATGCGGTAAGTGTCGCACGGTTGTTCAGAAGGACTTCTGTAAAGCTGGAAGTAGAAAGTAGTGGATGTGTGTGGCATTGTGCTTAATATAGCTGGTTCTTATTTTCTGTGTAATTAAGTGTATAGTCTATACTTTAACTTAACTATGCTATAAGGGAATAAAATTCTGTGAAAGTATTTAGTTATTTTCTAAAAATTATTGTATTTATGTTGGTATTTTTTAACCTCAGTGAAAAACACTATGGATAAGGTTACACTGTACTATTATTATTATTAATTCTCAATTATATAGTAATTAGTAAATTATGTAGTTTTTTTTCTAAAGGTTTATTTTTATATTTTCTTTGTTTTTGTTTTTTGAGACAGGGTCTCTGTATAGCCCTGGAACTAGCTGTGTAGATCAGGATAACCTTAGACTCAGAGATCTGCCTGCCTTTGCCTCCCCAGTGCTGGGAGTGGCACACACTTGGCTGTTACCATTTTTAATTATGCATGTGGGTATGTGAAGTATAGATGCTTTAGGAGGCATTGGGTTCTTTGTAGCTGGAGTTACAGTGGTTGTGAGCAGCCTGATGTGGTTCTGAGAACATAAGCTGGGTCCTCTGGAAGAGTAGCATGTGCTCCTTCCTAATTGTTGAGATGTCTCTTTGGGCCCAGCTTATTGTTATGTATCACTTTATGTTGAATATATATATTAAACAAATAAATGTGTGTGATTTCATATATATATGTATATGTGTATGTATATATGCTTATTTAATCTTTAAAACAAACTTTTGAACTTTTCATTCCTGTTTTACAGCTGATAGAATCAAAATGTATTCCCTTAATTTATTTATTATTGGAGGTCCTGTATTTGATTCAGAGAGTTAGAGGACTGGTAGATACATTTGTGATTACTAGGAAAGTATAGTTATGACAGATTATTTAGATGAGAATAAAAATTACCAGAAGTGGGAAATCCTATTTTACAGTAATATTTTTGCTACTTAACTACATTTGTCTGGGAGAATAGGCTGTGTACTATGGTTCATGTGGGTTCTCTCCTTCCATCACATGGGTCCAAGTATTGAATTCAAGTTGCTAGGCTCTATGGCAAGCACCTTTGCCTGCTGAGCCATCTCTCCAGCCCAGTTCTTGCTATTCTTTAGCTTTTCTATTCTTGTGGAGTTTGGGTTTTTGCCCTTATTCTCACATCACAGGCTTACTCTCTTCTTGAAAGCAAGACTGTGAACTCAGGACTGGAAATGTAGTTTCTGCTGGGGACCAGATATCGTGTGATGTGCAGGTGATTTCCATGTACTGGACAGTGACATTAACTTACAACCGTGATTTAATTATTAGTTCTATGTCATTATTTTGACAGTATTAAGAAAGAAATGGACAGATTTTATGTTATTAAGCATTCAAATTTTAACTTGCCTAGTTTATATTTTTGAAATATGTATTTTGTGCTTTTTTGTTGTTGTTGTTGTTCTATTATTTAGGACCATAATTATGGTGCTCGTCCTCCTCCAACACCTCCAGCATCCCCTCCTCCATCAGGTCTTGTTAGCAAAAACGAAGTAGGCATATTTACCACTCCTAACTTTGATGAAACTTCCAGTGCTACTACAATCAGCACATCTGAAGATGGAAGTTACGGTACTGATGTGACCAGGTGCATATGTGGTTTTACACATGATGACGGATACATGATCTGTTGTGACAAATGCAGGTAAATATTTCACACCATGAGTTCATGCTTTTTAAATGCTTTTAACCTTTGATTGTTAATTTGGAAATGCTAGTTGGTCACATTTGAAGGAATTAATTCCTCTTTTAGGTAAGATGCCTGCCTCTATGAAGATGCAACTTATTTTACTTAGGGGGAAAAAAGCCCTTAATTCAAAAGAAGCTATTTTAGAGCTAGAGAGATGTCTCAGCAGTAACAAACTAATCTTGGAAAGGATCCAAGTTCAGTTCCTAGCACCCACATGGGGCAACTCAAAACCATGTGCAATTCGAGCTACACACACACACACACACAGAGAGAGAGAGAGGGGGGGGGGGGAAGGAGGGAGGGAGAAAGATGAAATAAACAAACTTTTAAAAAAGTAAAAGAAGCCGCTTTATAGTTTATTAGAAATCCCTTAATTCATAATTAAATATGAATTAAGCAATAATTAGTTTTGAACTATACTACAGGATCCTAATCAGTGTTTGATCATATTTTCTCACAAACTTTGGCTTGAACCTTATAGCACTCTGGAGTTTTCTTGAACCAGAACCAGTCTCCTCCTCCCCAACCATGGTTCAGCCACCAAGAATGGCCTCCTCCTTTAGAGAAGGTGATTGGGACAGAAAATGGGATTTCTTTTCTTCCTCCCCACTTTCTTTCTTTCTTCTGTTAATCTCTCTGTGTGTGTCTCTCTCTCTAACACACACACACACATACACTTTTTGTGAGAATATAGATAGAACAATAGGATTTCAGCTTTAAAGTTAGTAAGTGCATAGGATGGGAAACACATTATAGAAGTCAAGAAAGTTTTATGGCTTCACAGAATTTCCTGGTCCTGGTCCTTAGGGCATAGTTTCATTATCTGATTTGGTATAGCATGGCTTTATAAATTCATATTCGAACATGAGTTAAGCTGCAACTGAGAGCCAACTGTAAATTTTTTTGCTTGTAAATTGTTCCATTAAATGAATAACTAGATTAAATGAATAGTCTCTAAGTGTCATTGATAGAAATGTATGATTTTTAAAAGTTCATTTATCTCTGTCAATAAGTAGGAAATTAATTTAGAATGTGAAATTCAGTTTTCTTAAAATAGAATATTAAATAATTTTATTTTAATAATGACATGCTGTGGTATGTTTAAAATTTAGAAATACATTCTCATTACCTGTGATATTTATTTTAAGTAATGACTGATACATTTACTGAGGAGGCAAATTTACGAAAGTAAATGACTTTGGAGATGTATTCTCTGCCTTGTATTAGAAAATATCCATTCTTATTGTAGTCACTTATATAAAAGATCTCTTAATGTGATACATTTCTGTATAGCAATATTTTTATTGAAAGCATAAGCTAAGGTATGATTTTCTTTTGATCTAGTTACTCAGATTGACGTATAATAAATGGTTATCACTACTTGGCATTCATGCACATATCCCTAGGGGGTTTTGGTCTGTTGGTTTTATTTTTTATAACTATCTACACACTCTTGAATGCACAGGTTTTGGATTATTTTAGGTATTTGGCTTGAAGTGACTCTTTTACTATGACTTCTGTCTGTGTAGGTCTGTCACCTTCCCCAACCTCCACTTTTCTACTCAGCCTATTTTGTTCTCTAAAGACTAATCTTTTTCTCTCTTCCTTTGTTTACATTGCTTCTTTGCATTTTTTCCATGCTCCTATTCCCTATAATCACTGTTTTGACTTCTGACATCTAGAATACTGTTCTTTTATTTTCTAGCTTTGCTTATATTTCCTGTGTGACATAACAGCTTCATAAATCTAACACAATTTGTTATTTAGATCTCCTCGGGGAATCTCAGTTGAGAAGTAAAAAGTAACAGTACCCTTTAGTTTAGTACCTTTCTATTAGAAGTGACAGTACAGGGCTGGGAGATGACTCAGTGGCTGCCCAGACTGACAAGCTGAGCTTATTCTCCAGGACCCACATGGAAGAAGGAGAGAGCCAACTTCAGAAAGTTAGTTGTTTTCTGATCTCCGCGCTTGGGCTATGGCATGTGCATGCACAGACACTCATAATACACAAATGCAACTTTGAAATAAGTGGATGAAGTAGGTAGTACTATTTCTTATTCTTTTTAAGATTTCAATTTTGAAGTTAAAAAATTCAAATTCAGTTTCAAGCACTTGAACTTTGTCAGTGACAACACATTAAGAAGTTTGCCTCATACTTTCCATATATTTTATTAAAAGTAGTTAAACTGAATTTCTTTCCAGTGGAACACCTGTTTGATTCTTTGATGTCTTTGGAATTGCTATAGTTCTATTCTTTCTAAGTGTGAAGTATCTTTGCTATTCTTTCTTCCTGTTTCCTTAGCTTTCTGTTAACACTTTATGCTACCAAAATTGTTAAATGTTAACAGAAGATATAATTCATCTTTGCTCCTTTTCTCTGATTTCACAAAAGAACAGTTCTCTTCGTGTATATTGACCACCTTTTGATCATCTTTTCATAGCTGATAATTGGTAAATGTTTCAAGGATACATTTTCTTCCTGTTTTCCCAGATAGTTGTTAGGCTGATTTTTATGTAAGGGCTTTAGTATACTCACCTTGTATAAAAACCAAGTTTTTAATAATATTTTAAACCATTACTTTTTACATATTAAATTGCATTTGCTTTAAAAATTTATTTTATGTATTTTGTAGTTGTCCTATTTTTGCATCTCAAAAATTTTCTACCTAAAGAACTATTTCAGTAGGCCTTTCTTAAATGATAATTCGATAGAATATGAAGTCATAGCTAAAGAATGATTTCAATGCTTTGTGCTCTTTTTGTTATATTTTGTTTTTTCTTTTTAAGTGTTTGGCAACATATTGACTGCATGGGGATTGACAGGCAGCATATTCCTGATACATATCTATGTGAACGTTGTCAGCCCAGGTAAGTTACTACTATACCTGATAAGACTTTCAGACATTTCACTGTAATTTTTTTTCACAGAAATTTATTTATGAGTTTCAGGTGAATGAAATTATGAATTATTTTTTGTTTTAACATGTACTTTTTTTACTAAATCAAGAACTTTCTTCAAAAAAAAAGAACTTTCTTCATTGATAGTATATTGCTGTTTACTATATACTTTCAACTTCATTAGCTATTAATATGAGAGAGTTTTCTTTTTTTTTTTAATCTTCTATGCATTTGGCATCTTTTGGCAACATCATTAGAATTTGGTATGATTGTGCTGGTTTATAATACAAGCCATTTGAGCAGCTGAGGCAGGAGTTGAAAAGTTCAAGGTTTGGTAAAACAGTAAGTTCAAGTTCAGTCTAGGTAACTTAGTGAGACCCTTCCTCAAAATAAAAGCAGAAAAAAAGTATGGCTTGGAGGAATGTGGTACAGTACTTGTATAGCATACATACCGGAGGCACTTAGTTTAATTGAGTTCCCCAGAAAAGGGAGTTGGGGTATGTAATTTTATGGTGATAGAGTTCTCCACTGGCATGTGAGAGGCACTGAGTTTAATACCCAGTGCCTTTTTTCTATCCTCCCAAAATGAATGATTACTGGTATATAACCCCTCTGTATGTAACATGTCTGTTTGTAGATTCAACCCCTTTTCCATGTGTGTGTATGTGTGTGTTCACAGTTTTTTAAACACATAGTAAAGGTACAATGTCTCTTTCACATAAGAATTTGCTTCTTGTGAGGTTCTGGAGAGATCAGTACGAATTACAAGAAGAATGCCGCTTATCCTTGCCACAATGTATTAAAGCTTATGGTCACAGCAAGATCTCTTACGTGGCAGAGAATACGATAGGTAGCTGTCTACATGCACCTTTGGAAAGGAGAATCTGAGTTAGGGTGATAGGAATGAAGCAAGAGACAGACGTGTATGTGGAGCAAGAGTGGGTGATCTGAAGTCCAAGAAATACTTATCAGATGCAGAAGTGCACACATGAAGAAAAGTTGTAGGAGAAAAAGAAATTGGAGGGGATTCCATGGTCTCAACTCGATGGAGTAGAGTACATACAGCTTTACCATGGTGAATATAAAAAGACTGTAAAAAAAAAAAAAAAAGACTGTAAGAGGGCAGAAAAATCAGATGTTCCTGGGATCTTGTTCTGCTCTTGATTTCTTACGCTTGTGTTGTCTGTCAAGTGAATTGAGATAAGATGGTGGACTGTAGTATAGAAAACAGACAATTTATTTCATAATTAATTGAGGCATTCTCAAAGATGAGAGTAAGCACTGACCAAACAGGTCATTGCCTGTTTTGTTTTTAAAGTCATTATTACGAAGCCAGGCAAGAAGGACCCTGCACCTGAGTGATGGAGGAAGACGGGTCTGGGTTGAAGGTCCAGCTTGGCTGCACATATTTGTTTGAGCTCAGCCTTAGACTACATGAGATCCCTGTCTTAAATGATACCATCATCAACACATCTTTTTATTATAGACATTTAAAACCCAGTTAAAATAGGCTGTGGGAATGGCTTACTAAATGTTTGATTTACATATTAAAAAAAAGATGTACATTGTCACATGACTTCTAACCTAGCCCAGGGACGGCAGAAACAGAAGGATCCCTGGGGCTCACTGGCCAGGCCTGTCTAGGTTAACTGGTGAGTTGTAGGCAGATAAGAAAGTTTCAAAGGAAGTAGATAGTCTTCCTGGGGATGATCCTGGAAATTGTTGTCTGCCCTCTACATGTATGTGAACCTTTGTGCTCACAAATGACTGTGTACACACATTGAAATAATAACAACAAAATGCACCTCCTTCTGAAGTAAAATAGTAGAAAGAACTCACATGAATTTATACTTATAATTGCAGGTCAAATTAAGAATATAAAATTTTATTTTACATCTGCATATTTTTATAGTACATATGGGTGTATGTCTTTTTACCCAATTTCTCAACAAGAGAAGAATAATTAGAATATTATAATTACTCAATTGATTAATTCCATAGAATAAGTATAGTAACTACAACACTAGCACACTAATATAATTATGTAAAGCATTTTAGAACTTTTACCCTTTGTGGACTATACCACTGAGGGATATTATATCAACTTATATGCTGCCAGGGCTATGTTGATGTCTGTGGTCTGTGCTGCTGCCTGAGGACATGTTGATGATATCTGTGGTCCATGGGGCCACATGTAGATGTCTATGTTTCATGCTGCCACTCGAGGCCATCTTGGTGTCTGGTGTCTATTACAGTCAGTGATGCCATTGGGGACCACAGAGGCTTTGTGGATGGTCATGGACCATGCTGCTTCTAGAAACCATGTGGAAGTCCATGATCCTTGCTGCCTTTGGCTGTTACAGGCAAGGAAGCTTCCTTTGCTATGTCAATGACTGCAAACTCATAATTGAGAATGAGAGAAATTTAGGGCTTCTGTGACAGCCTCTCTTCATTCCACAAGAAAAAGGGGAAACTGTCTAGACAGGAAGCGTTAAAGAAAGTACTTAAAATTTGTGATTAAGATGCTTAGGTGTGGCTCTTCACAGTTGATGCCTCTGGTGACAGTGGGGTAGGGAAGAACTCAGTCATTTTAAGGGACTAACCACTGGGAGTTGGATCATGCCAGTGGGCAAAACAACTTTGACATATATATATGCATATATTTTTTTTTCTCTCTTTTGGTGGGAGGGCAGAAGGGTAGGATGGTAAACCTGGAAGTAATGTAAAGCCTGTGTAATTAGGTTGCTTTGTATGTAGTTCCCAAATAATCAATAAAATATTATGTTGGGAAAATTTTTATTGTATTTAAAGTCTCTTGATAAGAATGTCACTAACTAGATTCACACTTAGGTTGCTTAGATTATTAGTTTCATTTGCACTATTAGTCTTATTTTGCATTTCTAAGTTAAGCTTTAAATTAATTGCAGATTTACTTACACAGATAACTTGTATTCTTACTTACCTTTTTATAGTGAGAACACCTTGTGATGCTGTCTATACAAATATTATCATTAGATGTTCACATTTTGATATCATTAAATAGAATAGTCATCATTGCAAGGACTCTTTATCCTGTCTTTATCCCTCTCATTCCTAGCCTTTAGCACCCACTAATTGATACTTCATTTTGATAATTTTGTTATTTTAAGAATGGGAATCATACAGTATATGACCCTGTATGCTTTTGAACTCATTGTGCTTCCCTGAGAGAGATTTAATGTCCTTCATGTTTCATTACATTCTTTTTCATTGCTGGTATATTCTGTGGTATATATGTATCATGGTCTATTGATAAACCTCCATGGGTGTATATTTGTGTTGCTTCCCCTTTTTGGGGAATTTTAGTACAAACTTAAGATTTTTTTCCATGCCAATCTATAACTCAATTGTGTGAAGGTTGCAAGTTTAGTGTAACTTTCGAATGTTTGTGTTGAGGTTTGTCTTTAATTCCAACATTTGGGAAGTAGACACAGATGAATCTCTGTGAGTTTGAAGCCAGTCTGGTCTACATAACAAGTTCTAGGACAATGTGGTGAGACAATTTCTCAAACAACATAGATTTTAAAAAATAGAAGAAATTAATGAGGACTGAGTGTGGGTGGATGCTTATTCAGTATGTACAGTGCCTGGGTTCCCAGGACACAAGGAATGAATGAAGGAACGAATGAACAAACACTAAGAATGTGTGAAGAATCCAATTGGGTTAGATTGATTTCTTGAGAGTCTTAAAGGTTAGGCTGCTTCTACCTCACAAGTACTGAATTATAGAGATACATTATTACCCATGGTTCCAGTTAGTTGTTAATGTTAACTGCTTTTTAAAAACATAACTTTTGCAGTTACACAGCTTACTGTAAGAAATAATTGTACTAAAGTCAGATATATAACAAGGGGTATTCAAGTAAGTGTTCTCCCTCATCCTCTCTACTCCAGACTCTTTTCAGACGACTTTTCCTTCCACTGCTTCTTTTCTTACACACAAACAGACTGTGAAGGTTCTCTTCTTACTTGGGGAAGCAGAAATCAGATACAGAGTACATTTCCATTCTCTCCTTAACATGCTGAAAAGCACTTCAGAGTAGGATAGAGATTAACTTTTCTCTTCAAGAACTTTTCTGTCTACTATGATTTATTTTAGTCATTCTTGGTGACCATTTGTTTCTGGTCTCGTATGATAATGTTCAACTTAAAGCTTACCATATATAGCTGTACCCCTTCCAGAATGAGTGGTGTAGTTTTGAGTGCCATCAACAGCAGATAAACAAAGCTGTTCTCTCAATCCTCTCAGTAGAGAATTGACAGACTTGGGGTTAGTCAATTTTATTAGGTAAGAAAGACTAACTTCACCATGGTTTTACGTGAACTTTCTTATCGTGAGTAAAGTTTTTGACTTTATGATAACTGTTAGTCTTTTGATAGACAGTTTCACCGAATTATTTTTGTTTTTCTGAGGTAGGCTATCGGCAGCATATACAGGTCAGCCCTGAATTCCTTACATAGCCCAAGCCTACTTGAAACTCAGCATCTTTGTGCTGCAGTTCCCAAGGGCTGGGATTATAGCTATGTTTGATCTTGTCCACCTTGAACACCTTGACAAGGAGATTTTGATGGAGCAGTGTCTGTTGATGAATTCCAGAAAAATTAGTTAAAACTGACATAAGCCATGAATTTAAAAGGATAGTGAGCTGAGAGCTTCTTACTGCCACACTATGCTGTGAGCCTGGCCACAGGCCCTTAGTGTATTAATGCACAGCCTTTGTTGACTTTATAAACACTCAAGTCTAGAGCCCTACTCTCATTCATATTAGAATAATCTAGTGTATTTGGTTTCTCTATACAATAAATAATTAGCTTCTTTTTTTCTTTTTCTTTCTCTTCTTTCCTTTCTTTGTTAATTTCTTTATTTCTTTCCTTCTTCCCATGTCTTTCCCCTCCTTGAGATATGGTCTCACTGTGTGGCTTGGCTGGTTTGGAACTTTCTTATGGAACTTACCAAGCTGGCCTCAAACTCACAGAGATCCTCTTAGCTCTGCCTCCCACCATGCTTGGAAGACCTAATTAAGAGTGGAAGTCATATTTTGAAGAAATTATTTAAAACTGGTCTTAATTCAATGTGGCAAGCTGTGGTATGGTGGTACCTGCTTCTAATCCCAGTGCTTGGGAAGCAAGAACACACATGCTAGTACACTTTAACTTTAACACCTAGGAAGCAGAGGCAGGCACATCTCTCAATTAGAGGCCACCCTCAAAAAATAAGTGAATACTTATTAAGAGTGGAAATGCATGTAGTAGCTTACAGCTGTAATCCCAGAACAGAGCAGCTGAGACAGTTTGAAGCAATCTGGGCTACTTAGGCCCTGAGACCCTACCTAAATATGCAGTATAAATAAGTAAATCATGGAAATAATTTAAGGCATACTAATTTACTATCATACATTACTTAAATCAATTTGTGGTTTTTAATTATAGTTGCTAATGTGGATTTTATTTTATTTTATTTTGCTATAAATTCAAATTAGAAAAATGTGCTCACTTCCTAGTAAACATTATTTTCTTAGTAGAAAGAAATGGATTAAAACTGTTCCAGTGTGTGTGTGTGTGTGTGTGTGTGTGTGTGTGTGTGTGTGTGTGTGTGTGAGAGAGAGAGAGAGAGAGAGAGAGAGAGAGAGAGAGAGAGAGAGAGAGAGATCATATATAACCTGTCAGGCAGAGGATGCTGCACATAATTTATATTTATTCAATAAGAACATAAAGATTATGAAATTCATCACATGTAAATCATCTTCATATCTAAGCTTATGGAAGTTTATGTTAATGTCTTAATATAGGAGTTTGGATAAAGAGAGGGCAGTACTACTGCAACGCCGGAAAAGAGAAAATATGTCAGGTATGTAAAAAAGACCGTTCTAAAGTCAGATTACTGTGATTTAGAAAATATGTGATCTGAATATTTTTAATTAGAATAAAAACACCTGATTTTTTTTTAATTTTAAAAAAATTGAAAGAAAAAATTTTGTGTGTGCATGAGTGGTTTACCTACATGTATGTCTGTGTAGCATGTGTGCCTGGTGCCCTTAGAAACCATAAAAGGAGGGTGTATTGGATGCCCCAGAACTGAAGTTATAGTTATCAGCCCCATAGGCTTGCTGGGACTCAAACCCCAGTACTCTGGAAGAGCAGCCAGTACTCTTAACCTCAGAGCCATCTCTCCAGCCCCCAATGCCTTGTTAATAATGTATTTTGACTGTGTATCTTTATTATAATCTCAAGTATAGACCTATGATTACAGAATATGCATGTTTATATTTTAAGAAACATAATAACCAGAACAAAGAAATCAAAAGTTTAAATCACCTATTAGTCTCACACTTAGGTAATATTTAAAAAAGTAAGATATGTTGGTTGGAATAATGATCTATTAGTATACAATATAAAATAGTATTTAAAAAATTTTTTAGAATACCATGTTATAATTTTGTATATGCTGTAATTTTTATGTTTAGGATTTTTCTTTTGTTTTTGCTTTTTTAGATAGGGTCTTCTGTGCAGCCCATGTTGGCCTGAGCTTTTTTGCCTTGAATTCGAAGATCCACCTGCCTCTGCCTCCAAGTGCTGGGATTAATGGCATGTTTGCATGTGCAATCCTTTTGCTTCCCAAGTGCTGGGATTAAAAGCAGATGCCACTATGTCCCAGCTTGCTATGTTTTTAATTTTGGAGCAGGACCAATTTTAAATAAACATTTTTTTTTTTTTACTCAGCCCTTGCTCCTTGGTGGACATTATGGTTTGTTTCCAATTGTTTTGTTATAAAAAGTTCCTTTGATTAAACAATGGTGCATAAGTTTGCTTTTATGCCATGGAATGACAGGCTAAACTTTTAAGTGAATATCTATTTTTTTATAGGTATGGCCATAGAAAATTTGAGTTCCGTTAGTCGAGTGTACTCTTGCCTGTTTCTCCAGACCAGCAGGGGCCATCAGACATCCTTAATGATTTAGTGTGTGTATAAGAAAAGCATGTAGTTTACATTTCAGTGTATCTTTCAAGTGAATGACTGGAGTGAGAAAATGAATTTATTCTTTAGGAACAAGGAAGTCATCCTTTGTTGGGTGGAGTGCTGCTTTCTTATTCTGCTTAAAATAGAAGTACTAAAGTGCGCTGACTTTGTTTCTCATCAAAGATGGTGATACCAGTGCAACTGAGAGTGGCGACGAAGTTCCTGTGGAACTGTACACTGCATTCCAGCACACTCCAGCGTCAGTCACTCTGACAGCCTCCAGACTGCCCAAGGCCACTGATAAAAGAAGGAAAAAATGTACGGAGAGAGAACAACACTTTCCAAAATGTAAAAAAGTACGTTTTTTGCCTTTTTATTTCAGACGAGTAGATAAGAGCTGATAGGAAGCTGAGTTACAGGCAAGACATGACTGCAGGGAGAGCATGGATAGCAGCTAAGTGTGGAAAGATCTAGCAAGTTTGTATTTTAAAATGTTAAGCAATCTTATTTAGAAATTGCAATGCATTTAAAGACTGGCATGGACTACAAGAGACATTGCTCATTGCTCTGGCATCAGTGTTCTGAGATGAATGACAGACATTGTAAATGCCTAAGTGAAGCAGAACAGACTGAAAACAGAAATCACAGCCTTATATTTAATAATTACTAGGTAAGGAAGCATGTAATTATTACTTAGAACTGTTTGTAACCTTAATAAGATTCATTGTTAATAAAAGCTTCCTAATTGCTGAATTTCTTATTTTTCTTTTATATTTTATTTGATATGAGATCCAAAGATCTAATGGCAGGCAACAGTTTATAGGCTAATGTTTCATTAATTTGTTAATAACAAATTCTCAATGGTGGTACATAAAGTCATTGTCCTATCAGATTATAAAGTGAAGACATTTTATCGAGTATTTTGTTCTGTTTTGATAAAGAAACATACACTATTATTACTGTCGTGCAAATATATTCATTATTAGGTTACAGTTACCTACAGGAACATAATCTGTATGGTTTTAGCCAGAATCAGTAATTATACCATGAGTAACATAGGTGTGTGGGTTAGACCAGATCTCATAAACACGTGTAAGTATACTCTGTAATTATACAATACAGACAGCTCTAATAATGTGTCCCTGTTAATTAATGTGGAAATATTCATGTAGGTAAAAACTGAAGAATGGAATTGTATTTACCCATTGCAGACAGTCGGCTGTTTGTACAATCACCAACAGTTGTCACCCTTCTCTGTTACACTGCTTATTTCACCCTTTGAAACAATCTTGCATCTTCTTTTCTTTTCCACTGAACTGACAGGAGTGTTGCTTTTCTCCAGCAAATACAAATACAGTCGGAAGTGGCCTTGAGCTTTTTATTTCAGTGTTCAGCCCCATTTCACCACACTGTGCTCATCTCTGTTGTTCTCGTACAGAGATGACATGTCTTTCCCTGTGTATGTAGAGTCTGACCTTTGTTTACAATACAGGGGTTCACTGATAGGTTACTTAACTGAGCCTTTTGGGTACTGTGTTTTCTTTGTTATTTATATAAAAGTTACTTAGAAATTTAATTCTAGCATATTTATTTTACTGAGTTTAGTTTAATAAAGCATAGATTGTGTGTTTTCTCTGAGTGAAATGATGAGTATTCAAAATGAATAAACGTGAATCTTGATTGTCATTTATCTTAGAATATTGCTGTATATTATAAATAGTACTTGCCCAGACATTGTCATTAGTACTTGACAGCAATTATAGAGTCCAAGAACTGGGCATAAAACTCCTCATTGTATGTTAGTTTTTAATATGGGGACACTGTCCAATAAAAATATGTAGCAAAAGAATATAGTTTACTTTGTTTTCGGTCTACTCTTATTTAGTTGTTGAAAATTAATTAGTCATAAATTTTTGAAGAGATGACTGTTTTATAATATTTATGAAACCTAATAAGGTATTGGCAGCATCTTAGTAATTCGGATTTGATATGAAATGTTAATATCCACACATTAAAAGCGTTCACTGTGACTACCTTACAAGGAAGAATTTAGTGACAGCACAGATTAGTTTTGAGTGTCCCCATATCAAAAATCTGAAATAGTTGTTAGAAAGTTTTAGAAATTAGAACATTCTGGATTTGAATTATGATTTTCAAGTTGCAGTTTAATCTAAAATCTGTCAAAAGAAAAACAGTCTAAAAGACTTCTAGGCTCAAATTTTTGGATACGTGATGTTCAACCTGTACCCTTTTCCTTCTCCAAAGACTCAACAGAGAAATAACTTTTTTCCAACAAACAGTTTAAACTTGGAATGTAAACCTAGTGGTTAAGTAAGCTAATGATCTTGGGACATCCCACCTAATTTCAAATCTTCATTCTTTTCTGTTGTTTTGTTTCTGAGACTAGAGTCTTTTTGTGTGGTCTTGGCTGGCCTGGAATTCACAGAGATCCACCAGCTTCTGCCTTAGGGTTAAGGTTTAAGGCTCTGCCGCTGTGTGCATCAAATAGCATTTTTCTTCTTGTTTCCTTCTACACCAAACTTGTCTTATCTTCCTTGATATTGTGTGTATGTCTATATGACTGTCTCACCAGCATAGACAATATGATAGTACTTAGACTCTGAAATCTGTTATTGTATTGAGTCTTTGATAATCAGATTTATTCTCAATAGCTCTATTGAGTTTTCTGTTGAAAAATCTTAGTATATCTTCAATCATTTTGTTATTGTAGATTTAGTCCAAGTCCCCACTGTCTTGTCTTTCACCTGTATAGTTGATACCTGCAATTTGATTATTATGATATTCAGCACATAGAATATTTTTATTATATACATACTTTACTGTTCTAAAGAGTTAAAATTTATTTGTAGTAGACTTTTGGTATAACTGTATTCACTTCATATTTGCCATTGTCCCAGCTTTATTGCTACTGCCAGATTATTTCACTTCAGCAGAATGCTTTAATAAACAGTTGATGCTTGCTATTATATCCATGTTTGGGGGTAAAAAACTAACTTAATTCCATGCTTATTTTAGGCCTTTCGTGAAGGATCTAGGAAATCATCAAGGGTTAAGGTAAATATATTAAATTAAGGCATTATTGTTAACTAGTGCTAAATCAAGAGCTTTATAGTTGCTGCTTATTTATATTGGTCTTTATATGCTCTGTGTTGCTTGGCAATTCACTGCTTTTACGAGAAGTAGACCCTTAAAGTTCTAAGTGGATTAATAAGTCAATTTTTGACAGTTTATTGATGTTGTTACAACATTAACAAAAAGAGGGAAGAATAAATGTAAATATTACAATTGAAATAATTGAAATTTCATTTGTCATTGTATTGCATGTTTCTGATACTACTAAAGTGTATTAGTACATGCTACACATTAACCCATTGAAAACTGCACAGCTGGAATTCTGAGTTAGTCACACTGAACAGTGGACTGTAAAGCCACCATAATCTCTTATTGTTAATACGGGCTAGTCATGTGGACCTTGAATTAGTTAGCATGCATCTTCAAGGTTTTGGAACAGGGTCTCACTATGTTACCCAGGGCTGCCCTTGACCTCACTGTGCCTTGAATCTAATCTCAGCATCCTTACTCGCTAGAGTTTGCAGGCCTCTCCTACCAGACCAGCTTGGTTTAAAACTGGAGAGATGGCTCAGTGTTTTAGGAGTACACACAGATTTTTGAAGTTAAAATGAACAAGTTTACTGCTATGATGTAGGTATATAGGTCTGTAGAATCAGAAGTTTCACATGCTGGCTGTTTTTTGTTGTTTTTGTTTTGTTTTGGACACTAGCTGAGATTGATCTAACTTTCAAGTGTTTTAATGTTCTTAAATTGGCTACTATAGTGACAGTGACACTAGGAGTAACACTTGCTCTTTCAGTGTCACTTGTCCTTTATCGGTTTCCATCTTACTTTCCTGGTGTGTAGTATAAAAGTCTAATGGGCTAATTGATGATTTTTTAATCTGTATCATCTTAGATAGGCACTCACTATAGCTTTACATTCTCTTACATAAGTTATTTTGTGTGTGTGTGCATGCGCGCATGTCTGTGCTTGAATTTAAAGAGTAATCCTGTTTTCCTATGATTTTAGGGTTCAGCACCAGAAATTGATCCTTCATCTGATGGTTCAAATTTTGTATGGGAGACGAAAATCAAAGCATGGATGGATCGTTATGAAGAAGCAAATAAGAACCAGTACAGCGAAGGCGTCCAGAGAGAGGCGCAAAGACTAGCTCAGAGACTCGGCAGTGGGAATGACAGCAAAGACATGACTAAATCAGAATTGGGCACCAACAATTCCCTCTTCAAACCTCCTGTAGAGGTGTGTGCCCCTTGTCAAAACCTTATGAAACTGCCTGTGCAGCATGTTTTTAGTTAGACTGAATAACTGATTTAATTTATACATTTACTGATTCTAGAGCCATATACAGAAGAATAAAAAAATTCTGAAATCTGCCAAAGACTTGCCTCCTGATGCACTTATCATTGAATACAGAGGGAAGTTTATGCTGAGAGAGCAGTTTGAAGCAAATGGATACTTCTTTAAAAGGTATATTCTTTTTTTTTTTTTCATGATGGTTTTCAAGAGTTAAAAGTTAGGGTTTTTTTTTGTTGTTGTTGTTTGTTTTGTTTTTAAGATGTTTTTCACTGTATAACCCAGGTAGACCTAGAACTTTTCATTCTTACACTTTGGCCTCCTGAATGGTTAATTTACAGAGTCACTAATGCCAACAAAATGAATGTGTGTGTGTGTGTATACGCATGCACTCACATGCAGGATGTCTTTATGTATCTGGGCATGTTTATTTCATGGCATCTATGTGGAGGTCAGAGGGCAACTTCAGATGTCAGCCCTCACCTTCCACCTTGTTAAGACTGACCGACTATCTCTGCTGTTCATCGCAAGCTAGCTGGTCTCCAAGCCTCTAGGGACTGCCTGCCCTACACCTTGATGGAGAAGCACTGGAATTCCACCACATCCTGTTGTACCTAGATTGTAAGGATTCTAACTAAGACGAAGGTCCTTACAATTGGCGTGGCAAGTTTCTTACCCGCTGAACAATCTCCCTAGTCCATCACTGAGGTTTTGATTAGGCCGGGATGCCTTGTGTGATTTCCCCCTCCTTCTCACTCCCCCATGATCATTTTAGTATTTTAAAGTATAGTATGGTTGTCATGCCAATGATAAATTTTGTAGTGTGTCAACATGTAAAGGTCTATTTCATAGCCTCTTGCTTGTTTCTATATTGCTGAATTCTAAAGTAAGCCACATTGAACAAGTAAAAGCAAGATAGCTTAGCTATATAGGGTGTCGGCCTGGAATTATCATTCTCTAAGATTTTCAAGAACCTTGTCTCCCACTACCTAAGTTGTAACATACTTACTAGAACCTGAAAAGAACGTGGTGGCTGAAGTTGAAACTCCCCTTTATCAGACAGGGTTAGATATGCCCCTGTGCTGCTATCCCCACTTTTAGCTCCCCCTTTGCTGATGTTGGGATGGTTTTAGAGGCTGCTTTTGAGGTGTGGAATTCTTAAAGAGAATTCTTATAGTGATTTTGTGATCGCCATCCTTCTCAGAGGTATAGAAATATCTTGCTACCGTTAGGGAAATAAAAGTCTGTGCTGTTTAATACAATAACATTATTAAAACATTATTTATAATTTGAGTATTTAAGCCACAAAAGATACATAAGATCTATGCCTCTTATATAGCATATTCTATCTGAAATCTAGTATAAATCAGTTTTAACCACAGCAGGAACTGGGACTTCAAATGCATGTAAAGGGAATGGTTTTTCTGTTGGGTTTTTTTTTTTTTGTTTTGTTTTGTTTTATTAATCTCTGCCTAAAAGAGGCTGGAGAGACAGTTCAACAGTTAAGAACACTGGATGCTCTTCTAAAGGACATGTATTTGGTCCCTACTACCTACCTACATGGTGGCTTACAACCATCTAGAACTTCAGTTCCAGGGGCTCCAAGGCCTTCCTCTGAGTTCTGTAGGTACCAGGCACACAAATAATTTGCAAACATGTATAGACAAAATACTCATACACATAAAATAAAAAATAAAGATTAAAAAACTTACTTAAAATTTTTTCTACCTTAATTGCTTTTGACTTATGCAACTTGAGGTAGACACAAGTCTTATTTGTTTAAAGTTATGGATTCTAGAGTCAGATTACCCATGTTCAAATGCTTACTTTATTACCATGTCTTAGAAATGTCTTAATCTCTTATTTTTCTTACTTGCCTCTAAAAGAATAACAAATAAGTTTTTGTTATAGTTTGCTTGTCTGGTGACACTGGGGACTGAATTGAGGGCCCTGTCCCCTCAAGGCAAGCACTCTACAACCAGATTATCTTCTCTAGCCCTATTACACTGACAGCTTGCAATACTTCTGTTTGTAGGCCATACCCTTTTGTTTTATTCTACTCCAAGTTCCATGGCCTAGAAATGTGTGTTGATGCAAGGACTTTTGGGAATGAGGCTCGATTCATCAGGCGATCCTGTACACCAAATGCAGAGGTAAGCTTATTGACGTCTCATGAAACAGGAGCACAAAGTACGAAAGTCTTCTTGAGGATAAACACCTTTTAGCTATTGATGTATTTTATTTTGTCCAATATTTTTCTGTTGTCAATATTTAGGTAACAATCTTTAATCTCAGAATTACTATTTATAAGCTGTGTGTGGTCATGCATTCACTTCTTTATCTCTTGTGTGGCAGATATAGCCAGAGCTCAGAGTTCACAGCCGGCCTGATCTGCACAACAAACAAGTTCTAGGCCAGCCAGTGCTACAGAATGAGACCGCATCTTTTTTTTTTTTACTTTGTATATCTATCTGTGATGTTGCTTAGAAGAGGGAATATTGAATTTCTGTTGATACTGGATGCTCTGTTTGTAGGTCAGATACATTATTTTATGAACTTCCATGACATCTGAAACCTAAAGCAGATATAATTCTTTTTATTTTTACATTTATTTAGTGTGTGGGAAGGGGGGACCTCACACATTAGGCAAGTAATTTACCACTGAACTGTATCCCCAGCCTTTTATGCTTCACTTTTCTGTGTAATTTAGTAGTGCCAAGCAAAAAGAGTGTCATGAAAAGTGAAACTACAGTTGTGTCAAAGGAAAGTATTCTTAATTGTATCATTAGTACATACTCATTCTCAGGATGATACACATGCACACACACACATACGCACACATTTAAAGAACCTCCACCTCCAGTTTGAAACACGATGAAAAGGTAAAGTATGTATGCTCAGATGAGAATGCACTGTTGGTTCTATTCTGAGTGGGAGGGGTAGGCTGTAGGGTAAGTGTTGGCAGTGTACCTTTGACAACCTTTCAAGTAGTAACTACTGATTTCTAACTCTTGTCGTGAATGGTACTTTTCCATGTCATGGGTTTAAAATGCTTTTAAGAATATTTTTTTAAGCTAGTCATGGTAATATGCCACCTTTAATCCCAACACTCAGAAGGTAGAGGCAAGTGGATCTCTGTGGGTTCTAGGCCAGCCAAGGCTACATAGTGAGAAACTGTCTCAAAACCAAACCATAACAACAATAGTGAATAATTTTTTAATTGCAAAATAAAGGTGCTCTAAGTAGTTTATAGAAATATATAATTCTTTTTAATTAACAGGTGAGGCATGAAATTGAAGAGGGAACCATACATCTCTACATTTATTCTATACAGAATATTCCAAAAGGGACTGAAATTACTATTGCCTTTGATTTTGACTATGGGAATTGGTAAGTTCAAGTCTGTAAATGACTTATGTTGTTTCAAAGTAGTTTACTATCTTTATAATAATTTAGACATTGTTAGGACTTTATCAGGAGTCATTAATAGTCCCTGAGTTAAGTGGGTTGTTACAAGGTCCACCCTTTTATTTCCAAACATCACGTGAGTGTTCACACCTTCCAATTAATAATTCAAATTCAGGTCTTCAAAACTGACTTTATCACGTGAGGATTTTTCCTTCTTCCTTGTACTTCAAGTTTTTATTTACTTCAACTTGTTAAACAACTTGATTGGTCACGTGATTATTAACACATAATTTTTTTTCTTAATAACAAAAACCACTTCACCAAATTTTCTTTGCAATGTAATAGAAATGGTTTGCTGGAAATACTACAGTAAAACATTAAGAACTATTGTTTTGAAATGTTAGGGGGAACCCTTTAATTTTGAGTAAAGAAAGAATTATTTATATTTTTCAGACTCTATGAAATACAAATAAGACAAATATCCATGTACTTATTTTCCAAATTATGAAATAAAGCAGGAGATAAAGCTCAATGGCTAGAGTATTTGTCTAGTGTTGTAGAGCCCTGTGTCTCATCCCCAGGACTGAGAGAAGAAGTCATGCATGATGGTACAGGCCTATAATTCTGTTTTTTGAGGGTAAAGAGGAGGATTTGGGCTAGCCTCAAACTCCCTATTTTGTCTTTCAACTCTGTTCTTTCAGCCTCTGCCTCCTGAATGATGAAATTACATTTGTGCACCACATGTATAAACATTTAATTAATTTCCTCCTATATTTTATTTTTTACTTTTTTTTTTTTTTTTGAGATTTTTGTTTGTGTGGGACAGTGTATACCACATATGTATAGATGCTTGAGGCCAGAAGAGGATGTTGGAGCTGGAGCTGGGTAGGGAGCCATCCAGCTATGGGTGCTGGAAACCAAATTGGGGTCCTCTGAAAGAACAAGTGCTCTTGATCTCTAAGCCATCTCTCCTACATACTATACATTTCATGTGACAGACAGTATTTCTAAAATTAAGTTTTTAAGTGTGTATTGTTTTCAGTTGGCGTATAGTCCCTTTACCTTCAATATGCATCTCTATGATTGTGTCAGACTTATCATCAACTTGGCCTTTCCTTTTAATTTATATATGTATCTATGTGCATGTACGGCACATATGAACTGGTTCCTGCAGCTGCCAGAGACATTTCCTCACATGGAGGTGGAGCAATGTTGTGAGGGGCCCCTTTTGTATGGATGTTCGGGTTCTTTACAACAGCAGGAAATGATCGTTAACTAATTAGGAAGTTCTCCAGCCCCAAGCTTTCTCTTTTGAAAGTATATTAGTAAAAAACATGTATGTTTAACATGTAGTGCTCCCCCCCCTTTTTAAAAAAAGACGGATTTACCTGCTGCTTTATCCTCTCCTGCCTTTTTAAAAACCTTTTTAAAATACCCCAGAAGGGGGAAATTTAATATGATGGTTTATGCTCACTGCTTTAGGAGACTGTTATCTCATAGAAGTTCACAATATAAACTCTTACCTGTATGGCTTGATATCTGGATAGGTTACTCATGTTCACTTGGTTACACCAGTTTCTGCATCTCTCTATAATTCCTTAGCTCAAAATTGACAATACTACTCACTTAATGTTTTGAATTTAATGTAATCTGTTTACAGCAGTTCCTGGCATGGAGGAACTGCTGTGGAAAACACAAGTTAGTGCAGTTAAGTGTAATCCTAAAAGGGAAGTCTCTAGAATTGTGTGAGCTAAACTTTAGGACCATCTGTAAAATTGAGAGTACTAATAATTAGGGAGAAGATGAGAAACAGTGTAGTTCTTCAGACCCCCATTTAAAAGAGAGAAGACTCATAATTAAGTTTTCTTCAAGGTATATTTTAGGGAAAACTGATTACTAAAATCATCCCTTGAAGTGTATGTAATACGAACTAGGTAAGATCTGGTATTTATCATAGTTAGCATTTTTTTAGTTGAAGTCAAATTTATAGTCAGTATAACACTTTCAAACCGAGTAAGGATGGGTTTTGCCTTAATATGTTATCTTGCGTAAGCTATAGAATCATTTTACTTTAAAAGACTGTTCAAAACATCAGCCTCTCAAGGGTGGCACTAATTTGGTAGGAGAGCACTTGGCGAGCACATCTGAAGTACTTGTCTTTGGGATCAGTCCCCAGGTGCGTAAGACAATGAAACAACAAACCCCGTATCTAATACTGTGTTTTCATGAAGAAATATTTATTTTGTGACACCAGAAATTCAAATTAGTAAAGGTGTTGATGCTTATGAATTTTATGGTGTTACAGCTTAAAAGAGATTATGAACATCTCAATTTTGTTTTATCTTAGTATTTACCTGGTTATCATTTCAGTAAATACAAGGTGGACTGTGCGTGCCTCAAGGAAAATCCAGAGTGTCCTGTTCTAAAGCGCAGCTCGGAATCCACAGAAAACATCAGTAGTGGTTATGAGACCAGAAGAAAAAAAGGAAAAAAAGAGAAAGATATTTCAAAAGAAAAAGATATACAAAATCAGAATATTACTTTGGACTGTGAAGGAACAAACAACAGAATAAGGAGTCCAGAAACAAAACAGAGAAAGCTTTCTCCACTGAGGCTCTCAGTGTCGAACAACCAGGTACCGACATCCTGCTTCTCACGGACTCATTTGAGAGAGGGAAATGTTATATTTAAACTTTTTTAATCATACAATTATTTAACAGTTTACTTTTCCCAGTGCAGGGGTTGGAACATAGAGGCTAACATATACTCTAGACAAGTTCTATGTGCCACCCTAGTCCTGTTCTGCTGCTTAATCACTCACGGGCATGTCCTCCTACAGTCCACGCCAAAGTAGTAGGAAACACTCACACTGACAGAGCTTTACAGAGATTGAATAATTTCCTAAGACGAAGTCTTTAAAGACATCAGATTTTTGTAGTTTTTGTAGTTATTTTGAGACAGTGTCTCACTGAGTGGCTTAGACCTCCCTGTTGCTGACCAGGCTAGCCTTGAATTCAGATCTGTCTATGGCTGCTTCCAGAGTACATGACTAAAGGTGTGTGCCACCATCTTGTGTCTTGCCACCTTAAGTATTAAATTAAACAAACATTAGAGATTTCATATAAACAGGTTTGGTGAAAATTTGTTTTGACCACACTACTATATTTGATAGGAGCCTCAGAAAACGAAATTACTCGCTAGTATAAATTTGAAAATTTCATTTAGAAATTCAGATTTTGGTGGGCTTATTTCACAATTGTAGTCAAAAGGCACAGTATATAGTTCCTAGTTTATAGATGGTGTAATATAGATGTTCCATAAATAAGTGATTTTCATGTTTCAGGAACCAGATTTTATTGATGATATGGAAGAAAAAACACCTATTAGCAATGAAGTAGAAATGGAATCTGAGGAGCAGATTGCAGAAAGGAAAAGGAAGATGGTAAGTTGGGAATCTTGTGGTTGTTTATGTACCCTGGGCTGGGGCAGCTGCTCCTCCACAAGTGAACTACCTTTATGTGCAATCTGTCTTGCGAGTTAGTAAATTTGGGATATATGACATTGAACCGTTTTACCTGACTTTGCCATTACTATTTAAATACACTTAACTGGGGTTTTTTGTTTGTTTGTTTGTTTGTTTGTTTTTTGTTGTTTTGTATTTTTACTGACTTTCATTAGGCATTTAAGAATGTATACCACCTTTTAAAAAATAACACTTGAAGCTAAGAATTGTTAATAAATTTAATGCCACAATTATTGTTCAGTATTGTTCAGTATGTTTTTTCATTAGCTCAATATAGTTTCTTTTCATGATTGAAAACAGAAACAGAACTGTTTGCATTACTATTAAGTCAGATAAGGTATATACCAAAGTCAGTTACGTAGCAAAACTTTACAATCCACCATGACCTAGCAGCCTCCATGACTGTGCTCATGCTGTTACCAGAACAAAAGCGCCATGCCCCTCATGATTCCTCTGTAAATGTTTCCTCAATACAAATGCGAGACAAGAGGTTGTAAGTCAGTTTTAACAGCAGTCTAGCAACTCATCCCTGTATCTCAGGATCTGCAGGGCTGAAGCCACAGAATTGCCATGAGATGAGGAGGTAAAGTGTAGGCCCCAGAGTGGCTTGGCAATAGGGCACTTGCAAAGCTTATAAGGGCCTGGGTTAATCTGCTGTGTCCCACCACTGAAAAGTTACCATGTAAAGAAGTGTGAGCTGCCAGGAATTGAGCCCAGGTCCTCTGGAAGTGCTCCCAACTACTGAGCTCCAGCCCGTTTTGTTTCTAGATGTGAGGGTATAGTGTGTGCTGTGTCTGTGTAGCTAAAACTGGAACTCTTCTTGAGAACCATTTGCTTCTACCTCCTGATGCTTTTAATGGCCTATTACAGTCACATAGCTCAAACTGGAGCCCATGGAAGTTGAGTCATGATGGTGTTCATTAGGACAGAAATTTGAGAATCAATGAAAGGATAGCCAGGACTTGCCAAACAGCTAGCTAGTGTTATCCTGGTTGCATACTCTTGACAGCTTACTTGGAGCTTCTAGCAGGGGAGCAAAACTACTCACTTACCCTTGTCAAAAGCTTATCTGATATCATTTATCTGACATCACCTGCCTTTTTAATAACTGAGTGTACAGTTTGAGGGACACACATGGAGCTTGAGTGGTTTGGAAGAAGGGGACATTAAAGTAAGCATCCAGATAAGTCTAATCAATCCTGGTGATGAGTGAGGTGACAGATGTCTAAGCCAGATAGTTTTCACAAACTAACATAAACACCTTAATGAGAAATCACTTCGTAACCCATGTGCTAAGGGGAGAAAACAATGCATGGTTTTTAGAATAGTAGCTGCTTAGTGAGCGGACTAAATTGACAACACCCAATTAGAAAAGATAAGTTATGACTATGAGCTAAATGAAGTTTCACTGCCCAGCTAATATCTGTAGCCTTTACCTAGAATTACATACAATTCTCATAATTTTCTCAGTCTTCCTCTATATCACAAAGTATTCTATAGATGTCTAATTTGATGTCTGTGAGAAAGTATGTTAGCTAAGTTAATTCTATTGGTTCATCTTATCTGCGCTTGAATACCTTGCAACTTTTAGGGTACATGATGACCGTTCTGGCATTCCTGGTTCTTATTTTGTGCAACAAGTACCCTGGTAAAACAGTATTATTCTGAATCTGTGCAGTTGCTGATGCATTTTGAAGTGATGAACTTAGCAAGCCAGTTTAGAATGTGCCAAGTTTTAATATTATTCAAGTATGAGAGCAAATTTGTTGTCAGGAAAGTCATCGGATGAAGACATAGGATGGATCTCATTCTCATCTTTCTCTTTATTGCACAGCAAAACTGATGCTGACTAGTAACCTTAGTTTCTTATTCATGAGGAGGAATCATTTTTGTTAAAATGCATGGCAGAATGGAATGTCTGTTCAAACAAAATGAGATGGTTCTGCTTTAGTTTCTCGTAATAAATATCCAAAACCTTCCTGTGCTTCCCAGCACACCTCCACACACAGCAGCAACATATGCTTTATACAGAACATGGATATTTCTCATTTAACAAAACGGAGTGCTTGCTATGTGGGTAGGGCTTACTACGTAAGTACTGGTAGATCCACTCTCATAGACAGTGGTCATAGCAAATCATGAGTGTCAGGAACAGACTGAGAGGTACATTGGACTGTCTCACATGATAGAACAAATGAGAATACCATGCAGGCAAGGCTTATTACATTGGAATGCTTTTCTTTATTAATAGTCTAAGTGATCTTTAACATTCGTATCCATTTGTTTTGGGTTTTTTGTTTGTCTACTCAAGACAGGGTGTCTCTATGTAAAAAGCCCTGACTGACCTCCAACTCCCTTTGTAGGCCAGGCTGCTCCCAAACTCACGAGATCTCTTCTCCGCAGGTCCCATCCCCATCACTCACCTCCCACTCAGAGAGCTGGGATTAAAGGTGTGTGACACCATGGCCCAGCTTGTTGATCAGATTGCTGTTTGAAAGGGGATTAGAGGAGACCATTTTTAAAATAAGGGGTCTGCTTTTCAGTAGGTGCTCTTTGGTTTCAACTCCTTTATTTTATAGGCAGTTTTGTGTTTCTCAGTTTTTAAATTGGGGATCTTTTATTAATGGAATATTTTCAGCCCTTGGGTTGAGACTTGAGGAAAGGAAGACTGGAAGGCTGCAGAGGTGCAGTTTCCCCAGCCCGCTCTTGATCTTGCACTCTGGTTACTCCAGGCCAGGTCGAATGCTCTTGAGATCCAGGGATCATTTTAAGAAAAGGCACTTGATAGCAAAGAAGAAAAGCAAATCAGGGGGAACATGTATTTATTCTAACACCAAGTTTACCTGTAAAGCTACTTAATGGTGCCTAGACTTGAGGCTTATTTTCAGTTTCAAATAAGTTACAGCCTAATCAGTACAGTTTATTTTTCACAGCAGGATGGTTTAATGGGTGAAAGCATATGCTGCCAATCCTGATGACTGAGTGAGATCTCTAGGACCTGCCTCATGGAAGGCAAGAACTGGCTCCAAGTTGTCCTTCACACAGCACACTGAAATGCATTCCACTCCTTCCCACAGACATACACATATATGCACTAACACACAAATTAAAAAATTTAGATTATCAAAAGCACATCTCAAATGGGAGGAGGACCAAAGCAGATTTTTTCCCTTCTGCTTATATGAAATTATAACACTAAGAAATAATGTACTAAGATTATCACCACAATAGTGAACCAGGGAGGTCACATGGGATACTTTCACATACACTGGTTAAGACCTAACACTTCAGCATAACAGTGTATCAAATCCAGCTCTGAATTGCAATCTGTCAGTTTCCCAGATCACAGATAATGAAGTAGCTATGGGCTCAGGATAAAGCCATGGTTTGTATCACAGTTCTAAACTACAGCCATTACAAGCTATAAATAGTCTTGTGAGGGGCTAATCAGGATGTCCAGTATCTCTTATCTCCTCACCAGCTCCAGTTCCCCATAAACTCAAGTTAATATAATTTTCAGATAGATCAGTAAAAGGGTGTCTCTTTTACACATGACCATGTATCAAGGAATGCATTAGATACTGTGATGACTATAAAACTGACTATAAGAATATAAAATCTGGGGGTTGGTTATATGATTCGGCGGTTAAGAGCACTGGCTGCCCATCAGAGGTCCTGAGTTCAATTCCCAGCAACCATATGGTGGCTTACACCCATCTATAAGGCTTCTGGCTACAGATGTATATCATCAGAGCACCCATACATTAAAGAAAATTAGAAATAAATGAAACCCAGGCATGGTGACACATGCCTTTAATCCCAGCACTCACGAGGCAGAGGTAGATTTCAGAGTTTGTAGCCAGACTAGTCTACATGGTGAGTTCCAGGACAGCCAGGAGTACAGACCCTGTCTTATAAAAATGTTAATTTTTAAATCCATGTAAACAATCATTTATTCACAAACATCTACATACTTTAAGATAAATCTGGGTTAAAGTTATTAGGAATTTGATGCTTTCAACTTTATTGCTATATGATAAACACGTGAGAAATGTAAAATTTGTGCTTTATCAGCAGTTAATTGGAAAGATGAGTGAATTAGCAGTCAGGAAACTTGTAACTTAAGCAAAAGCAATGCAAAATGACTCAAATCACCTACATACATGTAAATTTTTGTTCCATCAACAACAGGCAATGTGCCATCTTTAGGTGGGGGAAGGACCTAACTAGCTAAAGATTATGACAGGGTGTTTTGTTTAATCAACATGTAGTTAACACTGTTTTTAAGGGAGTTTAACCTTTAATTCACTATGTCTAGGTCTTAATATCATATAATAGTATTTCTCTGATCATCAATATCACATTTGAAAACAAGGAAATACTAATTTTTTTAAATGAATTTCAATAAATAATGAATTTCAATAAATACATAGTTATGATGAGTTTTCACTTACAAATCCTCCTTTTTTAAAGATTTATTTATTTTTATGTATATTGTAGCTGTCTTCAGACACACCAGAAGAGGGTATCAGATCTCATTACAGATGGTTGTGAGCCACCATGTGGTTTCTGGAATTGAACTCAGGACCTCTGGAAGAACAGTCAGTGCTCCTAACCTCTGAGCCATCTCTCCAGCCCCTGGAAATACTGGATTTTATTAGATATTTCACATAAATTCATTACTGTCTCACAAGTTCAGGATAATTATAATATAGAAAACTTGTTCCTTGGATATCTAGCTAATGGTTGAGTTATTCACATATAAAAGATTCTTGGGCATCAGGAAAAATGGCTTTGTGGTTAAGATTGCTTACTGCTGGCTCTTGCAGAGGATCTGGGTTTATTGCCCAGCACCTATATATATCCATGGCTCACAACTGCCTATAACTCCAGTTTTGGGAGATCTGATGCCCTCTTCTGGCTTCCAACGTTACTTGCATGCAGATGGTTCACAGAAACTCATTGAGATACACATTAACATATTTAGAAATATATTTAAAAATATATAAAACAAGCTTGTTTCTTCTAGAAAATATTTTTTCCACATTTTAAAAACGTTTTTGAAAAGAATCAGTCATGGTAATTAAAGTCACCCCTCCAACCAAGTCCAACAGGTGAGGTAATTTCTTAACAGATTTATTTTTGTCAAGTCTAGATTTCTAAATGGTACATTTTAGAAAAACTATATATGGAGGTTGAGTTTTAAATGGATTAAGTAAGGTAAAAGTAGAGACAAAAATTATTCTGAGAATTTGGTTTCCAGTTCTGGAGGCTGCTCTTCCAGAGATCCTAAGTTCAGTTTCCAGCAACTACATGGTGGCTTATAACCTTCTATATGGGGTCTGATGCCCTCTTCTGGCATGCAGATGTGTATGCAGATAGAGCACTCATATATAAAATAAATCTTTAAAAAATATCCAGTTCTGGTGTGAACAAATAATCATTTTAATGTTTTGAATTATCCATTCTAAATTTTGGGGAAAGACACAGATTCTGCCTGTGAACAAGTAATCTATTACTTCCGTGGACCTCAGTTTGTGTGTAAAATAAAAAGGGTGAAAATTAGAAACTCCTTACAAAGCGGTTGGAGCTGAGCTGCATTAATCTTTGATTTCTTACTGAATGTGCTTTCTGCAGACACAGTAAAGAGTAAGAACAGTTATCTCTCAACACTTAAACCTGAAGCTCCAGTGTTGACAAGTGTGTGGCAACCAGACCTTGAGTTTCTGATCTTTCTTTCTTTCTTCCCCACATCGATGACAATGAAGGAGGAAAGACAAATGGATCTGAGCCTCAGGACCTGGTTCTTTCATTTGGAGAACTGGACAGTTGATGGACCTGCTTCCTGGTTCTGGTTGAGAGCTGAAGCATTTGCCAGGCCCTCTGCTCAAGGCTCTGGGTCTTGTTCTTAATATTCTACCCAAGAGTGTCAGTGTAAGGAAGGAGGAGCAGAAGGTAGAGGAATGCCTTAAGAGAACTGTAATGGAGGGCATAAGGGCGAAAGCAGACATGACAATGCTTTGTGGTTTTGGAATGCCTACCGTTTTTTCCATGTACTTTTAAAAAACCTCATGTTTTCTATTTAAACTCAGTAACAGTCCAATTAAGTGGCTAAGGATTGTATGCCTTTACACTCCTAAAAAGGTTAGAAATAATTTGCTAGGGTGACAGAGCTATTTACTAAAAATTACTGGAATAAGATGGTTTGAACCTAAGACTATGCCTTGACTCCTTAAGTATGTATGACTTTTTGTTTTAACATATTTTTTTCCTTAGGAATATTCAGCCCTTTTTTTTTTAAAAGGCAAACTTGTGTAATGAAATCTTTTTGGTTTTGTAAAAAGACACATTTTATTTTGTTGTTGGTTGTTTTTCTTTTTTTGTTTTTTGTTTTGCTGTATCGTCCTTTCTGGCATACACTAAGAACGGCTGGCTCGCTGCGGTGCCGTGTGAGACTCTCACGCGCTGACTGGCTGTAACCTGCTCCCATTCCGATTGACAGCAGCCTTGTTATTCTAATAGTGTCACAACCAGTTTTAAAATCTGTCATGAACATTTGACATTTAGAATTTTTGTTTGGAATAATGACATTTACTTCAAATTTAACTTCCATAGACAAGAGAAGAAAGGAAAATGGAAGCAATTTTGCAAGCCTTTGCCAGACTTGAAAAGAGAGAGAAAAGACGAGAACAGGCTTTGGAAAGGATCAGCACAGCAAAGACAGAAGTTAAGCCTGAATGTAAAGAGTCACAGGTCATCACCGATGCTGAAGTGGTGCAGGTATTATCACTCAGGGTTCCCGTACTGTCCAAGTTAAATGCCTTCAAGTCTCAAAATAGTATAGTTGCATGGATAAGCATGATGACTGTTGCTCACATGCTACTGTATGCATGTGGAGGTCACAGTACAGCTCTGAGTCAGTTCTGAAACTCCTCAGTCATGTGGGTTCTGGGCCTCAAACTGGTCTTTAGGCAGGTGTACAAGTGTTTTGCCCATGAAACCATCTCACTAGCCCAATAATTTTAAATAATACCCAATTATTAGTCTCTTAAAGCATTCTGAAACCCTATGGCAAATTTAGAATTAAGATTATATTTGACTTGCTTTAGAGTAAGAAAGTGTTGAATTGTTTTGATTATTGCCAGAAGTTGGCTAGTACAGTAACAGTGCTGCCTGCTGACTTTACTCAGTCTCTAGCACGTATGTGGCTGACAGAGAAAACCAGGCTGGCCTCTGGCCTTTCAATACACACATGAAAACACATACTTGTTTTAGTTTTTCAAGGAAGGGTCTCTGTGTAGCTCTGGCTGTCCTGGAACTCACTCTGGACACCAAGCTGTCTTTCTTCAAACTCAGAGATCTGTCTGCCTCTGCCTCCCAAGTATTGGGTTCAAAGTAGTGCACCACCACACCCAGCCTAAAATACATAAATTTTAAAACATTCTGGAAAGCTAGTTTTTAAAGTAAATAATGCTATATTTCAACATAAACATGTCTATAAACATCAGAAGTCCCCCTGTTATATTTTGAACTAGGAACAAGTAAAAGAAGAAGCTGCCATCAAGCCAACCGCTGCCAAAGTGAATAGAACTAAGCAGAGAAAAAGCTTTTCTCGCAGCAGGACTCACATTGGACAGCAGCGTCGGAGACACAGAACCGTCAGCATGTGTTCAGATATACAGCCATCCTCTCCTGACGTTGAAGTTATGTCACAACAGAATGATATTGAAAATACTGTACTTGCTATAGAACCAGAGACTGAAACTGCAGTAGCAGAAATAATTACTGAAGCGGAAGTTCCAGCACTTAATAAATGTCCCACAAAGTACCCCAAAACAAAGAAGGTATGCGTCCTACTGACAGTAAGCAATGTTTGCAACAAGTCTCTCCTAGCTGAATAATTATCTTAAAAAGTCAACCTTCACTCAAGTGATCTAAGAAGCATCATGTTTACACTTGCAGATATTTGACTAAGAACGAGAAGTACCAAATTGTCAAAAACATTGATAGTTTGTATTATGAAGATTAAATATTTGAACACCTTTAGTGTTGTAATTCATGATTTCTCTAAGGTTGTCTATCTATGTATAAAATTATTCATTTCTCTGAAACTGGTTTAACATATTTCCTCTCTCCTGCCTAGGGATCTAATCCAGGGCCTTGTGAATGACAGGCAAGCACTCTAACCCAGAGCCACACCCTAGCTTTTCTTCATTGTTTGAACATTTTACAATTACTTTTTGTAGGTAGATTATAAGAATTAAATATGAAAAATATCTTTCATTAGATTGTACTGAGAATGTAGATTTAAGAGTATCTTCCTTTGTGTGTATACCAGAGCACACATGTCAGAGTGGGAGGAGTCAGCTCCCTCTTACACTATATGGGTTCCATATCCTACTAATAAAGTCATTGGAAAACTGTCAGAGTTAATGAGACAAGTTATAGGAAACTGCTTATGAACTTGACCAAGAAAAGCAACAGCAGAACCTTAGAGGTTGCTGTTTTTGTCCAAGTAAATGACAACACATAGGGACTAGTGACTTAGGGCCTATACCTTCCTTTTTTCTTACCTAATTTTATAGTTTTGTAGGCAGGCTGCTAAACAATAAAAAGTATGCTTCAAGAATTCTGTGAGTTCAGGATTATAAGTCAGTGGCAGACTCTTAAAATTTCTTTGCCAGAGAATTACAGGTTTTGCTTGAAATATCACTGTAATGTTTCATTCAAAGCCTATGCATTATATGCTTTAAATAAGTGGATACTTGCCTTTGGTGTATTGCTTATCCACATTTGGAAAGGAAAAAAAATTAGTTTCTTTTTGGAAGAAAAAATAACTTTAGTTTTTAAACTATTTTCTCAATCACAAATATCACATTTTTATATTTGTAGAATACGAAATGTAAATATTTGCCAAAACAAATTTTGTGTTATTCTCACCATATTTTATCATTTAGTGCTAAAATATAATGAATTCTATCCAGAAGATGCTATTGTTTAATAATACATAGAACAGTTTTGTCCAACATACATAGAAAAAAATAACAACACAGGAAAAGAGGGATGCAAAAATGCTTTGGAATTAAGGAATATGTCTGTATATGTATGAATGTGCACATGCAATACCTACTCAAAAATTCACATTTAAGCTAGGATATTAAAGACCCAAACAGCAGAAAAGAACGTTCCCGAGTACCTAGTTTTTTAAAAGGTGAGGAATGATTACTTTAGGACCAGGTGTACTCAGGTAGCTGGGAGAGACTAGATTATGAGGGCCGGGGTGTGGCTCATTAGAACAGCACTTACCTAGCATGTGCAAAGCCCTGGGTACAATCCTAAGCATTCCCAAAAGAACAACAACAAAGGCTGTATTATATACATGGTGGATAATAAACTTTAGAAAGGCTTAGATGTTTAAGAGGTATTTCAAACCTCAAGAATTGTCAGTGTGGACATACTTTTATCTATTTGCTGACCTCATCTCTAGGCAACTGTGATGGGCACTTTGGCTAAAAAAACAAAAAACAAAAGCAAAAGCACTGCTTAAGAATATCAGACATTCCTAAGCAAACAGTTTCATGTAAAATATAAGGCAATATATCTGCATTGTTTGTGGTACTTGTTGGTATCTCCTAGATTTTACTATATCGAAAAAAAATTTTTTTAAGTCCCTTTTCTTTTTTTCCTTTTAAACAGTCTGGCTATGTAGTGGTATTGACCAGGTACTTACTATGTAGCCCAGGCTGGCCTCAAACTTGTTTCAGTCCTCCTGACTCAACCTTGGATTATAGGCAGTTTACCACCATAACCTGCCGTAAATTAGTGGGGTTTTTTTTGTAATATAATTTCTTACATATATTCATGTATCTTATCCCTATAAATATTATATAATAATCCTTAGAATAACAGTAAGTAAGAAAATGAAAATACTGATTAGTGGGGTTTCTTTTTCACCACATAACATGAATACTTTGTTAAACATTTATTATTATTAATTATGTGTGTGTGTCTGTCTGTGGGTATATATGCACATGAGTGCAAGTACCCATGTAGATCCCCTGGAGCTGGAGTTACAGGCGGTTGTGAGCCACCTGACATGGGTGCTGGGAACCGAACTTAGGTCCTCTCTCCAAGAGCAATACATGCTCTTAACTTCTGAGCCATCTCTCCAGCCCCATAATGTGATTAATCTAAATTACCCAACTTATCGTCTTAGACGATGTGCCAATATCTAATTTGATATTAGAATATTCTGTAGTGGAATATGTGCAATTACTATATAGTGATCCAAATGTTTCTGTTCTCTAGCACTTGGTCAATGAATGGTTAAGTGAGAAGAATGAGAAGACAGGAAAACCTTCAGACAGCCTTTCAGAAAGGCCTCTGCGCATAACTACAGATCCAGAGGTGTTAGCTACACAGCTCAATTCTTTGCCAGGTCTCACTTACAGCCCCCATGTATACTCTACTCCTAAGCATTATATTAGATTTACATCACCATTCCTTTCGGAAAAAAAGAGAAGAAAAGAAACTACTGAAAACATTTCTGGCTCATGCAAAAAGGTAAACTTTTCTTTGGATATAAAAATCTAGGAGAAGCCAAATGCAAATCTCAGTCCTTACTACAGCTCCTCACAATGAGATGCTTTTGTGATCAGCTTTGCATTTATAGGCTATATAAACAGCTACAAACTGATCCTTATTCATCTGTTTTCTGTCTTATTCAGCGATGGTTGAAGCAAGCCCTGGAAGAAGAAAATTCAACTATTTTACATAGATATCATTCACCTTGTCAGGAAAGATCCAGGAGTCCTACAGTTAATGGTGAAAATAAAAGTCCACTACTGCTGAGCGACAGCTGCTCCCTCCCAGGTACTGTTGCTGTTCAGTAGTGAACTGTGTTCATGAGGAACTGTGGCAGGGAGCCAGGGGAAGCTTTGTGAAGAGAAGCCTGCCCATGTAAGCACTCTTCTTACATGAAAAAGGTTGTAATACCATAGTTGAAAATACTGTTTATGTTGGGATTGAGTGTGGAGCTAGCTGCTGAGATATCAGTTTCAGTAACATCAGCACTAATGATGAGACTTCATTATGACTTCTAGGCTTCAAGCAAGATAATTTTTGCTAGCACTGAAACTTTTGGGGGTTTAGGGGAGATTTCAGGTTAGTAACATTTAAAAACTACACATTCTTTAGTTTGGAGGCAATTAAGTACTATTATTTCTGATATCATAGCAAATATTAGCAGTATGATTTCTTATAGATTATTATTTCATCAACAGATTTAACTACACCACTAAAAAAACGAAGGCTTTACCAATTGTTAGATTCTGCTTACTCAGAAAGCTCCACCCCTACTCCTTCACCATACGCTACACCAACTCACACAGAAATCACTCCTGCGGACCCAGCATTTGCCACTCCCCCACGGATCAAATCAGATGATGAAACTTACAGAAATGGTTATAAACCCATATATTCACCAGTGACCCCAGTGACCCCTGGCACACCAGGAAACACCATGCACTTTGAGGTGAGAAATTTCATTGGTGGTAAAAAAAAATTGTTCATTCCTGGGACTGAGTGTTTCTTTATCAAACTTTTGGTAAAGCCCTTTTCTGTCCCTAAGTGTAATAAGAAGTTCAGAGAAAGTTGGGAATCTACAATTGCATAACTGTAAGCATCTTTACTTGTGCCACAGTGAACATGTGTTTGTAGTATAGCAACCTAAAACAAGTGTCTTCAACAAGGCTCAAATCTAAAACCTGCCATCAGTTTTTTCATTTTAATTCTTCATCTCTACAAATTATAGTTTGTTGTGTTTTAATTCCCAATTTTATTACTTTTATATAGAATATTTCTTCCCCAGAAAGTTCTCCAGAAATAAAGAGATGCACTTACAATCAAGAGGTAAGCAACTATCAAAAAAGATGCATTTGCTGATTTTGTCTAATATTGTTTTGCTTAAATTGCTGCTAGTTAGTAATTTGTCCCTAAATGGCATTGTTTGTGTGATTTCCCCTCCATACTACCACCAACAGGGATATGACCGACCTTCAACCATGCTAACATTGGGGCCTTTCAGAAATTCCAATTTAACTGAGCTGGGCCTGCAAGAAATAAAGACTATTGGTTATACCAGCCCCAGGAGCAGGACTGAGGTTAACAGGCCTTGCCCAGGGGAAAAGGAGTCTGTGTCAGACCTTCAACTGGGACTTGATACAGTTGAGCCAGCTCCCTTACAAAAAAACATGGAAACACCAGCTCATGACAGGACTGAGCCCAGCAGCCAACTGGATTCAACCCACTCTGGACGAGGCACAATGTATTCATCCTGGGTAAAGAGTCCTGATAGAACAGGAGTTAACTTCTCAGTAAACTCCAACTTGAGGGACTTAACACCCTCCCATCAGCTGGAAATTGGAGGAGGCTTCCGAATAAGTGAGTCAAAGTGCCTGATGCAGGATGATACTAGAGGCATGTTTATGGAAACAGCTGTCTTTTGTACTTCTGAAGATGGGCTTGTCTCTGGTTTTGGACGGACTGTTAATGACAATTTGATCGACGGGAGTTGCACGCCCCAGAATCCACCACAAAAGAAAAAGGTTATAATTTAATAATTTATAATCCTTTTAATTTAATGGGTTTTTACTGTGCACTTAAGGGTTACTGGTAGTTACAGCATATGTTATGTGAGGCATCTGTAACTTAATATGTAAGTTAAGGTTTTCATATGTATGTTTTTAAATAATTTGATCTTCCTAAGAAAGTAAAAATTATGGTGATATGAAAACTTCTAAGAAATGTAGTCAGATAGAAGTCTCAAGATGATCTTTTACATGAAGTAAATAACTTAAACAATCTCCACCAAAGCAATAGGTAGATAATACTTATTCTTATTTCTCTTATTTTACATTTGAGCAGGCAGCCTTGGAGAGAAGAAATGCCTCTTCACCATCTCATAATACTTACAGTACTTAGGCCATGGATGTAAGAGTATTTTTAAAGTATGATACTGCTTGATCAGATCTATCTTAATATAGAACTAAGTCTTGAGACAGTTGGAATGCCTTATTTTTCAAGAATGGGAGAAACAGCACTTACTTGTTAATAGGCTTAACTGCATATAAGTCAAAGCGTTTTAGTGATATGTGCTTTTAATTTTTATAACAGAGTCCAGTTGGCAACTTTGTGGGAAGCAATGTAGTATAGTGGAAAGAGCACGGGCTTTCAAATAAGACCTAGGTTCGAATCCCGGCTCCAACACTCACCAGCTGTGTGACCTGGAGTGAGTGAGTTACTCAATTTCCTCATCTGTAAAATGGGGATGATAATATACCTATTTCTTAGGGTTGTTGTGAGGATTAAATGAGATAATGTATATAAATCATCTAAATACAATGCCTGACATATAGTAGGCATTTAATAATTGTTAATTATTTATGGAAAATTCAATTATTTTATAATTTTTCTAATATAAATGCTTCAGTGTCCTTTTTAAAAAATAAATTGATACTGATGCACAAACAAGAATAAAAGATTTACTTTTTCTTTCTTGTTTAAGGTTTCTCTATTAGAATACCGTAAGAGACAACGTGAAGCTAGGAAAAGTGGTTCGAAGCCAGAGAACTTTGCTTTGATTAGTGTATCACCTCACCCAAGTGGGAACCTGAGCAACAGTGGCGATGGATGTGTCCACGGCAGTGAAAACGGGGAGCAGGCGGAAAACCAGGCTAGCTTGCCTTTGCCACCGCCAACTGCCGCCTATAATGCCTCTTCTGAAGAAGGCAGCAGTAACTGTCCTGTTAAAGACGCCAATTCCAGTGAGAAGAAAGACCCAGAAGTTCAGTGGTAAGCCCCTTCCACAATGTGCCACTGTGCAAGGAGAAAAAAAAAACAGATTATTAGAGAATTATTGTTCCTGTTTGCTGTTCTGAAATGATAGACAGTAGTTCACAGTCATAAGCCTGTTGCTGCCAAAATCACATTTCTTCAACTGAGCCACATAAATATTCGTTCCTGTGAAACTTGTCACCCCAGGCAGCATCTATACAGTTTCTTGACCTCCTCTACCAGTTAAATTTGGATGAAGAAGCAATTTTGCTGTTTCAATAAGACTGAAGCAGCTACATTTAAGATGGGTCTCAGCAGTCCTGTGAAAGACTGCTCAGTTCCCAGTGCTCACTCTGACACAAGGCAAATTTGGATTCTGTTGGAGGGATTTTGCTCCCTTTTGGCAACCTAACATGTCCTTAAAAATGTTAACACAGTATTTCCAGCTTACCCTTCTTTACACTAAGAAATTGCCAAAGACAAAAGTTAGTCTGATTTCTTTGAGTAAAAACCTCAGTCTAGATAGAGCATGGTTAGCAACGTAAGAGACTATTTTCAGAGCTTAACCCCAAAGTTTTGTCCCAGTATAACAAAAATCCTTCATCTGAGGGACATTTTGCTCATCAGGAGACCTAAGGATGTGTTTTATTTTAAAGGACTGCCTCCACTTCAGTGGAGCAAGTGAGAGAGAGAAGTTATCAGAGAGCATTACTGCTCAGTGACCATCGTAAAGACAAGGACGGCGGTGAGTGCACTTGCTTCTGCTCTCCCAAGTGGCTCTGCTGTTTGTGCTCTGCTCCCTGTGAGCACTAATGTTCTCTCTGGGTCTGCTTCATCCATAGGGGGAGAATCACCATGTGTCTCATGTTCACCGAGTCATGTTCAGTCTTCACCTTCATCTCATTCAAATCACATTCCCCAGGTGCACGCTCAGAGCCTAGCCCCTTCTTTGAGTGAACTTATGGCAGGTCAGTAAGCAGATGACCTATCATGGCGATTATTTCAAAGCACTTTTTAGTAAAAAAAAAAAAAAAAAAGTGTACAGCAAGCACTCTGTGTGTCTACAAGAGGCAGTATGTTTTGTAATCTTATATTTACTGTAGTTTTCTTCCTTACAGACCCTGATCCTGAAGGTATAGAAGCCACAAGTACAAGTGAATGTCCATCCCCCGACACTTCTCAGAGCCCTTCTAAAACAAGCAAGGTAATAACACTGACCTTTCAAGTCTGGCCACTCATAAAAGTTGATGGTAACATCAGACAGACTTTTTTTTCCCTGCTACATCAAGTATTAGTTTGTAATTTCTATACTCTTCCTGTTGACTTTTTATGTTGAACCGTGACAGACAACCACCCTGGCTTAACCTTGCAGTTTTCTATTTACTCTTCCGTAATCAACATTTCTCACTGACGTTTACTTCTGTCTTCATGGGATACTTTTTAGGACCAGTCAAGCAGCACTCCGTATGCCAAAGCTCAGGTGACATTCATTCAGAAGAGACAATACTTTCTTTCCATCCTGGTCTGTGATCAGCTGATGGCTTAGCCTGCAGACCATGGTAAAATTGAGTGCCTTTGACTTTTGAATAAGTCTTACATTGGGGTCCATCCCACTTGTAAGTGGAAAAAAAAGTATTTTAAGGCTAAATGATTTAATGAACAGTTTCTGTTTATACAAAGCAGTTTAGTTGGGCAAGAAATTAGTTATGAAATCAAACTTTGCTAAGTTTTAAGGTTGTCAGAGGCTGAAAGACAGCTGTCTGAAGAAAATTATTTTCATCAAAAGCTAGAGAATTCAGCTTAAGCTCACTCAACTCTAAGAACTTACACAGTGTACTGAGAAAAACTCACCTTCCCACATCGTGGGCTCTATACTTGTCACCCTACACTGCTTCCTGCCCTCTTTTTAAATAAGTAATATTAAATGCCAAAACAATTTTCTCATATCATTTCTTACTTCTTTTCTTTGTAGCCTGGTTCACCGGGGCCAATCAATCCTGTTCAGTCACATGGGAAAATACTCACAAAACCAGATTCCCACTGGGAGGCAACTTCCACTGTATCAGAAGCTGAGAACAGTGTTCACCTAAAAACAGAGCTTCAGCAAAAACAGCTGTCAAGTAACACCCCAGCACTTTCAAAGAACCATCCTCCTCAGGCCCAAGTTCGAAATGCAAATGATCAACTTCCGCAAAAGCTGCCTTCTGCTCCAACAAAGTTGCACTGTCCTCCGTCCCCTCACACAGAAAACCCTCCCAAGTCCTCCACGCCTCACACGCCCGTGCAGCATGGTTACCTCTCACCAAAGCCTCCTTCACAGCACTTAGGATCTCCCTTCAGGCCTCACCATTCACAGTCACCTCAAGTTGGAACTCCTCAACGAGAGACTCAGAGAAATTTTTATCCAGCGGCACAGAGCCTTCAAGCAAATACTCAGCAGGCAACTTCTGGAGCATTATTTACCCAGACACCCTCAGGACAACCTTCAGCAACATACAGTCAGTTCAACCAACAAAGTCTCAACAGCACGGCACCACCCCCTCCACCCCCTCCGCCTCCTTCATCATACTATCAAAACCAGCAGCCCTCTGCAAACTTTCAGAATTATAATCAGCTAAAAGGTAGTCTTTCCCAACAGACTGTGTTTACATCTGGACCAAATCAAGCACTTCCTGGCACCACAAGCCAGCAATCAGTTCCTGGACACCACGTTACTCCAGGGCATTTTCTGCCGTCTCCAAACCCTACCATTCACCATCAGACTGCTGCTGTGGTCCCACCCCCACCTCCGCCTCCACCTGCTCCAGGACCACACCTCGTACAACAGCCAAACTCGCATCAGCAGCACTCTGTAGCACATGTAGTTGGGCCAGTTCATGCTGTCACCCCTGGGTCACACATTCATTCTCAAACTGCTGGACACCATTTACCACCCCCCCCTCCACCTCCTGGTCCTGCCCCGCATCACCATCCTCCGCCCCATCCTTCCACAGGACTGCAAAGTCTACAAGCACAACACCAGCATGTAGTAAACTCAGCACCTCCACCACCACCACCTCCTCCTCCTCCTCCAGCCAGTGTTCTGGTTTCTGGGCATCATTCAGCATCAGGTCAAGCCTTACACCACCCACCTCATCAAGGACCTCCACTTTTTCCTGCAGGTGTTCATCCAGCTGTACCACCGTATCCCTCACAAGCCACACATCACACCACTTTGGGACCGGGACCCCAACACCAGCCTTCCGGAACAGGGCCACACTGTCCATTACCAGTTGCAGGTCCTCATCTCCAGCCCCAAGGACCAAACAGTATTCCAACACCTACTGCTTCAGGGTTCTGTCCTCATCCTCATCCTGGCTCTGTGGCCCTGCCACATGGGGTGCAAGGACCTCAGCAGGCATCTCCAGTGCCTGGACAGATTCCAATTCACAGAGCACAGGTGCCACCAACATTTCAAAACAATTACCACGGTTCAGGGTGGCATTAAAATGGACTCCAATAACATTTTTTAAAATGTTCTGTAAGATAAACTGTATATTTCATATGTACCTGTTAAGGTACTTTTTAAAGCTTGTACATGAAACTTTGTATAAAAAAAAACAAAACAAAAACAAAACAAACAAAAAAACCACAAAACACCAGTGCTCTTCCATTGTATTTTTCCCATTTTTGCTTTTTAAAATTTCGTATGAAATGTGCTCCTAAGGCAGTCGTAGGCGTCTTTACTCTGTAAGTGAGCATTCCAACTGTTTCTGACCATAGAAGCTGATGCTACATGACCTTTAAACTTCACTGTTGCAGTTAAATTCATTTAGTGAATATTTTCTGTTATTTTATACATATGCATTAAGTATACAGCTAAAGAAAGCACTAAGGATTTTCTTTTTTATGGTCAGCGGTTCTTTGAGTGCATCTTAGGTCTGAAAATGCAATACAGGTTTTTATAATTTGGTGTGGACATGGCTCATTTTGTTTTATCAGTTTTTTGCAAGCAAAATGTAATTTAATGTATAGATAATTTCTAGTGTCTCCTGACCGACTGTAAATACTACATTTCTTTTGCGTATATAATTGCTTCCCACCCTTTTCATTTGGTATATAGCATTGTACATATGGCAAGTCTTTTGCAAAGTGTGGTCTGTGAAAGTAGTACAGTACATGGCCTTCCCTTTTTATTTCAGATATGCTGTCACACTGAAGCACTGGTCGGGCATTTTAATTCATGTTAATAAACCACAATTATGTCAGTTTTACTAAATTGTTCTGTACAACGTCTGAGATTGAGGTCTGCTTAATAATTTTACAAAAGTTATGACTTTCAAATATAATTTGTAAGTAAAGAACCATCCGTTTTCTTCAGTAGCTGCTACCTGAACTGCACTGCAGGCTACCAGCAGCCAGTCTGGGTAGGTTCCACAGCCCTCTCTACCACTTGCCTTTTCTTTAGGAGCGTGAGTCACAGGAAATTAAATAGCCACACTATGTGGCTTAGCTAACAATCAAAGAATCTAACATTCTAATACAACATTAATCCACATTATTGATGCACTCTATACTGTACAGTTGCACACTGCAGTTTACCACAGTCTGAAAGGAGTAATTTACCTAAAACACGGGAAGATTTAATTTGTACAGTTTAGGGATTGACTGAAATGCCTCCACTAATAATCAAAGCTGATATTAAAATTTTAATGTTTTAAGTTGTAGAAAATAGATCTCTTTACACAAAACCAAGGAGGAAAGGCGTTATTCTGAAATATGTTAAAAGTGAATATTTTATTACTGAAAGAAGATACATCAGTTGTGAAAATTTTTTTTTATTTTAAGTTACCAGCTTCTGATGTCTACCTCTCAGGAGTGACACTATTTCCCACCTTCCAAATACGTGACACAATTGGGCACAGTAAATAAATTTTGTGCATCAGGCAAAACAGTAAACTCAAATATTAGATTTGGTAGTGACTTAAATCATGTTTTAATCATTTAATTCCCATTTGAAAATTAACTGATGGTATTCGAGAATACAGATCATTTAGGGCTTAAAACCAGTCAGTCACCTTCAAGTTTTTGAAGAACACCAGTTACCTTGCCATCTTTGACTTGCCAATATTCCCCTTAGGGTATTTACTAAAGAAGCCTTAACCTGAAAACTGGATAGGTTCACATTGTCCCTCCTTGACAATTCCAGACAGACCAAGAAACGGCACTAATCATCCTTAAAATCGCTTGTCCACAGACTTTCCAAGTAGCCGGCTATAAAGTAACTCATAATGAAAGCAATTGTGCAAACAGAAAGATAGCAACTAAATATAATCTTTAGTGGACACACTCTACAAACTTTTAGATAAGAGAGAAGGGGTGTGTGTGTGTGCGCATGTATTTGAGGGATAGGAAGGGGAAAGAACAAATATAATCTTTAGTGGACACACTCTACAAACTTAGTTGGGGGCAGGGGTTGAGGGGTGGGAGGAGGTTGGCATGCCTAGGTAGGCAGATCTCTGAATTCAAGGCCAGCCATGGCTTGAGACCTTGATTCACAAAACAAGAAGAAGAAAAATAATCTGAGTATGTTTCCTTTTCCAATGAAAGTTTTACTCATACCTGTTAAGTTATGCATGGTACAGAGAATATGGAAAAACAAGCAGATCTCACCTTAAAAGTATACTTCTTTCAAACTCACTAATACCACTTTTACTATGTACAGTTCTGCCAGTTTTTAGATTGGCTACTTCTGAATCTGTTAAAGTCACACATGAGACCCACTGCTTGTAATTTTTCATGAAGATTTCACAGGGTCTTTCCACTAAAATGATTAAGTTGGCTATGATGTCCCAAATAACCAGTGGTTCACTCTAAGCTTTTATTCTTTACTCCTTCCTTTGGGGGGGGGGGTGCGGAAGGGGGTCGACATGAGATCTCACTATATATATATATATATATATATATAGAGAGAGAGAGAGAGAGAGAGAGAGCGCCTTGGGTGGCCTGGAACTTCTGCAGACCAGAATGGCCTCGAACTCAGAGATCTTCCTGCCTCTGCCTCCCAAGTGCTGAGATTAAAGGAGTGCACCACCACACCCAACCTTTTCTTTTATTCCTTATCATGCTACCAAGAATCTGGTATTCTAGAACTTGTATATCATAAACTAGTTAGGGTATTAATAGAAGAACCACCTTAAGATTAATATTCTAGCTTCCTTTTCCAACTTGACATTTCTAAGTGCATTAGACAATTTTATTCAAATGTAAAAGTTCTTTTAGAGGTAGAGAAGACAAACACACTCTGGTTCTTGGAGGAATGTTCCTATAGAAATCCTGACTTAACAGCCACCATCTGTCATAGGGTCTACAAGGAAACCCAGAGCCTCAACAGAATGACTCAGCATGCATAGTTTATGAATGAGTGGCACCTCCTGTCTCACTACAGTGTGTGATAAAATAATGGTAACCCCTAAGAGGGACATGTGTCTTGTCTCCAGAGGGAAAGATGGAGGGAGAAAGAGAAAAAACCATTCCACTTAAGATGAAACACTGAAAAAAGGAACTTCCCCACCTTGTAGATAATGAAGGTATAACTAAAGCCTCATTCATAAAATCCATTCTGCCCTAATGTATGTCCTGTGACTTTGCACCTCCTTTAGCTTTGTTGACACTACTGAGAGCAAGTGTATGTTGATTCTGTCTCTTCAAATACAGGGCAATAACCAAGGCAATTTCTGGAAAAACACCCCAAAACACTTTAATTTTTAAGACAAGTGCAAGCACCCCAAACAAAGGATTCTCGTTACAACACTTGTTAGCTTTTCACAATCTAATTATTGCAAAGGCATATGGATAAATGTTAATGGACAAAGTCAAGAAAAAACGAGGCACCTTAATGAATAAAATTTGTTTAAAAAAGACATTCAATCCACTGACTTCTAAAAGAGGTTAAATACACCTCCTATGTGACACTCTAAAATAGTATTGCCTACTAATGGTCTGTGTCCTGGGTTCTACAGTTAATTTTAAGGAAATGCATAAACTAAGACTGTATGCGGTCTGCAAAGGGGAAATGACCTCTCATTCATGGGAGGGAAGGAAGGAAAAGGCGCGGGAGGCTGCTGTAGCGAGGGAGCTGCTATGGAGTGAACATGATCACAATCACCTTTACGCCGTGAGGAGTGTTCTGTCCACTGCACTGCAAACTGTAGAAGCGCACCTTGTGTTTTAAACAAACACGATCATGCTTTTCCAAAAATATACTATTTTTTCATTCCACAAACTGAACATATTTCTCTTGTCCAATTTAATCTATGTATTTAACTTACACTGGGAAGAGGCGACAGGACATGGTACAGGGCCATCATGTTTTAAGTGGAAATGACTTATACTTTAAACATAGTTTTAAAAATATGCAAAATACAAATGGAACTGCTAGGTTATAGTGTCAAAATTTTTAAACTTTTTCTCCCTTTAAAGGGCCACAGCGGGCATGGCACCTAATCCAGAACCACTTGGACTGTTATGGAATGAAAAGTTTGTGCAACTTCTTGAAGCAGTGGAAATCTGCAACATGCAATGTAGGCTAAAAGTCACTCAGGACTGGGTAGCTTTTCTGAATGTGAATCCTCATCCCCTACTATGCAAATGAATAGTTACATACACTATAATACAGGAATGATTTCCCTTTGCCAGAAGATAAAAGTGTACATTTCCTTGCTCTTTCTTGGTTCCAACTGATTCTTTCCTTAAGATTGTAAATTATATAATACTCAGCTAAAATATGTCTTCATAAATAGTTACAGAACCTGCCAAAACACAAAGGGCAAAGTATTTTCCGTTCAAAAAAAAAATGTCATTTGAGTGCCACACAAGAAACAATGCTTGGAGACATGTTATTGTTTCCAGAAGAAAATGGCCAGTAAACTACTGAGCTGAAGACAAAGACCACCCTTCCCCAGGACCACGGTGCACAGGAAGCAAAGTGTGAAACAACAGTACCTCAAGGCAAAACAAAGGTCTGAGGGTGGAGCCAGCTCACTTGTGATCCTGTTAAGAATGAGAGCCACTGCTTAGGTCCAAGGGACTGGGAAAATTTTGCTAGCTCAGAACGCTATATTTGTAGAATCTGCTAAGAATTCAACCAAGGATGTCGAAGGCATTCGCCAGCTGAGGCTCGTTTTTCTGGAACCATCTCTAACATTGGGATCAGGAAATCTGTAAATTGTGCAGCATCTTCATGGGGCCAGCCATACTTTTCCACAAGTACATCAAAGAGGCTCCAGGGCTTCAGCTTGGTGATGTGCCGCAGTTCTCCTGGAGAGAGAGAAGCATGCCGTCACAAAAGCTCCAGATTTGCACATCTCAGAACTTACTTGATCCAGACAGGCTTTTTTTCCCCACCAAAGCAAGCAATTTACCTCTCAAAACCTTAGGAAAATGACAGCAGCTAGCTTCCCCCTATGAAAGACTCATTGAAGAGCTAATGTTCAAGCATAATGAGTTATGCTTGAACAAATCACCGCTGTGCTTCCTGAGATGAAAAAGCACGCAGGCTGTTTGCTTCCCACACGAGAGCTGCTCGCACTCCAGCCACAGAAGCTGTGGCGTTGCTATTTGCTGGCTCAGGAAACCGCTATGATGTATATTTGAAGATGTGTTGCTGCATTTTACCACGTGAAAAAAAGAAGCCTGGGTTTCTACCTCAATGCAAACAGTACTTTCTCTGATGGTACATGTCCTTGTGAACTGGGTTCCACTATGGTAGCTGCAGACTCCATGGGGCTAACAGGCACAGGGCGACAACACCAGAGCCTCAAGCAGTTACTGGTAACCTAAAACAATCTCTTATACAACCTTAAGTTAAAAACTGTTCTAATGTGTTGGCTGCAGTATAAAAGCATCGATGCTCTGACTCAGCAGAAAAATTAACAGGAAGTCAGCCTTTTCTTTAAGGCCTTTTTAAAAAAAGAAAAGAAAAAAAGAAAAGTTACTTTTAAGTCAAACTGCCAGGTGAGGATAACTTTCATTTCTGTGTGTTGGAAAATGTTCACAGAATATCTACCGATGCCCATAAAATGGCCTTCTTGGCAGCCCTCTGTGCATCTCCTTCCCAGGCCGCAGTGGCACTGCCTGGCATTCAAGCCCTGGCGCTGCACTGGCCTCATCCCTCAAGTGCTGGATGACCTGCATCCGAGGTCAGACTATGTCACTCACCTCTGCAAACCAATTCAGACCTCCCCCACCCACTCTAACATTACTAGCATTACTTACAAATGCAAAAAGGAAAAAAAAGAAAAAACCCAAACAAGCAAACGTGCCCACCTGCACCACAGTTCTTTCCTTTCTATATACTCTGCAGGGGCCATCTTGTCTGTCTAGAGAATTACCACACTATACACAGGACTCCATAAAGCAACTCTTGGGACTGTTCCTGGTTGACGAATGTTCTGGGGACCTAGTCAAAGGATATGAACCATACCCCCTACCCCCAGTTCCCAAATAAGGTCAATATTTAGGATGATAGTTAAAATGCCAAACACAAGAATTTGCAAGGGGCAATGCTATGGAATAAAGTCCCATAGAGAAGAAGGTCAAAGACTGACTTAAAAACGCTTGTGAACATGGAAGGCAGGTGCACCAACACCCAGGTCTTCAGGCAGCAAACACCTCCCGGGTACCTTTCCGTAGACTAAACACACTGACAGAGCGACTGCCCACCTCATGCTAACAGTTAAGACAGACGGCCATTCACACATGTCATTGAGGTAAGTTCTCTGGTAAAAGCAGCAACTTTCCCGACCTTTAATCACTATGTCTTGGCACAAATATGTTGCTAAATGAAGATGAAGAATGGCAAGCGCTGTGTGGCAGAACCGACTGAAGGAGCCTCCTCCACCTGTTTAGGCTAAGATGCTTCAATGAACACCAAACTAAATATGTTCTTCCCTTTGTACACCTAGAACCTGGTTCCAGGACTGCACCTTCACCAACAAGCCAAGGTATTCAAATATCCAAGTGAACTCTCACAGCATAGCATTTGTATATAACCTGCACACACTACACCACTGTCCTTTGTCCCCTTTCCCCGTTTTCTTTGGGACAAGGCTCTCACTATGTAGCCCAGCCCAGCCCGGAATTGGCAATCTCCTTGTTTCCACATCCTCAAGGCTGGGACTATGTCTCCTCCAGCGCACAGGGCACAACGCCTGTCACCGTAACTGGACTCAAAGTGAGCACCTCGGAAACATTCTACTGTTTGGGGAATGGGGCGCAGAAAACAGTACAAGTTTTTATAAATGCATTTGTGCTTTGATGCCGATTAAATTCTTGAATGTGGAACAAGAGAAACTAAAAGATTCACCATGTCACCTTCTGTGAAAAAGTACACAGTGGGGTTGGGGTCACTAGTGAGCTGCATAGCTCAAGTGTAAAGGCTGAAACCCTGGAGATGAGCATAATACAAAAGGACATTACACATGGCTCTGCTATCACAGTGACACTCAAAGCTGTGATGAAACCATCTCCAGCCCACACGTAGTCCCACATCCCTGAAATAGAAATGAGTCTCAGCTTCGGACTTATGTCCAATCATCAAGTCACGTCAATGTAAATAGTTCAAAACTGGAGGAAATCAGAAAGTGGAAAATGCCATCTCAAGAATTTTGGACAAGGGACGTTCTGTTTGTATGATGGCAATTACTTCAAATTTCTAGTAACTGAGTACCAAACTCCTTAAAACTTAAAATTAGAGCTAGAAAAAATTCAGCAGTTAGGAGCATTGAACTCTTGCTCTTACAGAGGATCCAGGCTCAGTTTCCGATATTCACCTAGTGGTTAACAATCATCTGCAACTCCAATTTCAGGAGATCTGATGCCCTATTCTAATCTCTGCACGCATCAGGCACATATATGATGTGCATAAATACATGTAGGCAAACCACTCACAAAAATAAATCTAAAACAGCAAGACAAGCCACCTACAACATCTATGCAGCCTACGGTGAGCACTGTTTTCTGTGGCCGTGCTGTCCATGGTACACGGTACACTTCACTTACTTTGTACTTACTGCCTCAGTGGCCTCTGTCCTTCTGCTAGGCAGGACTGTGGGTGAGAGAGGCTAGCTCAAACTGCTCTAGGCTTGTCTTTGTTTTCTCCTTCACTGTTTTGGAGTCAACCTACACTCAAAACTTCAAGGAGGACCATGTCCCTCCTTCCCAGAGATTGCAAAGACTGTAAGGCCCTCAGAGGACACTCCTTCCATTTCTAAAGCACCGTGATACCACAGTCTGTGCGGCTGTAAAACTGAAATGAGGTGAAAAATCTTGAATCTTTTTAAGATGGGAAACCCACACACTGAGCAGAATAGAACCAGCATGAAGCCTGTCAGCTCCAGTGAGCAGATCGGACACAACATGGCTGCACAGATCCTCACAACACCCACAGGGTCAGCTAAATCCACCTCAACTTTAGCTCCGATATTTAAATTCAAAATATGAAATACAAAGTACATTAGGATCACACTTAACTGAGGCCAGCCCTGTGAGATGTGTACACCATGCGGTGGTGTCAGCAAAGAAGATATAGTGTTTACTTTACTTCACAACTCACTATGATCCCACACTCCATATGCAAGGCCTCCTTACTGTCTCATCTCACCTCAGAGAATTGGGGTGCTGGCCCTCACATAAGGAGTTTATATTGTCTCATGGAAACTGATTTTACAGCATGTCTGATATTTTCAACTGAATTTCATTAAATACTTAGGTTTTTTAAATTAATATCTGTCTTATGTGTATGAGTATATTGCTTGCATGCATAACTGTGTACCACATGTGTGCCTGGAGCCCATGGAGACCACATGAGCATGTTGAATCCCCTGGGAATCCAATTACAGTTGTGAGCTACCATGTGGGTGCTAGGAACTAAACAGAGGTCCTCTGCAAGAGCACCAAGTGCTCTTAAATTGCTGAGCCACCCTTCCAATCTCTTTATTACATCTGTACATGTCTGTTTTATGTATGTGTGTAGAAACATGCACATGGAAGTCAGACGTCTGTGTAGGAGGAGTTCTCTTTCTACCTGGTTCTTGGGAGTCAAACTCAGGTCATGAGGCTTGGTGGCAGGTTTTACCTGCTGACTAATCTTACAGGCCCTAAGTTTAATGAAGTCTTAGGAGCTAAGTTGTGTAGCTGGTCTTTGCTGCTTTATGGGTTCTTCTCTTTTCTGTTCTTCACACCCCACCCGGTTTTACCCCATCACTAGATATAAGAGACAGAAGAACAGAGGGAAGAGGGACAGGGAGATACAGGAAAGGGGACAGAGACTGATTGATTCTCGAATCTCATTTCTTATGTTTCTTCTTTGAGCACAAACTGCAGTCACCGCCCCTGAATGACCAACAACCACCTCTCAGGGTCCTAGCATTTTTGTACCCTCTGTAAACGTCCCACAATTCCAAATGTCACACAATTGTATAAGCTATCTGAAGCTGGAAAAACCATGCTTCTTCTAGAGCACAAGGAAAATCACAGTCAGCTGCTATGGACAACACAAAGCAGCCCCACAACCCTTCACCTGGGATAAAATGAAAGCACATGCTTACAATATCTCTGTGCTTTTAAAAAAACCAAAAGTCTAAAACTGTCATTACAAAGTCAGATTAACATCTGTGCACATAGCCAGATGTATTACAATGAATTTGATGCCCCCAGTGGGAACAAGTTTAGGTAACCTATCCCCTCTGAGGCATAAATTTTTGACACAATAAATTCAGTAAACAATGGCTGCATAAGGTCCAAGGAACACAGTCCAGGAAGGGGCCATGATATACTCGCCAATCCCGAGAGAGCTGCCACTCAGAGAGTGGCTGGCTTTCTTACAGGGCACAGTTTAGCAATCTGATTTCCTTCTGTCTTCATTTTGAGACAGGATCTGACTCTGTAGCTCACGTTGGTCTTCAACTTCAAGTAAGTCTCCAACTCACTCCTATATGTCACACACAGTGCACTCTGATTTCTTAATGGCTTTTGTGGGTAACATTCACACCCAAAACATAACCCAAGAAATTAACATTTACTAGATAACACCAGTAATCACAATGCTAGCTCCAAAATCCAGTTCGGATTTCACCTTCTGGCTAAGGAGTGACACAAACTAGGACTGGCCATGCCTTTCAGAATTAGAAGTGAGAGACCAGTTGGCTGAATCTGAACCCCGTTCTCCTCCTCAGACCAGTGGTGGGGGTGGAAACGTCCTCAGTTGGAATGACAAAGAATAGAAAGAACTCCTAGCAAATGCTTTCATGTCTGTTGTGAACATGATGCAACGCGGAACAGCAATTTTATCCTGCACTTTTGTCTTCCTCAGTTGGGTTCATGCTAAGAAACTGAATGGATAGAAACTGTACACTGGGCATGGGTGTACACCTTCAATCCCAGCACTTAGGGTCGAGGAGGAGGGTCTGGTCTACACTGACCAGTTTAAAGACAACCAAACATCCATACTTCCTCATTCTTACAGACATACTTTCATGATAAGCCTTCCCTCCTCCTATTACTGTAGAGTCTGTCAAAGTCCAAAGCTCTTCTGACTGTCACAGGCATTGGATGCAAATCACCACCAGAAAGGGGGCTACACACTCAAACTCTGAATTCACTTTTGGTATCTCTGGCTTCTCCTGTCCAAAAGGGGAAGTATCCTAGTCACCACAGAAACACCAAACCAAGTGGTCTCAGTCTCCCATTAAAAAGAATGTACAGTACACATCATGGTGGTACAGGCCTGTGATTCCAGTATTTGGGAGACTGTTCCTAGTACTGTCAAAAAACACCCAAGCTCTTCAGTCCTAAAGCAGGAGTGCTTGCTAAAAGATGGTTGTAGTCACATGCCCACAATGTCCACGGAGAAGAAAACCCCATGTGAGCAGGTCCACAGTCAAAGCACTGCAGGACAACCTCATCTCCCGAAAACCATCCATCTGAGCACCGCATTTGCCAACTGTCCTTCAAGATGGATTCTTCCAAATGGGTAAGAAGAGGTGCCATTGCTGCTGTTGGTTCTGGGATGGCATTCAGTAGAAATCAACTCCATGGCTTACAAAACCCTTCCAGCTCAAAGACATGTGGAACCTAAGAGCACAGTCGGGCACAGTGACTAGTTCCTGTGACCCTAACACTTGGAAGGCTGAGGCTGGAGGATCAGGAGATCAAGACCCGGCCTCAAAAAGAAAGAATGGGCTAGAGAGATGACTCAGCAGCAGTTAAGAGCACTGACTGCTCTTCCAAAGAACCTGGGTTCAGTTCTTAATAGACACGGCAGATCAGAGCCATCTGTAACTCCAATCCCAGGGTATACAATGCCCTCTTCTGTAGGCACCAAGTATACACATGCACAGACTGCAGGCAAAACACTCATACACATAAAATACCTAAAAAGAGAGACAGACAGACAAAAGATATCGAAGTGAGACAGATTAGTAGGTAAAAAGGCTTGCCACAAAGCCTAAAGACACTAATTTGGTCCCCAGGAATCACATGGTATGAAGAGAGAAAGAACTTCTGAAAAGGTGTCCTTTGATGTCCACATATACACCATCTCACCTATGACCTCTCCAGTAAGTAATAAACATAATTTTAAAAGAAAGATGAGGAGAAGAAGAAAGGAAGGAGAGCTAAAAATGAAATAACCTGGACTGAACACTCTAGGTTCTACTCAAGCCATGCTTGTGTGTGCACATGCGTGTGTATTCGTGTGCGTGCGCATGTGTTTGCAGAAGACAACCGAGTGTTTACTCCTCAGGAACCATTTACCTTGAGTGCAGTCTCCCATTAGGGCCTGGATGGTGACACACCTAGGCTGGCTGGCAGGAGAGCCCCAGGATTCCAGTGTTCTGTGTCCAGAGCACCAGGATTACAAGTGCACGCACCATACAGCTGGTTTTCTATGGAAGCCCTGGGACTGAGCTCAGACCTGCAACTTAGGCTCAGTTGCTCATACGGCAGCCACTTTACCAACTCTCTCCCAGGCCTTAAGCAGACCTTAAGGGAGGATGTAAACACACCTGAGCCTAAGCCTTGCCAGGGACCCAAGACAACAGCATCTGAGAGAGGCTGTTGTCATCAGGCAGGATCTCACATAGCCCAGGTTAACTTCTAATATTCAAGGTAGCTGAGGACGGCCCTCAGTTCCCTGCCCTCCTACTGAGGGTTCATTTTTTAAGGCGAAGAGAGAGACACACTGCTTGGAAGTATGTTTAAGGATTGGTATTACCTTCGAACTACAGAATGACATTAAAACCAGTCACCCATGGGACTACCTACATAAGTGCATGTCCCCAGGATTTCGAAGGACCACACAATGCCAAAGAGCTGAGACACAGACACACCCAAGAAAATGTACGTGGCCATCTATAAAACCCATTTTGAGGCTGTCTTTTTAAAGACTAAGAACAGGAAGAGAAGTCTAGCTTTGTTGGTTTGGGATCTATGCTGGCCTTGGACTCTCGCCTCTTCAGTCTCAGGTTCCGAGGTCTAGGGATACAGCTGAACCTAGTTCTTTCCCAAAGCTCACTTGACGTCCTTTCTACAAACATGGGAATACACGCATGGGTGCCTAGAGTGAGTTAAGAGGTAGTTGTTTGAGAAAGGATTGCTGGAAGCCTGCTTTTTTATACAAGTTTCACTCCATAGATACAAGATGGTTCCAGATTATTTTGTGAGTACCTTCTTCAGCAGAATTCTCCAGTTGAGAAGTCAATCTTTTCCACTGCTCAAATATGAATGCACAATTTCTCCTCTTGGGAGAAGATCATGCTGAAAATTAGTACCATTACCTTTTCTGGTGAAAAACTCCTTGGAATATTTCCCCAAATAGCGTATTTTCGAGGGACTTTCCCCAGCAGTTCAATGATCAATGCTATGTGATCTGCATTGGGAAACATTGCCAGCAAAACAGAAACACATGACAGTTTAATCAGTACACTGCATGCAGACATGGTTACTGCCCGAACAGACAGAAACGGAGCACGACCCGAACAGCCTTATTTCAGCTGAGTCAGAACTCAGAACTTAGAGCACCCAGCTGTCCCTGGGCACCGAGACAAGACCAGTGTACAGAGTTACCACATCACAGCCCAGACTCAGTCTTCGGTCAGCATTTATACCAGCACAGATGTTCTGCTCAGCTGCTTTTAGGACTTAGAAGAACTGCTTTGGTCGCATTAACCCTGCTGCTGCAGCTGTTCCATTTCTGTCTGCATCGTGGCAGATATCAAAGAGAAGAGGTACTACCTCTGCGATTGAAGAATTCCCGAGAATATTTTCCAGACAGAGCAAAGTGCCTTGGGATACTTCCTAGCAGCTCTATGATGTGGGCTATGTGGTCTATGAGGAGAAAGCAAAAGGGACATGGGAATAGGAAGGGGATGGGGAAGGGGAGAAGAGGAAAAGGGAAATTAGTACAACTTAGAAATCAATTCAAATCAACAATGTTTGCAGCACATTCATGCAGAAGTGACACCAAGTAGAGTACCACTCATGGCTGACACCAGCGCACCCCAGCCACCCCATCACTGCAAGCAAGGAAGCATGCAGATGGTCAGGTTCACAGAAGGAATTCAAGCCTGAATCCCCTGGTTTTCAACTGAGTCCAGACAGGACAGCAAAATGGGCAGCAGAGCTGTGGACAGAGACCACAGAGGCCCTGGGGCCTCAGCAGTCAGTGGTCAGCCACCAGCTGGGCTCCTCCAACCAGGAGGCCAGCAAAGCTGTGTCAGGTGAGTCCTGCCCAGTTACTGGAACTGCGGGGGCTTCAAACCCAAAGGAAAAGCATCTGAATTTGGTGTCTGAAAACCAAAGCATGGCTCTGTTCCAGTAAACATTACAAAGAGAACTCAAGAAGTTCTGGAAGAGCAGACCCACATGAAGGGACTCAGCAGGCAACCAGCACTCACCTTCATCTCTGGAATAGTCTTCCCCAGAATGCGGTTCGAACAAATAGTCTCCTGTTGCCAGCTCAAATGCCTAGGACACAACAGATGACATGCTGAGCACTTCAGAGATGCTCAAGAGCCAGAAGCTCTGGCTACAGAGGAAGCCTATATCTGCAGAGGACCAAAGTGCATCCCAGGACAGTTCAACCCCTAGTTCTCTTTCCTTCCAGAAAAGTTCACAGAAGCTTCAGGGTATTTTTATATGACTTCTAATGGAGAGGTCAAAGCCATGGCTCTCTGCACTGCAGGAGGTGGAATGCAGGAGATACACTGCAGCATCTACCCAGAGAGCAATGGGATAGGGTTAGGACTCAAGCAGGCCCCTTAGCGCAGGTGCTGCTGTGCTTTCCCCACACACGGAGAACCACGGTCCATCATGGTGCCGTGGTGTACACAGTTCATGCATCTCTGACTAAAGCAGGGGAACACCTAAAAAGAAGAGGCCCTTCCCTTCCGCCACTGCAGCAACACACAGCAGGCCTTCCTTAGACAGCAGGGAGCACCACTCCTGCAGCCACTACCCCCACCCCCTGCAACCTCAGGACTTCAGTGTGGAGAGAAGCCCACTCAATTCCACTCCCGAAACCTCCTTTGCTCAGAGCCCCATTTTGCAAGATACACAAAGACAGCAATTGCTACTGTGCTGATCATCAATTTGTCATTTAAAGGTCTACTCCCATTTCTAGATCCCCCATACTTAACACTGCTGTGGTAAAGCTCTCCCCGCTTGCTGACACGTGTGAATGGATGGCCACACCAACACCTCTCCTTCCTGTGGGACGGTTTTCCCATTCCTGCCCAACACCAGTCCTCTCTTCCTTCCTTCCTCCTGATGGCCAGGCCACAGTGTGAGGATGCTCCTTGAGATGTACTTACTGGGGAACAGCTGTCCTTAACTAACTGAGCAGCCATATCCTTGATTTTTAAGGACACAATTGGTGAGGAGGAGAAAAGCACGAGAGCAAAACTGATCAGCTGCCTATGTGATAAACTCAGGACCCCGTGCCCTGAAGCAGACTTGAGTCCAACAGGACACAGCAGTGTCATCTCAGCAAAAGACAGCCTCGCAGCCTCGCACTGCAGCTGCAAAAAGACACCCTAGGTTGGGACTGTCACTTAGCCACTGGAATAATACTTAATTCCCAATAACACTTGGTCATGGTAGCTGGACCAATCTCTGATAATGGAAAGACAAATTTGGCTCCAATTCCAAGCGGATAAGAATGTTTTGTGTCTGTAAAAACAATTCAATAATCTGCTAGCCAGGAGGCAAATGTGGAGCCCTAATAGGACGAAAGAGAAGTGAGGTTCTGAGGACAGCCTAGCTGCACGCTCACCCTTCTTCAGTCTTGTGCTCACCCTTTTCATCGCAGCTCTTTCTCGTTCTACAGTGAGAGTATCAGATACATGCTCTTTAAAAGAGAATTATTTTGAACAGCACTTGGGTTTCCAATGTAGTGTTAAAAGAAGGCTATCAATGAAATTAGGGAAGAAGGAAGGAAGGAAGGAAGGAAGGAAGGAAGGAAGGAAGGAAGGAAGGAAGGAAGGAAGGAAGGAAGGAAGAGGGAGGGAGGGAGGGAGGGAGGGAGGGAGGGAGGGAGGGACTAGAGAGATGGCTAAGGGGTAAAGAGCACTGGCCGCTCTTCCAGAGGACCAAGGTTCGGATCCCAGCACCCATGTGGTAGGCTCACAACGATTTGTAGTTCCAGCTCCAGAGGAGTTGACGCCCTCTTCTGACCTCTGTGGAATCTGCCTGTGTGTAGTACACAGATATTCATGCAGGCAAAGCACCCATACACATAAAACAATTCTTTTTAAAAAAATTTTTAAGAAAAGAAGGGAAACAAAAGCGTAAAGTTGTAGGAATAGAGGGCAGTGACAGGACTCGTTTTGACTGACAATGGAGCAAGCACACATGACAATGAAAGCCCTGACACTGGGGTGGTGGTGGCCACAGAGTGTTGTAAGGATAGCAGCCATGGAAACATGAAACATCACTGCCTTCTATTTACTAAGCTGTTCCCTAAGGCGAGTTGTATTATTAATATTCAATAGTTGGCAACTTTGGAGTTTTTCCACTGTTCCCCTAATACCCTTTGGAGGCTTTCCCTAGGTCACTGTCTGTTCTCAACTCCAGGGCAAGCAGCTGTCTCTTCCTCTCTGCCTAACTCAGGCCTCGATGTGCAGTGCTGAAGGCCAAGTGAAGCATGTCAGAACTAAGTTTGGTTTTTATTCTGCTCACGGTCAGGACTCACCAAAGACACACAAGAACATGCACATTTGTACCAGGACATATGAATACAAAGAGGTAACACCTCAGTACACAATTGTGTCAATATGCACGATGCATTTACACCAGAAGATGCCCAAAGCTGTGAACAGGCAAATCTGCTGCCTGTCCTCACGTGGTTGTACTTCTCTGGCTACAAAGGCCACCTCTCTTCCCAGGGGCAGCTGGGGCTCCATCACCACCCAGACCCTGGTCCCCAGGGCAGCCTGTTAGTCACAGCAGAGTAAAGTAGCCAGGCAGTGCGCTCTGCAAGAGCGATCGTGGCATTAGCCATTCTGGGCACTATGAACACAAATTTAACCTCAGGGTAAAAAAGGTGGGAAAACACGGCTTCTCTATAGCTTGTTCTCTAGGTAAAGCACATAAGCTCTCAAACCTTATGCACAGGAAGCAAAAACCTGTTTGAGAAATGCCTGCCTCAGAGTCACGTGGCTGACAGCGCTAAGCAGCCCTAGGAGCACCGCAGGCTCCTGGGAAGGGAGGAAAATGAGACAGAAACAACACCTCCTGTGTCCTCTGATGTCTGCAACAAGAGCATGGTGAAAGGACAGAATGCTGGACAGAGCACGGGGGTGGGGCGGGATACACAACAGCCTGGTGACAGCAGGCCACATACCTGTGATGCTGAACTAGTTTTCTTGTTTTATCACCAAAATTAAAGCATAAGACTTCAGGGTTCAAAGAGTGCTCAGAGCCTGATGCACAGCAAACTTGGCACACAGCCTTCAGTATTGCTGAGGACAGACAGAAATTGGCCTGCCACCTACCACCTAAAATAGAGTGCACATGCGTGCGCACACACACACACACACACATACACACACACACACAGGCATGCATGCTCTGCTCATACAGTGTCCTCAAAATCCAAAATAACTGTCACAGGAACTGTGGCTTCTTTTGGCCACATAGAACTAGATTGTTGGTTCTTATTGAAAAAGAAAGTTTTAATAATTTTAAAATTATTTTCTAGCATTATCAGGACAAGACTTTAGAACCAATAGTATTTTACATTTTGCTGTATCAATCTCAGATAATAACTTGAAGGAGATAAAAACGTCTCGTTCTTTCCTATCACCAGCATTACCTGCTCAGCACAATGCTGTCACAGGTGCTGCTCTTGCAGAGGACCCATGTTCATTTCCTAGTATAAACATGGCCGCTTCACAGTAACACCAGTCCCAGGGGGCCAGAGCTCTCTTCTCACCTCCACAGACACTAGGCATGCACAATGCATACATACATGCAGACAAAATACTCACACCGTATAAAAAATGTAAATGCTTAAAATGCTTTTACATTACAACTAAAAAACACAAAATACAGAAGACTGAAAACAATTGCTAATTGAGTTGAACATCAAGTAACCATATTATTCTGCCTTTTCTCTCTCTCCCAGCCTGTTAGCCCCTGCCCTTCCCTCACTCATTCCCATCCTCCATTAAGAAAATGATTACTAGGCCTTGAATAGGAGCTCTTTCATTTAGATATCCAAGGAAAAGTTCTATAAAAATTAATGCAAGATATGAGGATGTGATTCAATTGGAAAAACACTTGCCTCTTGAACCTCTGGGTTCTAGCCCTAGATCTAAAATAAAATGAAGTAATTTCAAACAGGATGACTATGGCAGCACTGGAAGCTACATGCACACACATGCCACCTTTTCCATCAAAGAACAGCAGAAACCCCACTGAGATGAACACGCTAAGCTGCTGGGACACACACTGAACACACACTGGTACCGGCTCTAATGCTTATCAACTCACAGTTTAGAGCAAATAACAAAAAGATGCACAAAGCCTGGTAAAGTGGCCATGCCTGGCATCTCAGCACTCAGGGGCTGAGTTTCAAGACCAGCTTGGGCTACATTTCAAAACTGAAGTGAATAAAAAGACGTTGGGCTGAAAGATGGCTCAGTTGGTAAAGTGTCTGCCATGGAAGCCCATGAGTTTGGTCTCCAGAACTCATATACGAAGGCAGGGTACAATAGCACATGCTTGCAAAACCAGCACTGGAAAGGCAGAGATAAACAAGCCCTGGGGATCACCCACCATCCAGACTAACCTCAACAGGAGCTTTCATGAAAACACCTAAGGGTGAGCTCTGCCTTCTACATCCATGTGTATATATGTGTATATGTGCCTGCACACACATGTGCACAAGACGAGTAAGTCTCCAAAGACACAAACTCAGACTGCCCAAGTCAATGGGACGTTCCTCCCACTGTCAGGAAAGCACCACTTGTGTTCCTAGAAAAACAGACTTAAACCAAGGAGGCTTGTGTCACCACTGCTATCTCGGGAGTGCTGGCACAGGCCAGAAAAGAAGTCAGGACATGGTTTCTGTGTACGATAAAGATAACTGTGCATGGGCAGATGGAGAAACCTCTTCTTGGTAGGAAGGAGAACAGAGAGCCTGCCCCTATCGTCACCCTCTCCTGGAAGAAGATGGCATCTGATTCTACCCTCATGATGTGACAAGGAGAATGAAACACCTATAAGTTTCCAGAGACTAAAAGCAATACCTCTGATGGATCAGATTCTTGGAGCAATGGTCTTCACGGGGCCTGAAGAATAGACCATGTCTCATAAGACATGCATACCTGAGGATTCTCCATGCTTAAACACCCAGGCACAATCTCCATCTTCTCGCCCACGTTAAAGTAGAGGATGATCTCTAACAAGACTCCACCCCATCAAGAGCACTGAAGAGAAGGCAGTTTAGAGAAGAGAGTGTCAAAGGCTGCTCTCACCATGCACGCTGTACTCCAAATGTCTGCAGGTGTACTGTAGCCAGCTCCTATCAAAACCTCTATGGACCGATACTGGCGAGTCTGGATATCCTCTGTGAAATGCTTATGCTGGAAAGGAACAGATGGGATTCAACATTTCTTTTTAAAAAAGCATCTTCTCACATAAAACCACAATTTAAATGTAAAAAGAAAATGTTACTTACCACCCAACAAGCATTTCCCAGGTCAGCAATCTTTACTCTAATCTTATCTGCATTCCGTGGGTCCAGAGGGTTCACCAACAGGTCAGCTGCCCGGGTTTTTGCTGCCATGAGCAAACAGCAAGAGAGTTAGCATTGAGGACAAGAGGTTTGCATGTGCGAGCACAATGCTTGCCAGGTGGAATGACAGAGGAAAATCCTGCAGTTGGAAGCATTCCCTCCTGGGTTGTATCCAGGTCACTGATGAAGTACTAAAGCCACAGAAAGATGAGCACGGTAACCACTCACTTCTAGGAGGTCGTCCGATGGATGCCCATGGAGCCTGAGCAGCACCCTGAGGCTGACAGCAACCCTGACCCAGCTTCCCCAGCTAAGCAAGCACTCAGACATTTGATGTCTGATGTCAGTGTCAGATGACAACTGATTAGCAGGCAGACGTCAACCTTTTATGACTTAAGTTTTGAACAAAGAGGATGTCAAACTAGTAGTGTTCTCCAGAGTTGAAGTGGGCCTCAAAGGCAGGCTTCAGGGCAATTCATTAGTTCAGATGGCTCGCCTGAAGTATGACCCCAGGGAGTCTCTATAGCAGGTGCAGGCCTGGGGTTTCCCCGCCTTAGGAAAATTCTCAGTTAAGCCCTAACTACACTGTAACTACACACATCTTCATACTCAATCTGAGCCTTTATATGTTTACAGTTTTGGTCATACTGAAATGGAATTTACAGATTAAACAGAAGATCCAGCTCAATGTAGAACATTAATACCCTTGTTAGGGATCTTTCTGTTCTCGTCAAATTGCTGCTTATGGACACTAAGCCTCTTTCAGGGTGTACTGAAACTGAGAAACCATAGTGTTGGTCATCCCATAAAGAAAGGAAGGCCAGCTTTGCTAATAGCAGTGAAGACTGACCTAAACCATCTAAGAAATTCTGGGAAAGGCTCCAAAGTCTCTAGTCAATCCATGTCTGAATTCTCAAGGCTTTCCCTCAGTTTATGGGTCAACTTGGGCCAGACAGGCACAGAGGTAAAACAGTATCCTCTTGTGCAGTGACTTCCTTTCTCTACATGTGCTGGGATCAGCGTGAGGGGATGGACGCCACTGCAGAAACACTCAAAAAGCCCATGTGAACACAGATATACTCGCACCTGCTGCACAGTCATTCTAAGTGTGCCTGAAACCCCACTGCCTCCTTAGATTAAGTCACCACCAGGGTGACCTGTCATAGGGACAAACGACCTTTTCCTTCCAGAATGAAAAACCAGTACCTTTCTCCGCTTCCACTAGCAGGTAAATAAATAAAAGTGGCAGGTTTTATTTTAGGAAGCATGGGAACACCCTAAAACAAAGGTGCAAGCCGTCCCTCCAGCTAGACGAGGGGCAGAACTACCACCATTAATGACAACACCTGACCCATTCCTGGACAAACACTTACCAAGCCCCTTCAGTATGCCACTATGGTGACATGAGTTAAGAAAAGACACACAGAAATAGGAAACTCATGGTGTGCACTGAGCGACAATACAGGCAGTGAGAGCTGGGTATGGGCGCACACCTTTAGTCCCAGCACTGGGGAGGCAGAGGCAGGCAGAGCTCAAGTTCCACACCAGCCAGAACCACACAGAGAAACCCTATCATGAAAAACTAAACAAAGGGAAGGAAGGAAGGAAAACATAAGCAATACTGTAAGTGCACAAGCAATTCATGTAACATGTCAGAAAACTAGATATTCCTCAAAGAAAAACACAGCTAAGAAGAGCGATGGCTATGAAGGCAATGTTGAAAATCTGCTTTTCTCTTTTCCCATTGATTTCTGTGCTGTGGAGGGAGGGGCACGGCACTTGCATGGAGGTCACACAAATCTGTGTGTTCTGGGGATTGAATCAGGTCACCTGGTTTGGAGGCAAGTGAATTTACCTACTGTGCCATTTGCCAGCCCTGGGAAGGTGTCACTGGAAGATATGAGGAGTTCTGGGCAGGAGCTAGGTACTGCAGAGAGAGCAGCATCCATAGTCAAGCACACATTTGCCACAGTTGAAAAGACCCACCAGCCAGAGTGGTACAGGCATCGGCACACTGTAGGGGTGTGCAGAGTACCGTGCTGTGTGGGAAACAGAAACTGACTGGGAGGACTGTGGCATGAGGACTCCACAAGCACCAAGCAGGCAGACTGACAAGGGATATCGTGATGTCATGAGACAAGAGACATCTATCAGCTACTCTAACAGCCAGTGACCTCAGACAAGTCCTTCAAGTCTACATCTTGTCACCTGGCATCTACGTTCTTCAAACATCATAATTCGCCTCTGGACTGTCTTCTACTGTTCTCTATAATTGCAAAGATGACACAAACTCACACCAAAGCTTGCTTTCCAGGGGGGTGGGACACACTGCTCTAGCATACCCTGGATCAGGGCAAATAAAAGACAATTTTCAAACTAAAGAGGAGAGCTGAGTAAGGACTGAGTGCTTAAATGTTTATTTAAATATTTACTTTAAAAATTAAGTCTCCTATAAAGCAGTTTCTATATAACATACACACCATAGTAAAATGTTAATACTAAAATGTAAGTGGAGGATATATAGGTATTTATTGAGCTAGACTTTCAAAATCCCTAGTTTAAAACACAGACGTTTCCTAATTTCTATACCTCGGTGGCCTGTTGTGCTGCCCATAGGCACACGTACCACCTGGAGAAGACCGCTAGGACCCATGAAGAGCTAGGAACAAGGGACTTGATCTAATTCGTGTGATTTAAAACTCTAGCAGCAAGCATCACAGCAATCATCAGGAAGGCAGCTAGGAATCACACAGAGATAGAGACAACAAGCTTCTCAAGCAACACAGCCAAGCAAGGCCTGTGCCTCAGGGCCAAAGCAAAGAAGGACCCGTTAAGAGAAAGGTCTGGCAACGGTGTTCTAGACTGCTTTCTGTTGCTTTAAGAAAACACTGAGCAAACCAACCTGGAAGAGGAAAGGGGTTCTTGGCTAATACTTCCACATCATATACCATAACTGAAGGGCATCAGGACAGGGAGTCAAGCAGGAATGCTTCTTACTGACGTCTTCCCTATGGTTACCTAACATTCTTTCTTGTACAGCCCAGAACCACCTGTCCAGGGGTGGTACCACCTACAGTGAGATAAGTCATCTCACAGCCATGCCTACAGACCTACTTGATGGACGCTATTCCTCAACTAAGGCTCCCACTTGCCAGGTGACTTGTTTGTTGTCAAACTGACAAAAACCACCGCATAGGGCCTATGACAGAAAAGAAGAAGAGTGCAGATGATAATCAACTCAAGACAGCAGAGAGGCCCTGCACACAGCTGCTGCTCACACCACAGCTCACACCACAGCTCACACCACAGCTCACACCACAGCTCACTCCACTTCCTTCTCAGGAGTCACTTGCTGCTGGGACTCAGTAGTTAGATCCCACAGAGACTGAATGAACAGAAGCCAGTGGAAATCATGGGCAGGCACAGATCAGTCACAGGAAGAGTCAGCAAGACAAGAACAGAAAAACAGAGTTCAGGATAATGCACAGGAAGATGCCTAACTTCCCAGAGGGACAGCAGAGCAGGCATGAGCGGCAAAAGGAAGCCCAGGGTTACTGGGGAGACAGCGGGGCCCAAATATGAGTTGTTGTCCACTTACTTCTGCCAAGTCAAAGCAGCAACACAGTACCCTGCCAATCAACAGCAAGATCACCTTTCCCACAGTGCCCAAGCATTTCTTTACGTGACAATGATGAGTTTTGAATTCAATAATTTTTTTGTTCTGGAATTTTAGATTTTGTCTAAGTTAGAACATTTCCTTACTCACTTATTACAAATTCTCTCTCTCTCTCTCTCTCTCTCTCTCTCTCTCTCTCTCTCTCAGGATTTCTTTCTGGGGGCTCAAGAAAGGGAGCATCAGCTGTTCTTCAGGAAGACCTGGGTTCGATTCCCAGCACGTATGTAGTGGCTCCAACTGTCAGGAACTCCAATGCCAGGGCATCGAACACCCTCACATACATATATGCACACACACACCAAAGCACATAAAAAAAATTTTAAATAATTTTTTTTCAGGCGTTAACCTGTATCTACCTATCCTAGCTCCCCAGAATGAATGATGTGGTGGATGGAATAAATCAAAGGACCAAAACCCATGAGTTCTTAGCGAGACTGTGCTGAATGTGGCGCAGCAACAGCAAGCGTCCCTATCAGGAAATGTACTCAAATGTTTCAGACACTGTTCATTGTTAGCATTTGCTTCAATGGTAACACCACTGGGTGTGGCCATTACTTCTCTTTATTAGAAAAAGGAATTGAGGCATGAGGAGGTTAAGAAACTGAAGTCCCATGGTTACTAAGTTTAAGTTGAACTCAGTTTTCTATATTTAAAGCTACTTCCTAAATTATCACATGAAAAATAATGAAAAGCCATGGGAAAAATTGCTTTGTATGTGAAAATCAGCTGCAACAGAAACAATAAATGCAGAGGAGATACAAGTCTCTGCCACCGTTGAACAGAAATGAGCCTATACTTTCTTCTGGACAGACCAAGGGAAGGGTGAGGCATAAACCAACCACTGCCAAGTGAGCAACACCAAGGCAACTACAATTCATTATAGCCGGGAGAAGCAGAGGTGCTGACAGGCAGCAATTAAACAGGCTACAGAATCTCCTGGCTGTCGACCAGGCTGGCTCAATTACTTGTCATGTGCTATGTGGGCACAGGAAGGTTACGAAACTTTTTCACCTAAGGGCCAGAATAAAAATCAACTGTGACATTCATTTTTCCTTACGTTATTCTGCAATAATCCATATGGCACTTACACATGAAGATAGAACCTCACGTAGACAAGAATGTTAGAGCCAATCTATAATCTGTTATCACACTTTATCAAAGGCAGGGTTTATAACTAAGCAGTGGTGGTGCACACCTTTAATCCCAGCACTTGGGAGCCAAGGCAGGCAGATTTGAGTTTGAGGTCAGCCTGGTCTACAGAGTGAGTTCCAAGATAGCAAGGGCTACACGGAGAAACCCTGTCTCAAAAAACAAACAAAACCCAAACCAAACCAACAACAAAACAAAGCAAACAAAAAGAAAGCAGGATTGTATAAACAGGGCCAACTATCAAATGAAACACAAGTTGTCTCTTGGTATACCTAAAAGCAGACAGGTGCTCCCTCCAATGGAGAGAAAACCCAAAACTACTACTACCAGCCAGAATGGGGTTGTATCTAGAAAGCTATGAGGTTGATAATGGTGGAAGACATTTTAACTATCTGATGTCATTTAATAAATATACAATAAATGAAGAAAGCCCAGCAATAGGATGTCAGAGAGTAAGAGAAAGCCTAGGGGACAAGATATGGTCTAAAGCATGTGTTTGTTCTTGAATAGGCAAGCATTAAAATGTAAGGGCTGAGGTGTGTTCTCCTGGCTCTTGCCCTCTAGTCAATTCCCTTCACAGTGCCTGTCGTAGGTGTGACCCTACCCAGAGCAGGCAGAGGTGCAAACGGACACTTACTTTTTGGCAAATCTCCAGTACTAGAGGCTGAGACTGTCCTCCCTCTGTCATGGGATGGACTGCTCTCCTCTTGTTCGGTAAGTGGTGATCCCTCTGAAATCACAGAGCCACAGGCCACAGGTTCTAAGGGCCCAGAAAACACTGGTGAGGGAAACTCTGGACTCTTATGTTGTCCGTTTGGCAGTTCACCATTGAATTGTTCATAGGAGCTGCTGTACGTGTAGTCACTCTCTGCGGCGGGCTCGTCCAGGTTATACTCCTCGGGATTTGCACAGTCATCTTCATCATCCTCCTCCTCCTCCTCCAGCTGCTGCTCCAGTAAAAACAGGCCATTTTCCATATGGCCATTGGCCTTAGGGGACTCCATCCACGTAGGGTCTATGTTTGCAAGTTCCTGTTCAACATCATCTTCATCCTTCTCAGTGTTTTCCTTCTCGGCATCTTCTTTCTCTTCCTGGTCTTCAACTTCACCTAGAAAGGATGGGGTTAAGGCTATGAGTCATGACTTTCCCTGCACAGTAGTACTAGTAAGGCCTCATGCCAAAAGATCCTTTTCTTTATATTTTGCTAGTTTTGTTTTTTTTTTTTTTTTTTTTTGAAACAGGGTTACTCTGTGTATCCCTGGCCTCAAACTCAGAAACCTACCTGTCTCTGCCTCCCAAGTGCTGGGATCAAAGGCCTGCACATACACCACCATGTGCAGCTAAGAGCTACTTCTAATGTATCCCAGAATGTGACTTTTGTTTGTCAAAGCAAGGCGGCATCCTAAATCTTGTTTCTGCTTATTTAGTAATGGGCCCTCTAGTGAGGGACAAGTTAGCTCTGAGGGAAAATTACAAGTAAAGCTGAGCTTTCACTTCAATCCCTTCTGTTTTTTCAAAGAAGCTTCCTATACCTGATCTTTAAGATTTTCATTTTTAAATTGTGTGTGTGTGTGTGTGTGTGTGTGTGTGTGTGTGTGTGTGAACACATTCATCAAACCCCTTACAGCTGGAGGTAGGTATAAGAGGCTGTGAGCAACATGAGGTACTAGAAACCAAACTTGGTTCCTCAGCAAGATTTCTACAGCCATTAACCCTTTCTTCTGCCGTATCAGAAGATCTGTGCTGCATTAAAGTTAGGCAAAAGGTTAATCATAAAATGAAGGACGGGTCTTCGTTAACACTAATGTGCTTCTCAGTCATCCTCCTCCCCTTCCCAACCCCCACTTTCAGATGTTAACATACACTTGGCAGACATTTTCCGAATGAGTGTAAGCTGCTTCCCATGACCTCCAACAAGAGTCAGGGAAAGCCATCCTTGGTACCTAGGGCAGCACAGACACTCTTGGACACTCTGGCTGAGGGACCAATCCCTGCGTGCAGCTCCTGCACACCACCTGCCCTCCCTCCTGCTCTGCCCTGTACTAACCATTGTCCTTTGCTGTCTCTTCCTCAGCTGTGTCCTCTAACTCGGCTGCTTTTAGTTTCACCTCTGGTTGGAATTCTCCATCCTGCTCACTGGAAGCTTCTGCAGAGGTGGTGTTCTCCTCTAGGATTTTCCTTTCGGCTTCTCGCTCCAATTCCTCAATCTCCTGTAGGCGTTTCTCCAGCAACTCAGCCTGCCTCTTCTGTTTCTTTTTCAGCTTTTTCTTTTTGTTTTTAGATATTTTTCCTATCTACAACATGGTAAGAGAGTATGGGTCAGGCGGGAGTATAACACCATGGGCCAGACATGCACTCTTTAAAAACACCATTCAGGAGTTTAAGTGTTGGTAACATGGTAACTCCAACTGTGCTTTCCCACTACATACTCAGTTGTCCCCACTAACCCTGCCAGAAGAGCCACCTCAGGGCAGGACTGTGCTCACAGTTAGTCTCCTCTAACTTTTATGAGGAACATCCAGGAGAGCTGAGCACGTGAAATACCTGACTTTGAGCGAGAATCTTCTCTTGCAAGCTTTCCTTGCTGCTGCCTGTATCCAGAATCATTTTCAGTCCTTAACAACCAAAATATACACCCGCCAAGACAGGTGCTAACAACACTGTGTCTGAGTTTGGCTCTGATACCAAGCTGCAAACAGTCAATACACCATGAGCTCTCAGAAATAAGCAGATGATATAAAAAAGCAAAAAAAGGAAAAGCCACAGTTTTGTCTGCCTCAAGCTATAGCCATAAGTCTTGGAAAGCCCCGGCAATGAGTGCCTGCAAAGTTTCCTAGACTCATAAACCCAAGCTCTGAAGTTCAGGAGAGAGCTATGAAAGTGATCTGAACTCCCCTGTAACAATTTAGACTTGGAACTTCTCTTCCAAGCCAAATGCTCAGTGATTTGACTGATCACGGAATAGATAACGCTCATTCTCACTTCAACAGCTAACTATAAAAAATTAATTTTTTTTGTTTTTTGTTTATTTGGGGTTTTTTTTGTTGTTGTTGTTGTTGTTTTCCCCCCAAAACAGGACACTTGGAGGCCAAGCAGAAATCTGGAATTTTAAGCTTGAACTAAAGCCTTGCAATTAGCCAAACTTGGCCAACAGCAGCCAAGAGAGCCCAGGAGGAGACTGGCTTTGCAGCAGCTTTAACTGCTCCCATCCACAGCGGCCCTCATGCATGGTTGGATGATACATTTACAAACAAGCCCACTTCTACATTAATGAAGATTATAACATTTGCTAGATAATTTGTGAAGCTCAAGAGTGAACAGTCCCTTTTGACATGCTGAAGATACATGTAAATACTTACGGGTTTTTGCTGTGGAGCCGTACTCACTAAAACAAAATAAAACAAAATGGGTATTCAGAAGAAAACAGGCACCTTTGGGTAATTTGATTTGCAAAATGAAATAATACTGTCTTTTAATAACTACCCAACTTTGAAAAACTTTAACCTCAGACATTGCTAAAGAAAGGAACCTAGAAAAAGTTTATGCAATTCAAACAGACTGCAGTTCCAGGCCACAGGAGAAGCTGTGCACGTGAGCCGCTTTTCTTGCAAATAGTCTCTCTCAAAGCACCGACAAACTGAGCAGAGCAAAAAGAAAAATAAATGAACTAAACATGTTTTGCAAACAAGGCAATGAACACGTTAGATGAGAAGATGCACAGTTATGTTTGTAAACTACTTGGAAAGCAACACACAAGGAAACTAAACCACAATCACACTGTGCAGTAGCTCTAGAGCTCAGCCTGGCAAGCATCAAAAGCTTCATAGATTGGGTGCATGAGGTGATAGAACATCAGGACGGCACGGAGATGAGGGGACAGCACAGCTCTCCGGAGCTCAGTCACATTCCAGTCTCCCCAGTGAGTCCTATCAGCTTCCCAAGAGAGACTATGCTAATGTTCAAGTCCCTGCTTCCCTTTCCTGCTCCCCCGCCTGGAGCTGCCACAGCTAATACCAAATGTATGGGCTGAGCTAAGATGGAGGCGGCTAGGGTCTTTAAGTAACCCTGTTGTGAAACTTAAGTCAGAAGAAATCAGAAGACTGCAGGTAGGCTACAAGAAACCTGTCATACACTCTCCACAGAGACTTTACCACACAAGAGCATGCTCCTCTGGAATGAAGCAACAGCTAAGGATTCAGACAGACTTTTTAGTACAGAAGGTAACTCAAACATCATCTTAAGCCTGAGTCATTTTCAACAACCAAACTATTAGAAAAAGTTCCTAAAGTGTATATACACATCAAACTCAACTGCCTTCACTGCACAGCTTTACAAGCTCACAGTCCCCAGCAGACTGAAGCAATGAGGGCTCAGCTCCCTCACCTGCAGACCCAGAAGGAGGAGGAGCACCTGCTTTCTGCCACTCAGTAGCCTCGGCTGCCATTCTTCGCACGTATGCGTCATCCACACACATCAAGATGTTTTCCGGCTTTATGTCCGTGTGGATTATCTTGCACTTACTGTGTAGATAATCTAACCCTTGAAGGACCTGGTTGGAGTAGAATAAATGAAAGAAAGGACCTATTAGTACTTTATATTTATTCACAAAATATGTAATCTTTCCACATGTAAAATGAAATACGATTTTATAGGCACAGATAGACATTTACTTTCAAAAATGGAATCTCTTCACAGGCAACCACAGTGCATCACTTTAGAATTCAGCTACACTCATAGACATAATGCCTTTGATAAGAATTTTATATGCAAATAAATCCATGGCTTCAGCTCTTTCACAGAGGACTCGGGTTCAGTAGCTCCAGTGTCAGGTTCTCACCTCTGTAGGCACAAGGCACACACAGTGTACACACCCCACACACAGTGTACACACCCCACACAACAGGCAAACACTCATACATAGAAAATAAAAACGAGGGGCTGGAGAGATGGCTCAGTGGTTAAGAGCACCGACTGCTCTTCTAGAGGTTCTGAGTTCAATTCCCAGCAACCACACGGTGGCTCACAACCATCTGTAATGAGATCTGATGCCTTCTTCTGGTGAGTTTGAAGACAGAAGAGACAGTGTACTCACATACATAAAATAAATAAATAAATCTTCAAAAATAAAATATAAATAAAGAAAAATGCATCTGTTAAAAATTCAAATCTACATTATCATGTTTATTTAGAAAATTTGAATCACTTCATAAAGAAGCCCACAGGCATGAGCAGTGGCTCCATCTCCTCCAACTCCAACGGTCCTAACTAAGATGCCTATGTTTCTGACTCATGTTTGGGTAAACATGTCCACTGTGCATGCATTTATGTGCATGTGAGTGGAACCCAGATATCAACAGTAGGTGGATTCCTTAATAGCTCCCCACTTTTTTTAAAATAAAAAACTACTGGTTTTTCTTATTGAATCTGGAACTCACCAATTTGATTAGAATGGCTACCCAGCAAGCCTCAGGGAACTTCCTGTCTCTGCCTTACTAGTGCTGGGATTTCAGACACACAGCAGCACACCAGGCCTTATTAAGGCCACCCTAGTCCCAACTGCTCTATTCTAACTGGCACATGACCGAGGCTCACGCTGTGTAGACACACCAGTTACTTACTTCCCTTACTGATGAACAACAGCCACTATACAGACACATGCCACTCTTTATCCACTCATTCTTATTTCAGCATGTATGTGCTTTGCCCGCAAGTATGAATGTGGCACTACATATATGGCTGGAGTTTAAAATGGTAGTAAGACACCATGTAGGTACTGGGAAACAGCAACAAGCACTTTTGACCACTGAGGCCCAGCCTCCAAATGGCATTTTCTTTATTCATTTGCTCAGTAGGAATCTCAACTCTTTCTACTCCTTGGCTATTGAAAGTAAGACTTCCATACACATTCATGTACAATTTTCAATGTGGTCATTATCTTCTTGCTTTTCATGGTAACATACTTAGGGAGAAATGCTGGGCTATGTGGCAACTACAGTTAGCCTTCTCACAAAATGCTGTACTGTTTACCACTTTGGGAGACTCTATGTACAGTACAAGCTATGTATGATAGTTCCGATTTCCTTCATGCTCATCCACAACTATCATCTTCTTTCATTTTCTCTACTAGGTATGAAGCTGTATTTCATTACTGTTGGGTTTGGCTGCTTTTCAAATTTCTTTTTGTTTTTGAGACAAGACCTCACTATATTTGCTAGGCCAGTCTTGAATTTGTGAGTTCAAGGAAACCTTCTACCTTATGTTTATTTTCAATGCTGCAGAAAAGGGAATATTTTATTTAAATTAAAAAAGACCCCTTAGTTTCTATACAGTACTACAATATTTAAAAAACAAAAAGCTGAGTGTACTTATGCTCTCCTGTAAACACAGCACTCAGGAATTAGAGGCAGCAAGACCAGGAATGAAGCGTCCTCAGCTACTTAGTGAGTCCGCTAGGCCTCATAAAACCCCAACTTTAAGAAAAAGATCTGAATAAAAATATTTAGAACAAAGCAAAGCCTCTGTGGTACCAGCTGACATGAGGGAAGCCCATGTTTTCTGGAATTATCCCCGCTGAAGAAGAATCCTAAAAATGACTTCCAAAATCAAAATCTATTATGAAAATGTTTCCAAGAATCAGAAACACTCAACAACTAGTACCACCACCACTCAGACAGGCCCTTGTTTCCAAGAGATAATTAGTGTAGTGTCAGGCTGAAGACAGCATGGCAATTAAGAACATGTACCACTCTGGATGTGGGTCAGTACGAAGCACACGACAGTCACCGAGCTCTGCCCAGTTCTGGGGATCTAGTGCTCTTTTGTGTCCTCTATGGTCACTGTAAGCACATACACATAAAACAAGGAGAACAAAAACAAATAAGAACAAATCTTGCTTTTCACACACAACACTGGGAAATGAATGCAAAAGCAACCAACGTTCCTCTCTATCTTAAGTCCCCAACACAATCGTTCTCAGAGACTCTGCAGTATTAGAGTGAAGAGGGCAGAAGTCTTAGCAGGGGATTCTAAGCAGAGGTGCTTATGACCTCGTAACCCGGAACAAGAGAAACATCGCAATCCCACAATGACATGGATGCTCTTTTATTGAGTTTTAGCTGAGCTCCAACCCCAGGCTATGCACTCTTTGAGATATTTGATACACAACAATAAACAGAGCTCGGTCTTCAGGGTGTATACAGTACTCACTGAGCTAACCCAATTCTTGGCAGCAGCTGGGGGTAAGGGAGACTGTTCAAAAAATTCCCCAAATGAATTCCAGGCACAGTAAATGCGATCTGAGAAGCTACTGATGAGTTGTTAGTAACCGCAATGTGAACAAAAGAAAACATTACACTAAAAAGAAACAACTTTTTTTAATTATCTATTTATTATAGATAAGTACACTGTAGCTATCTTCAGACACACCAGAAGAGGGCATCTGATCCCATAACAGATAGTTGAGCCACCATGTGGTTGCTGGGATTTGAACTCAGGACCTCTGGAAGAGCAGCCAGTGCTCTCAACCACTGAGCCATCTCTCCAGCCCCACAGCTTTTTTTAAAAGTAAAAAAGATTTACTGTTTAATATGTTAGCTTCGGTTAGATGTATAGCCAGTGGTAAAGCACTTACCCTGCTACCACAAAACAAAACAAAACAAAACAAACCCCAAAAGCCATGATTAAAAAAAAATAATCAAAAGAACCGTCAATTAAATTAAACTTAAACTGGACTGGGGAGATGGCCAAGCCTGAGGACTACCATCCAGACCCCTAGAAAGCCATGCACTGGTCAGACAGGAGCAGCAGCCCCTCCTGTGACTCTTGTTCAAAAAGGTAGAACATGGAACTCCCCAGAGCAGGCGGACTACCAAGATTAGCTACAGTGGAGAGTTCTGGGTTTATCTGAGAAATCTTTTTTTTTTTTTAAACAGACCTTGAAAAGAATATCTTTATATGGAATAACAAACAAACATAAAGACAAAAATAAAATAGCTAAAACAATCTTGTACAATATAATGACTTCTACAGGTATAACTTTCCATGATCACAATTTTTTTTTTTACGATTTTTATTACCATATTTAATATTCCAGTTCTTGGGGATTTACCAAACAGCCCTAAGAACCTTATTGTGTTACATTTATGTATAAATCTTGAAAATATTTTGGATTAAAAATACTATTTTTATTTTTATTTTTTGTTTTTTTTTTATAAAACAACTTTATTTTACAAAACAAGGATAAATGTACAGATTTTAAACATTTTTTGCTTAAAATTATACATTTTTTGTCAGTACTTTTTTTTTCAGATTTTAACATAATTTTTACATAAAAATATTATCTGAGAAATCTTGACTCAATGAATTATGGTCAAAGAATGGCAGGGTGATTTCTGATTATCAACTTCAGGCCTCCATATGCCTGTGAGCCCACCTGCATATGTGCATGAGTACACACATGCACACAAACAAACACACACAATTCATACATACACCTATGCATCCCACACACATATATGAAGGATGGAAAAGGGACCCACTGCACTCAAACTGGATAAAACTACAGGAGGCACAGTAAGAAAGAGCACTCTCTCTTTACATATACAGAGTGAAACTTGCACTTATCCGACAGGCCTGTGTCCAATCCTGACATTTCACAGATCAGGCTCCACTGTGTAAGCCAATGGAGTTTCAGATTTGAACAAGAGTCTTAAAACAACAACAAATTAAGATGTCTCCCACTCTAATTTCTATCAAATATTAACCTAACGTAAACATATCAATATCTTGCTTTCTTAAATTTTCGTCCGATCACCTTTTCATGCCTGTTACCTCTGCACCGCAACCTTCCAGGTAAAAGGCCTGACTGTGTGGGAGGCTTTGCAGGTAAGAACAGGTTTGACACACCTTGGAAATGGATTAACATTAGTTTCCACTGGCAAAGATGTGCCCATTCTCAGGAGAATCTATTAAGGTGATGCCAGCTTGCACCTTGATGAGGTGACAATGGCTGGACTAGCACAAGGCCCCACCACTGGGACAACGTGGGCAAATTAACTGAGAAATGCAAAGCAGACAAGGAACACCAGGGCAGCCAAAGCAAGCTGCCTAGGGCAGAACAGCAGAAATGGCAAGGGGTGCGAGAGTACCAGGAGCTACCAGTGAAGGACGTACAACATGTGCACGGATAACTAGCTCTCATTTGTCTTCCCCATTATCCCTAGCATCATGGGGCCTGCTAGAGCCAGAAGGGTGCATGAGGCCTTTCTAACCAGTGCAGTGTATAGGCAGTATTGTATATAATGTATAGGTAGTATGGTATATAGGCAGTATAGTGTATAGGCAGTATAGTGTATAGGCAGTATAATGTTTAGGTAGTATGGTATATAGGTAGTAGTGTATAGGTAGTATGGTATATAGGCAGTATAGTACATAGACAGTATAGTGTATAGGCAGTGTGGTATATAGGCAGTATAGTGTATAGGCAGTATAGTGTATAGGTAGTATGGTATATAGGCAGTATGGTATATAGGCTCACAACTGGTTTAAGTGCTGAAAATAAGTGACTGCGGAATGCTCTGTCTTCAAGCAGGGCAACCATAACCAGCCCCACCCCACCTTCCCAAGCTCAGGGCACACTAAGGAAGGAGAACAGAAGGAACTTACAGGCTGGAATACAGGGAGGAGGACTGTGCAACACTGCCTTCTGGATTTCTGACCTCACAACAACTGGGGCTCTACCTAGCTTCACAAACTCAGTTGTGCCCGCACCCCCACAACATGCCAGTAAGCGAAGAAATAGGCATGAAAGTCCAATCCCCAGTGGGGTAGCTACTGGGGGAGGGAAGTAATTCCTCTTCAGGGACAAAGTCATTGGTAAGTTGCTAAGTGCCCATTAAATCACTCCACACCTATACACATACATACAACCCTAATTAAACTCAGTAGGATTTTGTTGCTGTTGTTGTTTTAAGGCATGAGCACTGGGAGGTAAATATGATGGAAATACAATATAAAAGTATACATATATAAAATTATCAAGGACTAAATTTAAAATGCAACCAATATAACTTGCCCCCTGATATTTCTACAGATGTACTAGAGATGCCACTAAAGATGTACGGAACAGGGCAATGAAAAAACTCAACCCTGGGACCTATCCTGTTACTCAAATATTTACCACTGTGTTATCAGAGAAGGTGCTTAATAAACTCCCACTTCTTTATGTTTTAGGGGTAGTGAGTATTTAGAGGTCTGCATGCATGCACAGGAACAAACAGGTATGTACATGTGTTTATATATGGGTATGGGACTTAGAGTCAACCTCAGGACTCTATCCTCAGAAGCCATTTAATCCACCTTTTGCATTTTGAGACTTGGTCTCTCACTGGGACTTGAGCTCACCAATTAAGCTAGGCTGGCTGGTAAGCAAGTCCCGGGGCCTCTGTCTATCCAGTCACAGAGATTACAGTGGGGCATCACCATGCTTGGCTCTTTGTGTGGGCGTGGGGATCAGACACAGGTCCTCACCTTTGCACAGGCTTTATCTATCTCTTCAGACGGAGACTTCTATTTGAATATTTATCTATAAAAGCTAGACTCATATCCATTAAGCTGGTACATATATAAGAACTGAAAACAACCTAGAAGACGAAAACAAGGCCCAGCACACGAAGCTCAAGGCAAGTGAGAGCACTGACCTGAGGCAGAGCTGCCCTGGGCCCCGTTTCCTAGTCCCCAACACAGAAGAACCGATCGCTTTTATGGGGCATCTTGGCGGTACCACTTGGACTTTTCACTTTTTTTTTTTAGTTTCATGTTTTTAAACTACAGATGCTTGAAGAAAAGCTTCAGCTGTGATTAGGAAAGCTGACCTCATTTTCACAAATAATACTGCTGTTCTTAAACAGTAAAGTTAAAGTGACAAAGTGCCCCCAAGTAACACAGATGAGCAGCAATCTTAAGAGACATTTATGCAGGACAGCCATGCTAAATAAAAATGTCAGCCTTGTCTCACTGCCCTGTAATCAGGGCATTCGGTCAAGCTGCTCAATAAGGTGCCCTTCTGACCACCCACAAACAGACCTGCTCCTTCCCACCAGGATTTGCTGGAAATAGGTCCTGTGGCCTTGAGGTGAAAGGGAGATTAAATCCAGAGAACTGTGGAAACTCAAGAGAGCTGTCTTTGGTCCTACTCACTGTTTGTGAACTAAGCTTTCCCAGAGCTGTAAAATGCAATGAGAAACAGAATGGGGATAATTTTCCATACTATGTTCTAATCCTGAGGGCAACTGGGAGACTTTATTCTTCTCATACCTGAATATATGACACCAGAAGCTGGGCCTTTGCCTGACTCTTCACTAGTATCAAACTAATGAGACACTGTGGGAACCCCAGCAGGCAGCCAGAAGAACTGGCACCCTGCAATGGCCCTAATTTAGATATTGATTACTTGTGCAAATGCAGGAAAACACCAGAGGACTTCCCTTCCATGGGCCCAGAAAACTTCCTACCAGACAATCTTAAGCATAAGGCTTTGTCTCCTTCAGAAGAACAAGAGAACCAATCCTACAAAGTGACTACGAAGGTCTCCATGGAGAAGTCTGGGGAATTCTTGTCAGTGAGAGAAGCCGCCTTAGTGCTGTACAGCTCAGAGAGAATGGATGGCCATGCTCCAAGTGAAGATGGACAGAGCAGGGGTGGAAACAAGACCAATTCCTCCAGAAACAGAGACACTTCTAGGAGTCTGGAGCTGAGAACCCAATATCTGAAGAGAATATAAATTAGCACAGAATCACAGCACTGTGCCAAAAAGGGTTAAATCAGAATATCAGAGTCCACACCTGTAAAATGAGAGCTACTAGTGCGAACCTGAACAGCAAGAGCCCTGAAGCAGTCACAACAGTACATGTGGATGAGTCAGTGTCAAGGGTGCTGAACAGAAACCACCTCTCCACAGAGTGGGCTTGGAAAGGCCCTAGTAAGAACTCCTCCCCGAACTCTAGCTCTTCAGTTCCGGACAATCTCACTTGGCTGCTCAGGCAGGCCTGGAACCTTGATCCTCCTGTGTCTGCTGGGATTATAGGCTCATACCACTTCATCTCAAAAAACAAACTAGACTGTTCAGGTGTCTCTTCTTGCTCCTATAATTATGTATATGAGTATATTTCATGTGTGTGTTCGGGTCCCAGTGGTGTCAGAACCCCTGAGGCTGGAGTTACAGGCAGCTATGAGCCCACCCCGTGTGGGTGCTGGGAACTGAACTAAGATCCTCTGGGAGAGTGTGGAGCAACTCTTAACCACTGAGTCATGGCTTGAGCACGGGTCACTATTTTCTATTTACTTCCCAACTCAGAATAAATCACTAAGCTCAATACTCCTGTTTCCAATGCAATGAAAGCAAGAAGAGACAAACTATATTTTATAGAGTTGTAAAAGGTTTTAGAGGACTAAAGAATGCCAAGTACTTAAAACTATGCCTAGGTCCCAGCAACACTAGCAGCAGGATGTTCATCTTCACAGTCATCTAATAAGGACAGCACTGCTATTATTCACACCATAATCCTAATAAAATGGTGGCTTAAGAGTATATCTAAAGACTCAAGCAAGCAAGCAAACAACAAGCAAAAAACCCAAAACAACATTACCCTTACCCTCACAACCACTCCCCCCACAGCCTCTCCCCCTACAGCCACTACCAGCACCAGAGATCTGTCTAATTCTCTACAAGAGATCAGTGTGAGGAGGTGATTACACACAATCTGGGATGCTTTCACTGCACACGGTTAAAATATATACACTTTATACAATGGGCTTAAAAGCACCATCATGTGCAGTTGCAGACTCATAAACTTTCTGCACTGGTACGGAAGGTTCCTTTCTGAAGTCACTATCTTTCTCACACAAACTAAACTAAGCAACCTCACTGATAACCCCAGCATTAACCATGCTAACCCACAATATCATAACAGATAATCTACATCTCTGACTTTCTTAAATTGGGCAGTACAGGCCACAAGTAGTGTGTAGGCTTAATATACCAATGACAAACTCTAACCCTGGTGAGCAATGCTAGGTGGAAGTGTCGTCTATTTATACACACTTTCATCCTACAAGTATTTATCAGAACATCTTGTCTAAACCACTCCCCTGATAAAGGGTCTAAGTTGGTAAGATAATCAAAGTCCAATCTCATATGATATCCATTGAGTCAAATTGTTTTCTTAAATGGAGATGAGGATCAGGTCTCATTTTATTTATAAACACAAACACACACACACACACACACACACACACACACACACACACACACACACATATATCAGAGTATATAAGGCAGTTGTTAGCCATACTCACTGCACTTTGACTAGGTCCTCAGGAGCTGCTCCCCCTTAGCTTATTCTATCTGTGGTACTTCAAATAGTCAAACAAACAAACTACCTAATAAATTGTTCTTTCTCTAAGTTCCCAAGAACTAAGTGGATGTTTTCAAGTAAATATACTGAATGCAACAATTTCTGGTTATTATTGTTAATGTATGAATATACATTATTCATCTTTTAAAAGTCTGATATGCCAAAGAAGGTTACAGCAGATGTTCATTCTGCTTTCTTTTGCTTATTAATTCCTTCACTATAAACTAAAATACATGTTGAAAAGCAACCAAACTGGCTACTAGAGATAGGACTGTACTTTCCAGGCAGTGGGTTTCTATCTGTCTCACCTGTCGAATGATACTCTTCACACAGCGAACTGGGAGGCCTTGATAGCTGGACTTGATGATCCATTTTAGGAGATGGTGACCAAGAACCTCAAAGACCATGCAGACATCTGGGGTGTGGTTAAGGCACATCTGAGAATGCATTTTCTGAAGCATCTTCATTGTATCATTTGTAAAACATTGATTTCCTAATAAAATACCATATTAATACCTTCAAGGTGATCACTTGTTTATCACCTGAATATACAAGATTTGACTTTTTCCACTAAGAACAATCACATACTATGCATTATACAATGTGTACAGCAAACCACCTCAGGAAATATATATCTAGACCCACTGCCGAAAGAGAAATGGAACATGTGTCCTAGCTGCCAAAGGCCAACCCATGACTCAGACCCACGATGTGCCAGGCTCTCCCGTGAGCTCTACCCAGGGAAAGGGGAAAAGAATGAACTCACACAGGAGGGTTTTATTCCATAGGATGGACTAACTAGGAACTTGAAAAGATTTTATTGCCCAAATAAATGTCTACTTGATTATGTACATTATAAAACAATATTGTAAAACATACTAAAGATGTATCAATAACCTTTCTTTTCCATCAGTATTGTTCATCAAAACACCATGGGATACCCTGTAACACAGTACTTGGAGGGTGATAGACAGAGAATCAGAAGGTTAAGATTATCCTCAGCTACACAGTGAGTTCAAGACCAACATGGACTTATATGAGACACTGTCTCAATGAAAATCTATTAATTAATTAATCAATATTTCAGTATACTACTGGTAGATTTGGGGTAAAGATGTAATTATGGGAACATCACTGTAATAGATCCACGCTCACTGTAGAACTGCCTAGAGCACTCAGGACAGAAAAGTAGTTGACGCGTTTCCCACTGGATGAGCTGATGGAGAAAATGTGACCCATACATACAGTGGAGTGGTATTCTATGGAAGAAGCGATGATTTCTTAAAACAAAAGGCCTAAATCAGAAAGGTGTGCTGCCCAAGTTTTTCTTCCTCAGTAGCAGAATGAAACTATCAGAAAAGCCCCACCACACTATATTTGGTCTAGTTCTGTGGGCAGTTGATTGATTAATTAATTAATTAATTTGCTTTTTAGGCAAGTCTTCACTATGTGGAATAGGCTGGCCTCAAACTCAGAGATACACATGCCTCTACCTCAAGTGCTGTGGGGTTGAAGGCATGAGCCACTATGCCTGGCTCCACCTTAGTTTTTAAGACAAGGTACTGGTCAGACCCTGGAGCCCACTGATTCAATTAGACTAGGCTGTCAGTGGGTTGTTTTTAATGGTATTTTTTTAGCATTTTTTTATGATTTATACAAACACACACACAGAGTGTTTTGCCTGCATGTATGTACCTATGAGATATGCATGCTTGGTGTCCACAGAGGCCAGAGAGCGGCAACAGAAGGTACACTGGGAATTACAAGGTACAGAAGGCTGTGCTTGGAAATATGAGCGCTAGAAATCAAACGTGGGTCCTCTGGACAAGCAGTCAGTTATCTTAGCTGTTGAGCCCTACTCAGATATGGTGGCACATGCCTTTAATCCCAAACTGCCTTGGAAGGCAGTCTGAGGCCAGCCTGGTCTACATAGTAAGTTCTAGATAGCCAGGACTACACAGAGAAATACTGTCTCAAAATAAATAAATAAAAACAAGAAAGAAGAGGAAGAGGAGGAGCCGCCCTAGTCCAATCACTGACCCACTGAGTCAGCGGTTTTCAACCTGTGGGTTTCGACCCCTTTCAGGTTCTGTATCAGACATCTACATTGTGACTTATAATAGTAGCAAAGGTACAGTTATGAAGTAGCAACAAAATAATGTTATGTCACCACAGCATGAAGAACTGTATTAAGGGCTACAGCATTAGGAAGACTGAAAACCACTGGAAATAGTCAACAAATAGGCCACATATTAATGACAGTCACAAGGGGATTTCTAAACAGTTTTGAAACTTTCAAACATCTGGTTCATGACTAGAGGCTTCAGTTGGTGTGAGTATCACAGAAGGGTGGACTAACATACAATATTATTAATATATTTTAATGAAAAAATTGAAAATGTTTTTGCTCTGTGAACTATCTTACATACTCTGGGCTGCAAAGACAACAGCTTACATCCCAATCTTATTACAAAAAACAAAATTCAAACCTAAAGTTAGTGGCAGATACTGGGCCAAATCCTAGGATTTCCAAAATGAATCCCAAAGCACCTCAAAGTATTGAGGTATCCAAACTATAATAGCTTCTTCCCATTTTACTTAATAGTGAAAAGAGCCACTGGAGAGAGTGAATGAGAGTGGGGGAGGGGGATAAAAGAGCTTCACAAGTTTAACACACAATGAATGGACTACTGTACCACCTATCTGCCTGCCTAACTGGGAGAATGAAGTTATTGCAAACCAGACGCTATCTTGAAGCAAATGCTGATACAATGTCAGCAGGTTTTTAGACTTCCTAGTATTGCTGGCTAAGCTGCTTACTTGTTTTGGTTCAGCTTGTTGAGACAAGATCTCATGTAGCCCAGGCTAGCCTCAAACTTGCTACTTAGCGAAGCTGACTGTGAACCCTTTCTCCTTCTATCTCAACATCCAGAGTTGTAGAGACTACAGGCATGAAACAACATGGTGGGCTGATAATTTCTAGGAGGAAAACAAAGACCTAGGAGGGAAAAAAAACCCAAAAAAACAAAAACCTTTTCATCTAAAAGATCATGATATGACAGAGGACATACAGGTACTGTATGTCATTCTTAGGCTTAAGCTGAGGGCTTTTTGTTTTTTTTTTTTTTTAAGATGTATTTATTTAATGTATATGAATACATTGTAACTGTCTTTAAACATACCAGAACAGGGTATTGGATCCCCATTACAGATGGATGTGAGCCACCATGTGGTTACTGGGAATTGAACTCAGGACCTCTGGAAAGCAGTCAGTGCATTTGACCACTAAGTTCTCTCTCCAGCCCCAAAGTTAAGACTTCTATCATAAGAGATTTTATCATATTTTCATACCTTGTCATTAAGGTTTCTAAAGTTTAAGAAGGTTAACAAATATGACAAAAAAGGTTGGGTCTGCTCCAAGAAAAAGAATAACAAAACCCCAATGAAGCAGAACACCTTATCTGTTCACACGCACTAACACTCACTGAGTCATGGGGCTATAAAGAAATAGTGTCAGAACACTTTTCCATCTACTATTGCAAATCAGCTACAGCTGCTTTTTAGACATCAATGGTATTAAAAACCAAGTTAAGATTATGCAAGTAAGCAAACAAACAAGCGGACAGTTACCAGGAGAACAAGGAATGAGGACAGTAACTGGAGAACAAATACAATCTCAGTACATTAGATACACATATGAAAACATGACAAAAACTCTCATTTTGAGTTAATGACTACTAACCCCAAAAAAGTAACAGTTAACTCCACGCCAAATTAAGCTAGCATTTTTTGATGTTTCTAAGATACTAATATATCCAAATAAGTTTTAAAAAAAAAATCAAAGAGAGGAACTTAATTCATAAACTTTACAGTGACCCTAGAGACCTTGTACAGAGAGAAGACTACAGCAGTTAAACATTTACAGGCACCTGAAATAACACTGTTTTTTTAGTGACGCCCCTCCCCCAACCACCACCATGACATCAAATAACTGCTATACTTCAGAGATCACACAGTAAAGGATACGTATCCCATTCATGCCTGAGATCTTGAAGTCATCGATTAGCTGGACTACCATGTCTTTGTTGGGGTCACTGGGGTCACTTTCTCGAACCTATATAAAAACAAAAGACAAAATACTGATTTGCATTTTTGGTTTTCCCAAATCAAAAGAGATGCTAGTATCAGCCCCAGCTGGCCTGAAGCTCAGGAGCCCCTGTGCTCCCTCCCTCAGTGCTGGGACCCGTGCGCATCTTCTCATCCAATCACCACTCAAGTTTGAAACCATGGTTGATGCTGGGGAGATGACTCAGCAGTAAGAACGTGTACTGCTTTTCCAGAAGACTTGAGTTCAATTGCCACCGCCCATGTCACAGCTGAGCAGCCTGTGACTACAGCTCTAGAGGAGCCAATGACTCGCTTCTCCAAAAGTGTACGCATGCGCGCACACACACACAATTAAAAGTAAATTTTTAAAAATGGAGCTTTTTTTTCATTATACCAATCAACAAGGTGATTTGTCGGGAGAACTGGTCCTGTTCCTCATTGGCTGGAGTGCTCAGGAAAGTGGGCCCTATGTCTTGCTTGAGCAACATCACAGTGGAGAGGGCCCTGCCTGTGAAGGTATACATGAGCCATACCCACCCCTCTGGCCCTTGCAGGCTGCAATACTTGGTGGACTAGCTGGGGCAGACCTCACCCTGGTGGTGTGTGTATAGAAAGCCAGCAGGCTGACCAACAGCGACCACCCAGGCCCAGATCCAGGACTTTGAGCTGGCCCACCCCAGCATCTACCCCATCTGGAAACTGGAGCTGAAGCACAGGAAGGATCTTCAGGCACAGGGCATCACAAGGATATCCTAGTGGCGCTACGAGCACTTACGATCCTGTAGCTGAAGCCAGAGGCCTCAAACCAGACCAACAGTCACTGTGCTGAGCCTGTGAAATCTCCAAACTACACTACAGCTTCCAAGAGATTCTGTTTGTTTTGTTTTGTTTTTATTTTTATTTTCTTTTGAGGGGGAAGGTGGCGGAGGGTGGATATGAGGAATTGGAAGATAAGCAGAATTGGGGATTATTAGATGAAATTCACAATGAATCAATGAAAAGTTAAAAAAAAAAAAAACCTAGATTTAAACTTTAATTTAGTATCATCCAGAAAAATGTCCAGCTAATCAAAGTAGGAGCTGTGCATATGTACTAACTTTACAATGACTCTGCAGCCCCTATGCAGATAGTATGGCAACAATTACAAGTTTACAGGCACCTGAAAAAAAAAAACACTTTTTAAAAAAGTAAAAGGAAGAAACGTGTTCAGAGATCGCAGAGTAAAGGATGTGCAGTAGTTAGCCATTTAATTTTTTATATTATTCATTATTTGTTGATTACTTACACATTTGAGCAATTTAATTTCATCCAAGGCTGTCTCTGTATAATGCTGGGCGCTTTTTACAACTTTCATTGCAACAAATCTCTTCCCTCTTTAGATAGAAAAAAGTACAGTCACTTACATCAGCAGTCTGACAAGTGATTGCCAATTAGTAGCCAAGAAATCAAAGCTTTCAGCAAGCTCTCCCTTTAAATAGCCATTCCACAAAGTCATCCTCATGCTGTGGCAAATGCACCATTACACACCCACACATACAGCATGCAAACATATATACAATAATAACATTTAATTAAAATCACATTTTTCAAGTTTGGGCACCACAAATAGTGTTCATGGGTCAGACAATGTCTTTTATGTTTATTGTTTCAATTCTAAAGTAGACAAGAAAACTGCCGTCTAACACAGCACTAAGGAAAAGGTATTCCTTTATAATATTTGTTTATGTATGTTCATGTACACGCACATACAAACACACAACTACACATGAATATATGTGATGAGCAATAATGATGCTTCCTGCTTTGGGTCACTGTGGCTTTTAAATAATGTCAAAGAACATTGAGTTGAAAGACCTATCCATTTTCAATTTGTATCTGATTTTTTTTCTTATTTGAATTAACTAATAAAAAAGTAACACTCTGATGTAAATTTAGAAAAACTAGCTCACAAAGAAACTTCAATTACCATTTTTTAACAATATAAGCAAAGGCATGTAAGAGTAGGGTGAGGGTGACCAATCTAGTTGGCTACAGGGGCCTGTGCTAAGCAGCACCTAACATGCCACCAGGTAGCACGACCCTTGGCTACGTTATCTTAAAAGCAGATGTGGTGGTTTGTATCTGCTTGGCCCAGAGAGTGGTACAATTAGGAGTGTAGCAATGCTGCAGTAGGTGTGGCCTTGTTGGAGGAAGTATGTCACTGTGGGGGTGGGCTTTGAGACCCTATGTTCAACCTCTGCCCAGTTTAGAAAAGAGGGTCTGCTCCTGGCTGCCTTCAGATTAAGAAGTAAAGCTCTCAGCTCCTCCTCGTGCGCTCTGCCTGCCTGCACGCTGCCACACTCCTACCATGATGATGGTGGACTGAACCCTGAACCTGTAAGTCAGTCCCAATTAAATGCTGTCCTTTATAAAAAGTTGCCTTGATCATGGTGTCTCTTTACAGCAGTAAAACCCCAAGACAGCAGATGCACAGCCAAGCACAAGTCAAGAGCACATAAGGAAAAGAACACTTACTGCATATCCCAGCACAGCCAGACGGTAGAAAAGTGCCCCCATCCTAGCTTCCTAATGACATGATATCGACCATTGAAGAGGTCTCCAATTTTCACTGGATGATAGCCACCTGAAAAAGAAACTTAAACACCTCAGGAAAACACATCACATCTTGTCACTCCCTGTGTCGGACCCTAATGTCCTTAAAGGAAGCACTAAAGAACAATCAGATTGAAGATTACTCTTTTAGAAGTAAGACTGTTTGTTGCTTATTTTAATAAGATCTGAAACAAAACTTGCAGAGCTCTAACCTCGAGTGTGTAATTGGGTCATGGTGTGCAAACCGTGTGGGACTCCTCACTAAAATACTGCTTTCTACCGAGGAAGGCAAGTACTCTTTATACCTGGCTAAACAACAGTTTGCCTTACATTTTTTTCTTTCACCCTTCCTCCCTCCCTTTATTCTCTCTTTCTTTTCTTTTTTTCTTTGAGACCATGTCTTACTCAGTAACTCTGGATGGCCCAGGGTAGACTCAAACTCAGAGATCCACCTGTCTTCTAAGTGATAGGATTAAAGGCAGGCCCAACCACGCCCAGCTCTGTCTCACATTTTAAGTAAACTAGGCTAAATAGCCGAATTGTGGCATCCATTTAATGACAGATAACAAATGGTCTAAGAGGACAAAAGGTTAGCCAGGGACAACCCATATAGAAACTCATCACCATGGTCTTAGTGCAGAGAAGCCCTGATTGGGTAGCTTAGTTAAAAAGTTCTCTATTCTCCCCGAGGGCCAACAGAAAGAATGAAAACAGGCATCCTTGGGAGGCAGGAGGTGGAAGACCTTCTAGAATGAATGTACCAGAGACCTGGGAGGTGAGAGACTTAGATGAAATGCTCTACAGTGGGGAGAGGAAACCTGTAGAGCCCACCTCCAGTAAAAAGACAGGGCATCAAATGGAGGGATGGGGTTGTCATCATAGTCAAAAACTCTGACCCAGAATTGTTCCTGTATGAAAGAAACGTAGGGACAAAAATGGAGAAGAACCCTGGGGAAAGGAGGCCCAGTGACAGGTCCAAAGTGGGATCCAGCTCAAGAGGAGGCCCCAAGGCCTGACATTATTTCTAATGCTATGGTGTGTTTACAGACAGGAGCCTAGCATGACTGTCCTCTAAAAGGCCCAACAAGTGGCCAAAAGAGTCAATTACAGATATTTATTCCCAACCAATGGACAGAAGCTGGGAACCCCTGTGGGTGAATTAGGGAAAAGCTGGAAGAAGCTGAGGAGGAGGGAGACCCTGTAGGAAGACCTGCAGTCTCAACTCACCTAGACCCGAGATCTCTCACTGAGCTACCAACCAGGCAGTGCATATGAGCTGATATAAGGCCTCCAACTGCCGGGTCTAGTGAGAGAAGATGCACCTAACCCTATAGAGACTTGAGGCCTCAGGGAGTGGGGAGGCCAAGTGCGGAAGGGGTGGGGGAGGGAGTATGAGGTAGGTATGGGATGAATAAGAGTCAGACGGCAGACCAGGAGGGGGGTAAAGACTTGACTGTAACAAAAAAGTTAAAGAATAAACAAAATAAAAAGTTCTAAGACACTTAAATGCCCACCATTGCTAGCACTGAAGTCCCTAGGCGTAACAATATTGTGTTGGCAAACCACCACTAGTGAGTGTTTTACATACAGCCAGAGTAACAGGGTTTATCTCTCCAGAAATCTCTCTCATGCAGGAACAGACAGCTATTTTCTATGGGCCCCGAGTCTAGAATCCTGAGAGAATACTGGAAGCTTGAATATTATCTCTAAAAACAGACCAATTATACAAGAGCAACACAAAAGTATTTTTTAAATAAAACAAACAAAAGAAACACACTAAAAGCATAAAATAATTAACATTTTTCTAACTAGATAGTACATAATATTTCAAATCTATAGTCTACACAGTCTCAGATTCTAACTCCTAAATTTCTTCATAAAATAAGGGTCTCTCTACTGACCTTTTTTTTTTTTTTTAAATTCATTCCTATAAGAGAAAATCCTGACTAACAGGACACCTCCTCAACTTACTACACTGCAGGAAGACAGGAGTGTCTCCCCTCACAGTAGGCCCACAACAACAGAAATACATTTCACCCTGTCTCCTGCATGCCGGCCAGACCTGCTCTAACACACTGTCAGCATGACAGAAGACAGGTAAAGGCTTCACATCTCTCTGGAGTCACTTTTGTAGCTTTATCCAAGCCAGGTCGGGGTGGGGTAGACACAATATAACAAGATAAGAAATAATGCTACACACAGGCCCAGCTCACAGCCAATCAGAGTTCTAGAAAGGTTTAGCCAACAATCTGTATTTCACTATCATAGTTAACATTATCATGTAGATTTTCTTCTCTGACTAAAGTCAGGTGTACAAGTTTTCTTCTCAAATGGAAAATAACATTTACATTAGGTTATAAAACAAAGGGAACAAGAATGAACTACTCAGTGACCATTCATTTTATTACTGTGGCTTCTCCCATCCTCACTCTCTGTCACCTAAAACCAATAGGTTCTACCTACACTGATTAAGACTCTCTTCTCCCTGCTTGGCAAGAAACACATCTATTTATGTAAGCCAGTCAAAAGTTCAAAATCCATGATATAAAACAGTCTGGACTTTCAACAGTGTCTTTATCTCCTAATTAAAATAATATTACTTATTATTTCTTTTTAGACACCTCTCTGCTCTCTGATTGTGGTATTTATGCTGAAAGCTTTCAAAAGGAAATATTACAGAATTGTCATTAACATATAAGTTTTAATAAAGGAGAAACTAGGTCTGGACAGATGTCTCAGCAGTTAAGAGCCCTGGGTGCTCCTCTAGAGGACCCAGGCTCAAGTCTGTGCACCTACATGGTTGCTCGTAGCTACCTGTAACTATAGTTTTAGAGGATCTGATTCTCTCTTACAGTATCCATGAGCACCAGACACACATATGGTACACAGATACACATGGAGGCAAAACATCCAGACATATAAGATAAAAGTAAAATCTTTAAAGGAAAGAAAGGGAGGTGGAGCATGGGGGGAAGAAACTCGCTCCACGCAGGTAAGGCAACAGAGCGATACTTCCCAACACCAAACCAATGAACCGGGGCAGAAGATCAGTAAGGACATGAAGACTGAGCACACTATGTGTCAGCCTGACTCAACTGAAACTTACAGAATGCACTCAGTAATATTCTCTCAGGCATGCAGACAATTGGTCAAAAGAGATAACATACTGACTCACAAAACACTTGAATAAAAACAAAGTTCCAGTCATATAAACAACATTCTCAGACCACATGGTATTAAATTAAGAACCAACAGGAATTTAAAATGTACCAAAAACCTGAAAACTAACTTAAATTCTCCAAACTAATATATAATTTAAAGAAGAAATCTGAAAGAAACTAGGTACTGTAGCTCAGGCCTGCAATGCAACACAGGCTGAAAGATTACCCATGGCAAGGTCAAGTCCAGGCTAGGCTACAAAGTCAGTTTTGTGTCAACCAGGGAGACCATCTCAAAAAAAGACACACACCCCACACACACACACAAATACACACACAAACCAAAATCAACACCAGCTGTGGAGACTGATGCTTCTCAAACCAGCACTTGGGAGAAGGTGCTCTGTGAATTCAAATTCCCACTGTTCATTGATTCTAGGCCTGTCTAGACATTAGAATGAAACCCAGTATCAAACAAACAAAAATCTCAAGGTATTTTATGTATCTCAAGATAAAAAGCATGACACAGCAATATGAAATGGTGCTGAAACAGTGTGAGCATCTGTCACGATTATACACCTGTACTGAAGATCCAAAACCAAGTTCTGCTTAAATAAACAGCAGTGGAAATGAGCCCAAACAAATAAACAAACAGACAAAGAACACAATATAACCTAAAATCTGCAAAAATGAAAAACAATGAACAATGAAAAGGATTTGAGAAAACAAAACAATGTATTTCTGAGTAGAGCTTTGGTAGAGCAGAGCCTACTCCACCAAGTAAGTACCCTGCAGATGTGGGAAGGACACAGAACATAAACACACCTTTAATGACACAAACTGAAATTTAACAACAAACCCCCAATACTGCAATAATCCTGGGCTCATTTTTAAATCTGAGTTCACTAAACACAGTGTTATAAAAAGGGCACAGTAGCTGAGTATGCACGCCTGCATCCCAATACCTGGGGGGACAAGGTCTGAGGCTGGTCTCTGCTATACAGCAAGCGTCTGTCTTTAAAAAGGGGGGGGGGGGAATAAGTAATTTTATGAACATTATGGAAGAAATACTTACATACAACTGGTTCCAAAATACTTCCAAAAGATTGGTTCTATACAATCTTTTCTGAAAGGGCACACAAGAGAAAACCCCTCCAAAGTGAGGTGTCTGCCTGCTGCACTGCATATATTTATCTGTAAAAGTTATTAAGGATGTGAAGTATTAGAGTGCAAGCGACAGGTCCTTCTCCTGATGATAAACTCCAGCAAAGCACACATCTAAGTCAGAAGTATTTCCTGACTTCCTGGCTCAGGTAAAGTTTATTTTTCCCTGTGCTTTTTTTATACCCTCAATGAAGTCATCTTATGTTCTGTTATGTAACATAACAGAATGTATTTGTTCCTCATTTCTCTCTTCTGTTCCTGTAGAGATGGCAAACTCTTAGGAGAGCAGGCACAGGCTTCCTGTAAAGACATTACTTGGAGCATGATAGACAGCACATATGTAAACCCAACAAGCACAGCCATGGACATGAGAGAGGGCATTTGCTATGTAAAACAACAAGTACAGAGAGTGCTCTCCTTCCAAATATAAGCCAAAGTCAGGCTTTGGTGGCCTGTGTCTTTAATTGTAGCAGGAGCTCAAAGCTAGACTAGTCTATACAGTGAATAATTCAGTCCAGTCAGAACTATACAATGAGACTCTGTCTCAAACAGACAGACAGACAGACAAACAAGCAAGCAAGTAAAAATCAAAACTTTTTTAGGTTATTGTTGTAACAAAAGAAGAATGTGGAAAGCCTCATGAAGAAATCATGGAGATGGGTTTAAGTGGAATAAGTTTTACATTAAGAAGAAAAAAAGAAAGAGGCTGTAGAGATGGCTCAGTGGTAAAGGGCACTGTCTACTCTTCCAGAGGACCCAGGTTCAATTCTCAACACCCACATGGCAGCTCAACACTAACTCCAGCTCCAAGGAATCTGACACCTTCACACAGACATACATGCAGTCAAAACATGAATGTATAAAATAAAAATAAATATTTTTTAAAAGAGAAGGAAGAAAGGAAGGAAGGAAGGAAGGAAGGAACAAAGAGGGAGGAAGTCACAGATCTGGCTGAGAAAATTCTTTCCAACTATACAAGAGTTTGGATCTTCCTTTTGTGGAGAGAAATTAACAAAGTATATCCTCCACACTGTTTCTTCCATCTGGACAAGGAGAACCTAACTTAAATGTGCCTCAAGGAGTATTATCTAATACTACTGCTAAGAAAACTGCAAGACTGTATTTTATCAGACTGCCCATTTGAAATACATAGTACTTAAAGAGCACAGAAAGTACAGTGAGTGAGCGGTGACCTCACAAGATCCAAGGGATCATGATCTTCACAAAACTTTATGATCCTGTGGACCGTCTTTATAAATTAGGCACAGACATGAGCCAACACCAAACAAACAACAGTCTTTTCTATATGTCATTGTAATAATTTTGTGACTACAATAAAACTTTTCTAAAACATACTCATGTTGACATTTCTATGTTCCTTCTCTTGAAAAAGTATCTCCCAGCCTTTACTTCTCAAATGCTGGGATTACAGGCATGTAATACAATGCCAGGCTTGAGAAACAATTTTTCTAAAAGACTGTCATAAACAAAAGTGTCCATAAAGAAAACGTGAGTCTCAGACTGAAACAAGCCAGCATTTAAGCCTTCGTTTGCACTGAGGTCCACACCCGCCATGGTTGTTTCCTTTCTTTAGGCATATGGTTAATGAACCCAGGGAGGTGGGTGTCAAGAATTCTAAAAATGCACATTAGTTAACATCGGATCATAAATGGCTAATGGTGGATTTTCAAAGTCCTTGTCTACAGATTCACTTGAGTCTCATTTAAACAAAATAATTTATTCTAAACCAGTTTCTACACTTCCTCAAGTAGACACCACAAACTAAACTGTGGTCTAACATGATATGTAGCCAACCGCAGTACAACCTATGAGTGTATCCACGTAACAGAGAAGCTGGGTCTCAGCCAACCAGGGGCAGACACTGTCCAAACATGACCATATAAGGCAAATGGCAACTGCAGGGACCAGGTACTTGCTTGTCACTCCCCTTCCCGGTAGGAACACCTATGTGACAGAGCAGGGCCTTAAGTACCACGTTCAGTTTGCAATGCTGTCCAGTTCTAAAGTCTCTTTTCTAGTCCAAATAATCTACACAAATTTAACAGTTTTCTAGGCTTTTGGTTGGTTTTTAACACAGTAATTTAGGTTACAAGCTTCTGATATATGTCTACTATAATTAAATGACAGATTGTTCAAGTATGTTAATTCCCTCCAGTTTCAGATCAAACAGTCAAAAGAGTTAATAACCAACATTTCCCTTAGTTGTTTTTATCTTTTCTTAATGCCAGATACAACCATTTCTTGCTTCAGGATTTCTTTGACAGAATAATTTAAAACACTGTTCCATGAAAAATATCCTTCCCTTTGACTGAAAAACATCATCTTCAGAAACCAAATACAGTGGGAGGTGCGTCCGTTTTTCTCATTACAGAAAAGTCTTCCAACTATCTAATCTATGGTCACACCATCTTTTTGAGTACACTGTAACTGTTCTCAGACACACCAGAAGAGGGCACCTGACCTCATTACAGACGGTTATGAGCCACCATGTGGTTGCTGGGAATTGAACTCAGGACCTTTGGAAGAGCAGTCAGAGCTCTAACCACTGAGCCACGTCGCCAGCCCCCTTCTTGGCTATTTCAAGCTAAGAATGACATTGCACACATTTGAGACTTTAAAACTGAATTAAACACTAAATCCCTTCATCCAGTTTCAATCTATTGCTATTCCCAAACTATTTATATTTTGTAAGGTAGGAGAGTGGATCAGAGTACACAGCAGCTGGCTGACACTGGCATGTCTGCTGGTGGATTTTAACTGTCAACTAGACAGAACCTGTCACCTGGAAAGAAGGAGTATCAGCCGAAGAGTTGCCTTGACCTTGACTATGGAACATTTTCTTGATAGTTGACTAATACAGGAGAATCCGACCCACTGTGGATGGTGTCACTACTCAGGTGGTCCTGGGTTGTATAAGCTGAATGAGCAGGAGCCAGAGACAACAAGCTAGAAAAGGCAGCATCCCTGATGGCTCCTGCCTCTAGGTTCCTATCCTGGCTTCCCTCAGTGATGGACTATTGCATTTCCTCACAGTGTTTATCAAAACAACAGAAAGGAAACTAGAATAATGTTACAATAGTCTAAAGCACATTTTCATTCATTTAAAAAAATAAAAAGCGTGCGAGCACACACACACACACACACACACACACAGAGACACGTAAAATAAAACTGACTTTTGAAACTTATTCTCATTTACGTTTTAGTTCTATAAAAAAGATCATGGCCAAAAGCAGCCTGGAAAGCAGTGACCTGGTTTATGGATCTTGTGTCATAGTCCACCCAGGGAAACCAACGCAGGAACTCAAGGCAAGAACCTGGATGCAGGAACCGAAGCAGAGCCCATTAAAAAGCCTGCTCCCAGGCTTCCAACATCTTTCCACAATCCTCGCCACAACAACACAACTGGTCTGTCAAAGCAGCATCCTACTCCCAGCACAACTTTCGTCCTGCTTTACAATAAACACCATAACCAAAGGCAACGTGAGGAGCAAAGGCTTGATGTGAAGTACAACTCACAATCCCTCACCAAGGAAAGCCAAGTCAAGAACTCACTCAAGCAGGAACCTAGGGAAGGAAGCTGAAGCAAAGGCCATAGAGGAAGGCTATTCACTGGCTTGCTCCCTGTGGCTTCTTCAGCCAGCTTTCTTATACAATTCACACTAGCTATAAAAGGGTTATAACAGCCACAGTGCCTGAGCCCTCACATATAAATCAATCAAAATAAAAAATGCTACACAAGTTAGCCTACAGGCAATCTTACTTATGGAAGCATTCTCTCAACTGAGGCTCCCTCTTTCCAAATAACTCTTAACTTGTGTGAAGCTGGAACCTGACATAAAACTGTTCAGCATAAGCCCCTCTTAAGCCCTTCCTTATTTTATAATCTAAAATTAATTAATACTTCCCAGTTTAGTTATCTGTTGGGAGCATAGCACAAACACTCTTGTACCCACAGATTTACAGGAACATTAATCACACTGTACTGTCCTCTCAAAGGAATGGACGTAAAACCTGTTCTTCCATCCAGATAGCTGACCATACCAAGCTTCTACAACCAGGACCAGAGAGGCTAGTAATCTAAATGACCCTTACAGGCAGAAACTCCTAAGTCCCATAATCAGGACCAGATGACCCTTGCATTATCTGAATAGCCAGGGGCCACCCCAAGCTTCCACAACCAGGAAAAGAGGTTGTCAATTGTCCGAACGACTTCTGCACTATCTGTATGACTGAAACCAGGCCAGAATCCTCCTCTGGTAGTACATCTCTAGAGTGTATGTTCTTGGAAGAAATGACATGTACCCTGAGTTGGTTTCAATGTAATTATGCCTGCTTGTGTCAAGAAACTGTCTCTAAATTATACCATGTTAAAATTTGTTGAGAATAAACTGGTGGATCACTTTCGAAAAGGTCTGATCAACGTAGATGAAGCCAATACGAACTATGTTTCATTCTCACCGATTGGCAGTTCATTTCCCTGACTGACACCTTCAGAGACCTCCCCCAGCCCCTGCAATCATCAGAAAGGCAATACACATACCAACTTCTACATTCATGCATTTGGTACCCAACACTATTAATAATATGGATATACTTTCTTAGTAGACATTAGATTTACATCTGTGCCAAATGGAAGTAGCAGATGAATTTATGCCTTAAGAAAAGGAGCTAGTTTGTAGTATCTACATGTAAACTATACATATTTAGGAGTCTATATCATTCTTTTATTGAATTCTATGCCTATATTCTAAGGTATTGTCAAAGAAAGACATATAATAGTATCTTTCAAACTATCTAATCTTCTGGAATCCTGACAAAAAATAAATTAAAATAAATAAAACCCCAACTCCATTCTTTGTATGAATGGGTTTCTGATGTGTTTGTATGAATGAGCTTGTGATGTGTTGTCATGAATAACCTTGTGCTGTGTTTGTTATATATATGAGCTTGTGATTTGTAGCTGAAATAACCATGCTGTTTCTAAGGACAGCTCAGAAGTTACCAGCTCCCATGTCCATTTGCCTTACAACTCAGTTTCCAGGTAAGAAGTCTGTTAACTCTGAGGTCATCATGCTATGCCACATGGCAATACACACAGGAAAATGCACATATAGCTTCCCTTAGTAGGCCTGGACTTAAAGCCCAGCACAAACAACTGGGAGCTTTCAGATAACTCTGCACCCTAGCCAGAACTACTTCCATGTGTTAGAGAAGTTCAAATGTGATCACAGACAGTGTAAAGAAGAGACAAGCTTTCCAGCTCTGTTCATGAAATATCTCACATACACTCGTGTACTAAATAAATGTTCATGTGAAATATCTCACATACACTTGTGTATGAAATGCAAGGTCCTCAGCTCATTACTCCAACGCTGAGACGTGGTGGAAACATTAAGAACCTAGTTGGAGGACACTGGGCATGTGCCCTCGAAGTGGATCTGTAGTTCTGCCAGTTTCTTCCTCATACTTACTGAGTCCTGTTCATATTTAGGTGAACAAGCTGTTCCCCCTCATCCTCACCAGTCCAGCATCCATGGATCAGGAGATCTGAACAAGAACCTAGGAAACTGTGAGCCAAAACAATTCTTCTCTTTAAATTATTTGTGCCACGTATTTTAGTCACAGGCATACAAAGAAACTAGTATGTTCCTGATACCTAAAATCATGAGCCAAACAAAGAGGTAGTTTAAAGCTTCCCCATAGCACAGTTTGTCACGTCATGACAACCAGACCTGTCCTAACTAAATCATGACAAAGATCACACATGGCTGCCTCACTGAGTCAAAGTAAACACGTGCCCACAGTCCTTAAAAACCAAAGTCAGTATTTCTAAACCTTATTAATCTTTTCCTGTAGGCTTTTCAACTGTCTTATCTCTTCTCCTCTGTCTAGAACTGTGCTTAGATATCCTACCTTAAAGACCACACACCCCATTTCTTCACTGCTAAAGCTCTCTGAGGATATGCCATGCTTTTTGCATAGGTTACTGTCTCCCTCCCATAACTGACCCTCAATCCATAAGTCACTAGCTGCCCCCTAACAAGCGTCCCCTCGGAAGGGACTAGCATGGTGCACATGGCTCTGGCAGGCACTGCTGTTCTCCCCTCATTCCCTCTGCCTTGCTAAAAAAACATTAGATCCCATTCCTGAAGCTAGGCACCAAGGTCTACTTCCTTACTGACCACTTCCTCCTCCTGAGCCTGGTTAAAGTCTAGCAATCAAAGCCCCCTTTGGCTCACCTAATTAACATGCCCAATTATACTTAACACCTCATCCTAACATGGGGTTTCCGGAATGCAGAAACGTAGAGACAGAAAGAAATGGGTTTTGATAACAGGGTCATTAAGATGGCAAATAGAGATTGGTAGCTGACAATGAATGCTTTCCTCAGGAGGTCCTAAACATGGTCTACAATGGTGGCAGTAGTTATATATTTCCAAGCGTATAGTTAAAACCACTGAAATGTTCCCTTTAAAGTGGAGAAAGTTGTGTGTGTGTGTGTGTGTGTGTGTGTGTGTGTGTGTGTGTGTGTGTGTGTATAAAATATCTCACGAAAGTCTATGAAATTGAAAAAACAGCAAGTTTGTTGTTATTTGAGGTAAGTACCATGGTGGCCTTCAATTTGCTATATGCAGCTGAGAATGTCCTTGAACTCCTGACCCTCCCTGTGCATCCCACCAGCCCCCATATCTGGCTGGACAAGGTATCGATCACAGACTACTCATCAGCAAGGAGAATCCCAAACGGTATGTGCAGCTGAAAACAAGAGGCCCTGTCTCGGGCAAGGGGGAAGGGAAGACAACACCAAGGCCTCCACCAGGCAGGGATGGGGAGGATAGGTTTTAAAGAGAAGAAAAAACACCACACTAGAATCTTTTCTCATCGCCCAAGGGAAAAATAAAAGAAACAAATGACTCCAGAAATTACAGTATTACCAGCTCTGTTTATGAATGCGTTTAGAACACTACCTGAAGCCCGCCCCCAAATGAGAATCAAATATGCTAGTCCTTCCGGAAAATCAGTAGATCTCCCTGAGGAATGAAAGTAAAAACTGATTTCTCTAAAGCAAAATGAAGCGGTCAGTTATGTTCCAGCAAGTCTGTAAGAGAAATGGAGGAAGAAAGAGACAGGAAGAAGGAACATGGAGGATAAAGCTGGAGCAAAACAAAACATTAGGCAACAGTTGGAAAGGCCAGTAAGATGGTGGCTGAGGGTGGGCTGGGGAGGCATGTGTCCTGTCCCTCACTACTGCTATGTCTTACTCTGATATAGACCCTGGCCTGGCAGGGGTGAGGAACAGGAAGACTACATAAGAGAGCATAGGCTGACCTCAGCCCAGACCTATAGAAGCCTCTTCTGTGGACTATAGGAGAGCAGAGGTGGAAAACAAGAGCCACTGACATTTAGAATGGATGAGGGAAAGAGCAGTCAAAATAAAACAACACACACACATACACCCCATCATAATGCACATTTCTTTGTATACTAACATTATCACCACTATCATCAATCACCACCACCACTGTCATCATTATCCTCACCTGGGAATATCCATACAATGAACTATTACTAGGAAATCAGTAAGGACCTAACCATGCACCCCACATAGGAAACTGGTGAAGGTGTTAACTCTTCATCCAGAAGACCTAGCACCATGTTGGGTGGCTCACAAGTGCCTAAAACCCTGCCTCCAAGAGATCCATTTCTGCTGGAATGAGACTTCTGGACAGAGCTTCAGTGCATCTGCTGCTGTGAGATTGGGGGCAGCATTTAAGTTTTTAAAATATCAAAAAGAGTGGAAATGGACAATTATATTCTACAAAACACTTGAGACTACATGATACCATTTTAATAGATAAAAACTAGTATTCTATAGGACAAGGTTTTTTTCATCTTGGCATTGTTAGGACCTTAGTAATTTTCATAACAGAAACTGAACTAAACATAGATTTCGACACATCCTAGGCCTCTACCCAATAGATACAGATGAAGCAGCCTTAACTATAAAAACAATAACAGCAAAAATCTCTAGACATCACACGCAGAAAACTCCCCTTGTCGATGAAGAACAGACCTTTAGAGAAGTGTCTCGGAAATGTTGCTTTATTCTGAAAGGTAAAGAGACATTCTCGCTATAATGAAGTAAACTGTAGACTCTGGAGAAAAGGGAAGATTTAAGTGTAAAGTCAGTCACACTTAGAAGCAGCATATTAAAATACAGAAATCAAACTCTAGCAGGTGATACTTCTCACAGATGGAAAGCACAGAGGGGACAGAGAAGAACAGTGCCTGCGCTCAGAAAGAAAGTCTAAGTTCATAAATTAGTGTTTATAATATGCTTCTAAGACACCCCTCAAATGTCTAAAGATACAGCCTCTGTGTTCTACTCAAATGTACACCATTTCTGAGAGCTCTGGAACACCAGGGGGCAATTTTAAGATTTAATGCAGAAATGAGAACCTGGATTCTATAGTTTATAGGTCCTTCAGGTCTACTGACCAATCACCTGCCACCTTCTCAGACATACACTGCCTTTCTTGTTATTTGTTTTGTTTTTTGAGACCAGTTTCTCTGTGTAGCCCTAGCTCTCCTATAACTCTCAAACTGAGCTCAAACCCAGAGATGCATCTGCCTCTGACTCCTGAGTGCTAGGATTAAACTCTGTGTACCACCACCACCTGGTCCCGTACTGCCCATTTTAAGAGACTCAGTTGTCAGAACAAAACAAAACAAAACAAAACAAAAAACAAAAAAAAAAAAAAAAAACTACTCACTGTACCAGGATACATCAAATGCATCAGATAAATAAATCAAATACATCAAATAAATCAGATTTAAAAAATACACAGCTTTGACCACAGTAACATTCATATTGGTAAAAAGAGGATACATGAACATTAAATAAATGTTATATATATATATATATATATCAAATAATGCTGTGCCAGAAGGAATGCTGTAACTTATGAGGGGTCCTTATAGTTGATTAGGGTTTCATGAAGACATATTCAAGGAAACATTTTCATACCAAATCAAGCTGTGCTGAAACTGTCTATGGAGTGGTGACAGGGTAAGATGTCACAAAGCTACCAGCTCATCAGAGAGTGACTGAGGAACACCAGAAAGAGCCAGGAGCTCTGGAGCAGATCATTCACAGCAATGCTGTTGCTTACATCAGTGGTTCTCAGCCTGTGAGTCACAACCCCTTTGGGACGGTCACAAATCAGGTGCCCTGGTTATCACTCATTTATACTGTGATCATAACTGGCAAATCTAGCAGCATGAAGTACAAAATAATTTTGTGGTTTGGGCTCATTACAACATGAAGAACCATGTAAAATGGTCACAGCATTAGGAAGGTTGAGAACCACTGTCTTGAACAGTGAGTCACACACAAAGTGCAGAATGGAATGGGGGCCTTCACTTAGTTCCAGCTTTGGAATTCCTTAAGCATGGTACCTGGACTGGAGACGGCTCAGTGGGTAGCCTGTCTCGCTTATGCAAATATAAGGACATGGACACAGTTTTCCCCCAGTCACATACAGAACAGGTATGGATGGCTGTACCACAACTCCAAGGGAGAGCAAAGCAGGAGGCTTGCCAGCCAGCCATTCAAGTCACAAACAGTGAGCTTCTCCAGAATCAATGAGTGACTACTCAAAGGACACTCAGCATCCTCCTCCAACTTCCATGCATGTGTACACACACACACACACACACACACACACACACACACACACTACATACCCATTATGTGGGCAAACTACAGCCTTCAATGTACACTAAAATTACTTGGTTAAAGACCTGCAAGACCCCCAAAGAGCATATGGTATGAACTACTGACCCCTCATGATACAAGCATGTATGCGGAGACTCATGAGGCAAGTATGTATTACATAGGACCCTGGAAGTGTTTGCTCACACATATCCAACTCATGTGCTTTGGTTTGGGATAAACCACATCACCTATTGCTACAATTCCTCCCCAGACAACTGCCCAGAGATGACAAACAAAGGAAGACAACTAGTGCTGACAGTTGTCAAGACTAAGGAAATCCTCCTTCATCAGACAGAGGGTACAATCTAAGGGAACAAGCTGTAAATGGAGATACCAGAAAAACACAGTGTCACATACTTCATTTTTATCTCATTTGAATCCCTGTAAAATCTTAAGGTGCAAAATACTACATATAACACAGGGGATATTATTATATTATAGATCAAAAATCAAAGACTAGAGGTAAAGTCCTTATAAAAGGAGACTGACTCAAAAAGCAGGAGTCACGGTCTAAACCCAGGTCTCTCAGATACCAGTTCATAATGCTCCTGGACAGCCATCGTTGGGCAAGCTGACTAGAGAGGCAGGTCACGGGAAGTTGCACTCTACAGAGAATGCCAAGGCAAACATGGATAACGGAAATGCTTTAGCAACAGCAGAGTTTAGTATTGGTCTTTATGCTAAAATGGACAGTTCACGATTTGTAACTATTCCTATAAACTTGAGGCAATAAAAAGCCTCATCAGCCACAATTTAGTTGATTATAAACAACTGAGACCAGCAGGGCCCCGAGGCATGAAGACGCCATGAAGTGACAGGCTCTGGATTAAACTGACCACTGCCATAAGCTGTTCCTTCTTTGGGAAACATCTCTTCTGCAAAGGGAAAGAGGACCTTTTGCTACTGATGATGTCTTATTTTATTCTGAGAGAACTAACAGGTGGTGTGTAAGTCAACAGTTCTCTAGGAATAGAGGCAATATGAACAAGACACCTTGGCCTAAGTGAAATAGAATTCTCTGTGGAGAAAAAAAAAGCCCTTTCTTAACAACCCAGTCCAAAGCTACTGGGCAGGGCCAGGCAACAAGGTAGAAAGGAGAGAGAGGGAGCGGATAAAGCAGGGCCTGCTGCCTGTGACTTGGCGCACAGAGAAGACAGCTAAGGAAACAGAACACGCCGATGAGAGCCTGGTCTGCAATAACAAAGATTACCAAGATGGAAAAAGAGAAAACTAAGCTGCATCTTCTGTTCCTACAGTAAAGTTAGAGCTATCAGGTTAAACAAGATCTGGTATTAGGTATACTTTTTAGCATTGGGGTAAGTTTAATTACTTCATTAGTAGTAATAGTTGTTATTAATGCTTTCAAATCTGTGACAGAGCTAAAGATAGACACACAGCATTTATGTTTACTTCTATTGGATTAGGCCCAATATACACATAATATACAATATACGCATAAATGTACAGGAAAGGATGAACATCACTGTGCTCCCTCAGACAGCCTCAGTTCAAGCTTCCATGTATCTCAAGGGCCAGGGTGGAAGGCTTCATCACTAGCCCACAATAGCAGAACCTTTGGAAGGAGGAATCAACCCCAAGTCGGGTTTCTATGGCCACCTTCTAGACATGTACTGATACTATGAGGGGAAGGCACAGACTAGAATCTCATACCAAAAATTAAAATAAACCTGTTCTGCCTTTTAAATAGCTCAATTCGGATACACAACAGAAATATGACTAACAGATTCCTTGAATGTACGCCTATCATAATCTGAGACAAACTGTTATGGGCCATACAAGATTTCAGAGGCATCTGACATAAGCAATGCTGATTAAGGGCACAAGCTCCTTATTCTTACAAGAGTGTCAGCCTGAGAGTAAGCATTAGAGACTGAGCAGACCAGGACGGCAGCTTGAGCACACACAAGCAGAAGGTATCACCATCTCTATGTGCCTTACTGAGATTGGCATTAATACCCTTAAAATGCTTAGCATTCCACAAATTTTACCCAGAATCAGCCCTAAATGAAGGATCCTTCATGATTAGCCCTCTATTTGGGAATGAAAGGTCCTCTAGGTTAGTTCAGAGGTCTGAACAATATGAGAAATGGTTTCATGCCCTCGCCCACACCGTGAACAACACACAACATTCATGCCAGCAGGGTAGAGCTTACTTACTGAAGAGAAGGGCTCCTAAGTAATGACTTCTACAGGTCAACTGCAAGGTCATAAGACAGTAGTGCATAGCTCCTGTAACAACGCATTTTTAAAACCAAGAAATACATACACATAAGGAGGATAATGAGCTCCTGTCTTTTCTAAACTGCATTTTATTTTTTATTAGATGGCATAATGGTAACAGATGCTGAAAAGATCCACTCTTTTCTAATGAAAATAGTGACCGTAGGGGTGGGAGAGACAGCTCAGTAGTTAAGAGCACTGGCTGCTCTTACAGAAGACCTGCATTCAATTCTTAGCACCCACATGGTGGCTCCTAACATCCAGTTCCAGGGGATAAGATGCCCTCTTATGACCTCAGATGGTACCAGATAAACAAGTAGTGCTCATGCACAGATAATTAGGCAAAACATTCAGACACACACATTTTTTTTAATCTTAAAAAAAGGAAAAGGAAGTGTTAATTCTATGGGTAAACATCTGTCCCCGTGAAAGAATAAGATTACAGGAGCTTAGTTCTATTACTACCATAACAGAATAACCCAGCCCTTTTCTCAGCAGACAACTGGTTGTAACAGCACAAAAGACTGCTTCCACTAGATAATGAAAAACTGTTAAGACACTTCAGGCCTAAAGACTCACTAAGGGCTGATAGTTTGTTCACGTATGCATCTTCTGCCATACCCTTATGTTACACAGAATCCGAACTACATGCTTAAAATGTGCAGCAGGATTTACCAACAACACAGCAGCACAGATCTGCAGTGAGTAAGAATCCAAATGAGCAAGACAAGTACTAAAGACAGTCACAGCATTGCTGTGACTTCCTTTTCATGAAGACCTTCAGACTCCAGTCTACACAAAGAACAACCAGATACAGTCAAGTCCTTGATGCTCTCCATTTTCATCACATAACATGCTGGCCATGTAGGAGTTTAACTGTACACTTTTAGTCTTAAGATCAATACAAGAACATTCTAATTTCCTGGGTAGTGGTGCATACTTGCCTTTAACCCCAATGCCTGGGAGGCAGAGGTGGGTGGATCTCTGAGTTCAAGGCCATACAAAGTGAGTTCCAGGACAGCCTGAGCTACACAGAGGAACCCTGCCTCAAATTTAAATAAAATAGAATAATCTACTTCAATAGTTTGTGTCTTCTGTAGAATCATAAAAACAAAGCCTGCCATGCTACACAACAGCAGAGCCAACCTATAGAATGTCTTTCTCATTAAGTACAATGCCATGAAAGTCTCTGTGTAAATAAATGTGCATTCTTTCTTTCCACAAAAGCAAGTACTATTTGCTGTAATGCTATACAGGGAAGGGAATGCTTCCCTTTTAGCCAAGTAGAAGTTACCACTAGTTTCTGTCAGGAGCCTGGCGCCTCCTCTCCCCCATGCTCTCCTTGGATGACCTTTATCTGTAATCATGAGGGATCAAATGTGTCTCAGCATGCCTACAGTGTGTACACACACACACTTTTCCTGCTCTTATGTTCTCTAAGACCTTCTAGACTTTTTGACATCATTCTATAGGAGGCTTTTTTAACTTAGGAGGCTAATTTAAGGAGCATCAAGTGACCCTGTGCCCACCCCACGGGAAAGCAAGCCCACCCTGCTGGCTCAGCACATCACCTTTGCAGTAATCTGCGGGGTCCTCCTGCTCCTCATCATCTGATCCCAGAATCTCCTCCTCTGGCTCTGGGGGTACTGGGTCTGGCGGTGGTGGTGGCGGTGGCGGTGGCGGAGGAGGAACTAAAGGAGCTTTCTGTTGAGGCTCCGGCCTGAAACAGCAAGAAAAAAATCTATTTACAAAAAGTAAATCACGCATTAGGGGTAAATTTGAGTTTAAGAAAAACTGAGTTTAAGGAAAAATAGAACTTGACACACATTGAGAAATGCTAAAGTCACATCACTCGTTTTAGTTAAGTTCAAACAATGCTCATTACACGGGCAGGAAGGGTGGCAACCTTTAATTAACGAAGGAGTGTTTTACAAATATCTACTCATTCAGGAGTTCTTAAAGATTTATTTATTTATTTGCTTTATGTATTTAAGTAGCTATCTTCAGACAAACCAGAAGAGGGCATCAGATCTCATTATAAATGGTCATGAGCCACCATGTGGTTGCTAGGATTGAACTCAGTACCTCTAGAAGAGCAGTCAGTGCTCTAACCACTGAGCCATCTCTCCAGCCCTCATTAATTTTTAAGGCTTAACAATGCTATAAAATTTTACTGTAAAGAAAGAGTACCCTACTCCTGACACACAACTTTGTAAGCTATAAGAAGGTCAGCTATCACAGGTAAGAAGCTAGCTTGTCCTTGTATGTAAAGCCAGGATCAGAGAACTGCCCCCATGTACTCACTCACTCACTCTTTCTTTCACTCATTTTGAGAAACATAACCTCTTGGCTGAATCTGAGAGTCCACCAGCCTCTCATTGTTCTCAGTGCGAGTTCACTAAAGCTAATGAATGTAACTCATCAACACCAAAACAAACTGCCACAGTGACACAGGAAGGTAGGAAGAGCAGGGATCAGGAGATTCCAAAGTCATTAGAAAGGAGCAGAGCTGCAGATAACCTGGGAAGAAGAGGGCAGACACAACCAAGCAATGGCGCAGGACAAATAGCACAGGACGTCACAGCCTGCACTTCCTCCCTCTTACTGGAGTGCAGTACCACTGAGAGGTCCTGTCCCCAGCGTTAGCAGACATTAGAATCAGAGTGGAATGCTGAAAGGGGTAATGAGCACAGGCCTCACTGACACAAGAAGCCTGAATTCCAGTAAAGACTTGGGGAAGCCAACATTTTCCTGGATGCTTTAGAGACTGCCCTGAAGAATAAAATGTCACACTCACAGGAACGGGGGACGCAGAGACTTGTCACAACTCCACTCCCCTTGCCCGAGGGAAGAGTGACAGGTGGGTCAGAAAACTTAGCCTCACACATTTTCCCAGGTAAACAGCCCAGAGGGCTATTTGTTCACTACACTTTGAAATACATTTTGAAACCTGCTAGAAATCTAACAAATATCGTCAGACTTGACTCCTTGAATGTGCTTCTTTTGGTGGTTTTAAGACAGTCAATGTCCATTTTTACAAACCTTCAAATGCAGTGCTAATCAAAGGCACAAGCTCTCTTACCTAGTTTACCACACGCCAATTACATACATGGGTAAACATATGCTGTGACCATCAAAAATGCACGTAGACACTGCCAATGACCTATACAGAGAGCTAGTGCTTCAAACGCACAGCTTCTCCTCAGCAGAACAGAAAGCACCTGTGACCCTCAGGAACCTGTACTTCAGTTACCCAACTGCTACACGGCCCACATGCGTAACAAACTTGCAGACGTCTGTTCTAGGAAGAGAAGCCTTCAATCCTTTCAGTAAGGGCTCCATTGAACAAGACACAGGCAGAAAGAACTTGAAACCCAGTTCTGTCGGTTAGGAGATGGCAAGTGTTTAACGTCAACGTAGTAAGTAGTTGATATCATCACGCATGCCCCATTAGTCTTCTTGAGTCTGTACTTATAATAACCTGTACTTATTACAGCTGCCACGGACAATAAGGCAGGGAAGACACACTGAGCCATTCCCTGCCATCTGAAGGCAAACAGGTTTGCTCCTTTCCTGCCTTGAAAACAGGGCTTTATTGCAGAAAAGGCTTGCCTCAAACATGCTATGAATTTGCAACATGGTTTGAACTACTGCTCTTCCTGTCTCTGTGTCTCAAATGCTAGAATTACAGCATGTACCACAGACCAGCTGAGGCAGTCTTCTTTAAATAAAAAAAAAAAAATTATAGAAGAAATATTAGAAACACAAAAACAGAGTACAGAGGAACTATAAATATTTTCAGTAAGAATGTAAGGACAAAGGGTTTAAGACAGATCTTCTGAACAAAAAGAACTGGGATGAACAAAAGATGCGCTGGGGTAGAGTGCTCAGAGCCTCATGTGTGCTTACTGCTTGCTGCTCTTCCAGAGGACCAGAGCTCAGCTCCAGCATCTATGTTGGCCTGTCCACAACTATGTCTAACTCTAGCTCCAGAGGCTCTAACAGTCTCTTCTAACCTCTGCAAGCACCCAGGCTCATGACATATATTCATATAGATGTATACATATAAATAAAAATAAATTCTTCCTTTAGAAGAAAGTTGAATGTCTGGTATTATTCTAACATGGATCAAAGACTTAAATGAAAGATCTAGAACTATTTACCTGTCAGGAAAGAAACACGAGGTGACCATCATGATCTTGATCGTGCTTCTTACACACAATATCAAAAACAATCATTATAAGAAAGAGAGAGATAAGCCATACTTCTTTATAATTAAAACTTTTAAACAAGCAAAGTGGCTCAGAGGGTAAAGGTACCTGATGACCTGAGTTCAAATCCAGACGCTCATATGATGGGAGAACAAACACTGCCGAGTTGTCCTCTGACCTCCAGATAAGACACTGTGGCATGTCTTCCCCACCTCCGATAAATAAATGTAATAAACCTTTAAACTAACGCAGTGTGTATGCACATACACTTGTACAATCATCCCTTAAAACTTGTTCATCCTACTTCTTGAGACAGCTTTTCACTGGGACCTGCGGCTAGCAGATTTGGCTAGGCTGGCAATCCAGTAAGCCCCAGATCCTCTGTCTACTCCTCAGTGGCATTTTAAGCCCCCACCATCACGCTTGGCTTTCAAAATAAAAGTTTTCATCGCACCTAACCGCCCCCCAAAGAAAACAAATGAAAACACTAAATGGCAGCATTGCACACCTTTAATCCCAGCACAGGCAGGTGGTTCTCTGAGTTCAAGACCAGTCTGGTCTACAGAGCAAGTTCCAGGACAGCCAGGGCTACACGGAGAAAATTTGCCTCAAAAAACAAAAGAATAAAAATTAAAAATTTTGGATGGATGGATGGAAGGAAGGAAGGAAGGAAGGAAGGAAGGAAGGAAGGAAGGAAGGAAACAAAGTTCATCCAACAGGAAAAAAATATTTCAAAATTATATAACTAAAAAGAGACAAAAGGGAGTTACTATATCCCAAAATATATAAAGAACTCTTACAACTAATATTTAAAAAACACACTAATATAAAAGTGAATAAAGAAGCCAAGATGTAGTACACTTGTTCATCATTAACAAAGCTCTAAGTTCAATTACAAATACCAAAAGAGTAGAGGATTAGAATGAATCCTAAAGAATTCTAGCGAATATATACAAATTATCAAAACAGAAAAAGATGGCCAGTGATATTATTTTGGCTATTTTAATTGTTAACTTGACATAATCTAGAATCAGATAGAAAAGGTATCTCAACAAAGAACTATCTACATCAAGCTGGACTGTGAGCGTGGAGAGAAGGGAGTCTCTTGATTATGTTATCACTAAAGAAAGACCCAGGCCACTATGGGAGGTTCCATTCCCTAGGCAAGAGATCCTGAACTCTTAAGTGTAAAGAGCGAGCTGGAAACTAATAGGCACCCATGCTTTTATCACTCTCTGATGCTGACTGTGTATGTGGTATGATTAGCTGCTTCAAGTTTCTGCCTTCATTTCCGTGCAATGATGGACCATAACTTGAAATTATGATCTAAAATAAACCCTTAAGTTGCTTTATGTCAGGGAGTTTTATCATAGCAACAGAAATGAAAATAGAACAGGCGTTCAGGAAAGGGAAATCAAAATTGCAATGAATTGCCTCCTACACCAAGGCAACTATAATTAAAATATCCAACATTAACAAATGTTAGGGAGGATGGAGACATGGAGCCATCATATACAGCTGGTGAGAATATAGCACAGCTATTTTATACAACATTCTGGAAACTCCTTTAAAACTAAAAGGACAGGACTTGGAGAGGTGGCTCCTCAGTTAAGAGCACTGGCTACTCTTCCAAAGAACCCAGGGTCGTTCAACTCCCAGTATCCAGATGGCTGCTCATGACTGTTTGCAACTTTAGTCTCAGAGGATCTAATGCCTTGTTCTGGCTTCTATGTGCAAACATACAAACAGGCCAAACACCTGCACATATGAAAAGAATAGACAAAATGTTTAGAAAATTAATTTTTTAAAAGAGTAAATGGAACAGATGAGAAGGCTAAGTGGGTAAAGTACTGGCTACAACCTGATGACCTGGGCTTGACCCCCGAGACTCCTTATGATGGAAGGAGAGAACTCCTACAGGCTTTCTCTTACCCCCCCACACACGATAGCACCACCTCCAGTCAATATATCAAACAATCAATGTAATTTTTAAAAAGATTAAACACCATTAACATATGATTCAGCAAGTCCGCTCCTAGGAATATACAGAAATTAAATATCTCCACATAGAATCATGTCCAGAGTGTTCGCAGTAGTACTATTATCCACAGTAAACAACGTGCAGAAGGAATTCAGATGTTGATGACTGTTTAACAGATAACATGTGGTACAGACTTACATGACATGCTGATACATGCTACAGAGTGCATGGTCTTTTACTGCACAACAGCTAACAAACGACTTAGTGACGCCAGTTACTGAGACCATAGGGTCTGTGACTTCACTGTGAAACAGATATCCAAAATAAACAATTATACAGACAAAATAAATTAGCAGTTTTGCTGGGAAGGAAGGGAGTAAGACTGGCTGCATATGTTAGGTGGTAATTTTAAGCTAGTCACTTAACATTTTCTAAGAATTATATTACTTGAAAAGTATACAATTTATTGCCCCATATAGGACCTTTTAAAAATGTTTTAAAAACTAAGCATTTCTTTCAACACTAGACTTGGCCAACTGCATTCATTAATTCTGTCCTAGGTTTTGAGGCATTCTTGCTCTGGCACAAATGGAGGGACCTGGGGAAGTCACCTTACAATCAGTTAGGAGCCCACGTTCCTTCCAGCTCACTCAGACTCGCTCTCCTTGTTTTCACAGACAAATGCACATGTGAACTGTATGTTTGGCAGGGAAAAGGATTCTTGTTTATAGCTCAAATGGCAACTGGTATAAATTTAGAAAATATGGTTCAATAATCTTCAATCAAAATTCAAAGAGGAGTTCCAGATTAATTTATTCAGGTGTTATTAATATTTCTGTATATTTCACATAAAATAATATCCTAAATTTAAACCTCTCTCTTCCTCCTCCTTTACCCTCTATCTTAACGTAATGTTAGGTTAGGAAATATTCAGTCGGCATTTCTACTTACAGATAGAATCAATAAATAATACATACACTTGCTCCAAAAATAGCTTGTTTAAAATGGTAATACTTAGGTAAAGCAACAAGCTAGGCAAGAAAACAAATAATTCCATTTATTCACCTCCAATGGAAATGTAATTTCTAAGCTTCTTATAAATCAGCATACATGTGAACTGTTGTGGCAGGCAGAAAGGTAACATGCCCGCCCGGTGGCTCCCATCATGAGAGACCCCAGCTCCTCTGGGATGGGGCAGAGCTGTGAATGTCAGATGTGACAAAGCTGTATGACTTGACTAAACAACTCATAACTAAACAACCAGTGTTTCTTTATTTGGTCACAGGAAAGCAGAGATACCATCAAGCTGGCCTGAGGGAAAAGCAAATAGCCACAAAACCGGTAACTGCAGCAATGTTCATGGGTGACAACAGTCCCCAGCTGTCTTCTAAAAGGACGGTAGGGTAACAAGGACCCTCATTTTACAAACTAAGGAAATAAGCTCTCAACAGCTCTTGAGATGCAGGAGGTTCTGAGGCATGTGAGAACTGCACACTCAACTGACACCTTCATTGTGCTCCAAGGACACAGCCAAGTGCACCCTCATCCCCAAGAAAAAGCCAAGTTAATGAAGAAGTTGTGTGTCCTTATCTGCTACTGCAACAAAAGTTCCTCAAAATGTACCAGAGCAGCTCATGGAGCAATATCAGGTCTTGTCTCAAGAGAAGACTGGGGTTCATTTAACAAAGAGAGGGCAAAGGGGCCTCAAATGCGTAAGCAGGGGTGAGTGAGTCAGTTCTCTTTCAGACACTGAAAGAGGCAGCCACATTCAAGGCAGGATTAAGTCTAAACAGAAAAAGAACGATCAGTTTCATTTTAGAAAACACCTGCCTCTCTACTGCCCAAGAACACGGTTTCCTAGCAGGTAGACAACGAAGATGTCAGCAAATCAGACTTGCTTCCTAGCTCAGCATCATTTTAGCTCCAAAAGGTGGTTTAGGAGCTAGAGAAACAATTCAGCAATTAAGAGCACTGGCTGTTCTTTTAGAGGACCCTGGTTCAATTCCCAGAGCCTACATGGTAGCTCAGAGCAGCTAAGGAATCTAACAACTTCTGACCTCCAAGGATACCACACACACACACACACACACACACACACACACACACACACACAGAGTGAGAGAGAGAGAGAGAGAAAGAGAGAGAGAGAGAGAGAGAGAGAGAGAGAGAGAGAGAGAGAGAGAGCAAGCACATGCACTCAGTAAGCAGAGGCAGGCAAATCTCCACATTCAAGGCCATCCTAGGCTACAGAGCAAGTTAAGTTCCAGGACAGTCAGCACTATAAAGAGGAAACCCTATCTTTAAAAAACAAAACAAAGGTATTAGGGTTTGTGTTGGGGGAGAAAGAACCTACTGGAACTGCAAATGACTGCTTCATGATGCTCAGAAAATAATGCAGCATTCGACAGTTTAACAGAGTTTCTGCCTTAAACCTAAAGACACCTACAATTTCTAGTAAAATTACTTCAATGAATTTCATATATAATTTATTGTCTATACTCTGAAATAATTCAAAATGCACACAGGAAACAAATGAAATCCTAGAGTGCTGTAGATAATGTGTAACCAGTAAACAATTTCAATTTGTTAATTGAACAAGTTAAGGCTGCAGTTCAGTGGTCACTCCTTCACCGTCTCAGGTCCTCAAGAGTCACACACTCCCTGATGGCACTATAATATGGGCAGAACAGGACATTTCTATCACCAAATTCTGGGATTTCCTGATATAATCAGTAATATGATTAACCTATAAAGCTATAAAACTTTTCTCTACACTTTAACTTGAAGTTTTAGAATAGACAGTAAAACGATAAATAACGCTAACTGTTAAGAAGACAGCCCATAGAAGCTGGGAAAGCAAACAGGCTGATAACTTTCCAGTTTCAAAGCTTAGAGCAAAACAACAAGGATCAATACAAGCGTGTGTCACTGTACAGGAATGGATTTAAGGAGCAGTGTCATCAAACTGGAATCTCAGAAGGAAATCTCACTGTAAGTTGATTTTTAACAAGAGTGCCAAGATCATTCACACAGTTAAAGAACAGTCTGTTCAACAAATGGAGACAGGACAACTGCATATATACAGTAAAGAATAATGCTGGGTTCCCATCTTTCATTAGACACAAACTCAGAACAAAGTCCTAAAGGGTTAGCTTAGCTATGAAACACCTAGGGAAAATGGCTTCCACTATTAACAGTGAGAAAAGGAAACATTAAGCCACAATAAAAAAAAGCACTCCATACTTACAAGAACAGAAATAATAATATAGGGAACGTGTTGTGGGAGATATGCAAAACAGGAACTGTCTAGCAGTTTCCCAAAAGGCTAGACTGCTCCCATAAGCCTCAGTAACTTCAACTGATACAACCTCCAAAAGTAAAAGCTCATATCCACATAAAAGCTGCACACGAATGCTCACAGAAATAACCCAGCCCCCTGTGGTACTGAGAGGAGACCCATGGCCCCCACACATGAAAAGCACGTGCATTCTCTACCACTGCACTACAAGCCTAGCCCTATTATTCATCAAGGCCAAAAGAGCAAACAACCCAAATGTCAATAACCACCTTAAATACAATGATGGTGTGTGTAGTAAATAAACTTGACGGGAAGAGGTGCTACAATATGTAACATATTTTACACTAACGTCACACAAACCCCTCGCCAGAGTGTTGTCCTAAAACAGTCATATAACTATGGGGGAGGGGGGCTTAGATTTCTCACAAAGAGAAGTCATATAACTTCGATTATATAGAAAATGCATAGAATAAATAAACCCATAGAGACAAGAGGCAGATCAGTCACTGCTGAAGGTGGAGACGAAAGGGAAACAGGTGATTTACCCAACTCTACAGAGTGGAGAGCTCAGTGAAAATCACCATAATATAGCCAACACAAGAACAACAAAGTAGTTTCACTCCTATTACTAGTAAGTACGTAGGAGAAGCACCAGTTGCTACATGTCACTTGCTTACACAGTGTGTGACAGTGGCACACAGAAAACACCTGAGAGGACAAGCAGCAGCTGCACTGGGTGTCGCCAACAAAGAGTTAACATCTCGAGAATTTCCTATACTCCTTCCACGCTTTTTCAGTTTTCCGTATATGCCAACAGGAAAACTCATTGGTTGACAGAGAAGGACGAAGTCCAAGGAGAAGGCTCGGGCGGCTCAATCAACAAGTATGAGGGGCTGAGTCCGGCTGCAGCCGTGGGAAGGTCAGGTAGAGCAGTGCTCTCCGGTGCTCTTGGTGCCATGGGGTCTCTGTAATAACGGAGCTCCAGATACAGAAAGAAATGCTTGACTCAAAAACTAAGGTGGAGACAAGCATGAGGGTCTGATCTGTTGTCCCCAGATTTAGTGTGCTAGGGGTTAGTGACAACCCCAGGGACCAAGTAAAAACAAAGCCACTTAGGAGAAATATGTCCCACTGCATGGAACAAATATGAAGTCTGCACTTAAGAGCAAGCCAAAAGTAGACAACTAATAAGAGCAGACAAATTAGACATCAGACACCAGCATCACAGAACCTAATACAACAAGGTACAGTGGTTTTGCAAAGGCCATGGGCACCTAACTCTGCAGATGCTCAATTTTCGTAGGTTAAGTGCTACATTAGCCGCATGTAATCTGTGCATACATCTTAAGCCATCTCTAGGTAACTCATATATGTCTAATAATATATAAATGCTATGCAAGGAGTACTTATGCCTCACTATCTCCAAGTGCTTGGAGAGATACAATTTGCCTCCTATCCCCAACAATTTCAACCCACAATAGGCTAAATCAGCAATTATGAAATTCATAGATAAGGAGGGTCCATAATTTTCATAAAAATAAAAATAAATCAATGGATTGCTGTGGGACAATGTCAGTTAAATATGAATTATCTAGACAACAAACCTGACTAGAAAGTGAATATGAAGACACTATCTAAGAGCAACACTGAATCAGAAAATAAAAATACAGAAGAGACATTGAAGCCATGGGCGCTGGGGAGGACAGCTGCCATCCTGGAAGCAAGAAGATCCATGAGTCCCAGGCTACCTTGAGCTCCACAGTGAAGGTTTTAGAAGACAGAAAACAGAGGCTATGGTGAGAAGGAATGACAGCTGAGAAGTGTCAGAAGTAAAACATGCTTTCTCAGATTCAGAGAGCACAAAACGGGCTTCAATGTCAAAGTCCCCAATGTAGTACCAGAAACAATGACATAGGAGAGAGCATCTGCCTCGCTAGCATGCTTAGTGAACATCTGCCTACAGTTATATACATAGTGAAATGTATCTTCAAAAGAATTAAAAAGCTAAATTGATCATCCACAGACCCTCTTCTAAAAGAATTAATATAATACAGATTTCAGGAAGACAAGAAATGATCATATCACAAGGTCTAAAGTCCAAGAAAGCATGTAACACCCGGCAGACTAGTAAATGGTAATCATGTCTGAATATGTGGAATATGTACCCTCAAGCTGGCAATAAACACTGGCTGTTCTTCCAGAGTCCTGAGTTCAATCCCCAGCAACCACATGGTGGCTCACAACCATCTGCAGTGAAATCCGATGCTCTCTTCTGGTGTGTCTGAAGACAGCAACAGTGTGCTCACATAATAAAACAAATAAATCTTTAGAAAATTATATATATTTAAAAAACAAACAAACAAACACTTGCCAGGCATGGTGGTGCAGCCTTTAATCCTAGAGCTCAGGAGGCAGAGGCAGGTGGATTTTAAGGCCAACCTATCTACCTAGCAAATTCAGGCTAACCTGGACTACACAATAAATGAGACTTCTCTCTTCCTCCCTCTCTCTCCCTTTTGTGTGTGTGTGTGTGTGTGTGTGTGTGAGAGAGAGAGAGAGGGAGAGAGAGAGAGAGCGCCCTTTAGCACAGTGCTGTCCTAGTGTTTCATGATTCCATCTTCACAGCGACTGTGACGCGGCACAATCGTTCACCCTATTTTCTATCTGAGAAATACTGAGATGGAGGAGGCGGTGAGCACTGTGTCTGAGGACACTCTTAAGTGAGAAGGAAGGGATTGAGCTTGCTTTACGAAGCAGCTCGCCTGGAATAGAGCAGTATTTCTAGGCCAGCAAACCTGGGACCGAACAGTAAGTAGCAGGTTGCTGGTGCTGAGGCAGGAGGATCAGGAAACATGCAGAAAGTACACTCTTAGGACTTCAACTCCATGACACAGCACAACCAAGCCTGAGAGCAGGCCCGGGATCTACACTGCAGGAGACTCTGATGCAGGGGCTTCAGGAGCCCTAGTAAGTAGTAGTAACAGACACATGCAACCACCAATTCACCTTGTTTAACTTCAATATGCTTTATAGAAGGAGACACAAAGATGGCTCAACAGTTGAAAGCACTTACTGCTTTTCCAGAGGAGCCAGGTTTGGTGACAACTGTCTATAAAACCAGTTCCAAGGGATCTAATGCTGTCTTCTGGCCTCTGCAGGCACTGAGTATGCATGTAATACATATACATACATGCAGGTTAAAAAAAACCTAACATATAAAATAAAAATAAATTACTACAGAAGGGATAAATTCCAACTTGATAATGAACATGAACTCAAAAGCCAAAGAAGCAAAGCACAAAAACTTAGGTATCATAAGATGCCACTTTGAAGAATAAGATTTCAGCAACAGACAGCACACATAAGAGGTTGCTAGGAAGAAAGAAGTTAGAGAGATCACTGACCACAAAATGTTTTCTCATGATTGTGGTTACACTGGTTATTGAATTATGTACCTAAAAATAATAACCTTGTTATTTTTATGTAACCAGCAGGCCCATGTAGCCATCAGTAGGTTGTTTTCTCTGAGCTGCTGATAATATGTTTTCATCACATTCCAACTAATTTGATTTGGCACAAATAAGAAGGGGGAGGAGGAAGAGGAGGAGGATTTAAGCTATTCACAGTTATTAATAAACATTTACACATGGGAAACTCAGTACTGACTTTCACCCTAATTTTAGAGCATTTCCCACCTTGCAAGAATAATAATTAACAGATGAAGACAACAAAACATTTAAAGTTAGACTTCAAAAGCCCATTCATGGACATGGTCAAATCCTTCTATAGCCCCAACACTCCAGGGCCAATAGAAAAGGTAAGTGTATTCCAGCCCAGCCAGCGAAATATAACAAGACCCTGTCACTCATGCATACACACACGTGCACGCACGTACACTCGCTCACTCGCACACACAACCAAAATAAGACTTGCCTTAGGTGGAACAGGAGTTGAAAACATAAGGTAGTTCTGAGAGTGGCGCCCACAAAGCCAAACCCTGTAAATTTCTGTCCCTTACATCAGAGGACAGACATTCTGTGTGAGCACCAGTGTGTCTGACAATGGAAGGGTCCCCTAAGAGTATCCAAACCATGTACTTGACAGGACAAGAACCAAAGACCTCCTTTCTAAGATCCTATCAGCAGGTGTCAAACACCTTCCTGAGGCTGGCTACATCAGAACTGCGCCATTCTCTTGTAGCGTCACGGGAAGAGTCTTCATCTATTTGTTCAGGAAATATTCACAGGGCCCAGGCTGCTGCCCAGCTGAGCAGCTTTTCTGTCTGCAAGCAGGAAGTGAGCATGTTAGCTGTTACAAATATAGAAATGTCAAAATAAAGTAAAGCAGAAAGTGTTAAATAAACTCTTATAAGTTGTTATAAAACCAGGGGTGATTGGGGTACCCTGAATCTGAGACACCTGAGTCTAGAGCTACCTGACAAGACGGGTGGGGACTGAACTCAGGTCCTCAGAAAGCTACTGCTCAGCCATCTCTCCTGCCCCACGCATCCTTTAATTCTCATACAGCCCCACCATCCAGTTTCCAGTGCATGTCATAAGGTCTATGCTAACAATAAACCACAGTAAGAAGGAGAATGTTCACTTGTTAAGAACACAGAAGTGAAAGGTCACAAAAAAAAACAAGGTGTCAACAACTGCGCTCAGGAAACGTCTCCTCAGGAGTCACTAAGTCTATGAGCACAGAGGCAGCGGAAGGCTCCGGATACTCTCATTGCTGACACACTACGTACCACAGGAATAGAAGAAGAAACAGTTAAAAGGGTTGGGGTCATGTTTTGACATCCAAAAAATGAATCTCAAATTCACCTGGGTAGAACAGACAATGCAACACAACAAATTCACCTTGATAGCTGTTCACAACAGGGTTAATTAGGACTGTCCACCATGACCTGCAGTTTTTGCAAAATACAAAAGAACAAAACCAGGGAGTTTGACTCGGTAGGTCTGGAATGTGGTCTGGGCACCCATCACTACGAGACACAGACAGCCATGTTAGACATGACCATGAGTCACAGTCTAAGGGACTGGAGACCAACATCTGGGAGGCATAGGATCTCCTTAAGTTTGAACCCAGAACCCAGCCTGGCCTTCATAGCAAGTTCCAGCACAGTCACAGCTACCAGTGAGATAGTGTCTCAAAAAAAAAAAAAAAAAAAAAAAAGAACAGTCACAATCTCTAACGAGATCTACCAGCAATTTATGAAAGCACACTTAAAATGCATATGATGCAAAGAAAACATACAGACACAGGCAAGAAAAGGCTGATAGAAACATGACAGACCAAAGGATTTCAGAAGCAGGACTTCTATACTTATCGCTATATATTTGTTTAAAAGTTAATTATACCGCATAGCCAGGCATAGTGGTGCACGCTATTGATCCCAGCACTTGGGAAACACTGGTAGGTGGATCTCTAAATTCAAAGTCAGCCTGGTCCTAAGTTGAAAAACAGCCTAGGTTAGCCTTGAACCCTTGACCTTCCTGACTCAATCCTCTGGTATACTGATACCACCATCCTCAGCTATAATATCCTTTTAACAAGCAGAGACACTTCATCAAAAATATCAAAACTACTTAACCATGTCTTCATAGGCTCTAGCCACAGACTATACATAATATAAAAGCATCTTTTGTCATGTGTACATCTTAGATCTTAAGGTTTTCCTTACAGTAACTTGTAACTTTATTAAAAAGCAATACATTTATGGAAATATTAAAAACCCATAACTGGTAACACTTGAATGAAGTCTGACGAACAAATGAAGATGATATTCTAAGAATTAAGTGCTTGGGACAGGCAGTAAGCTTTTAGCAAATTTACTGGAAAGTTTTAAGTTTTATTTGCTTCCTTTGGCATCTATTCCAAGCACATGCTACCTGAGAGACTCTGAAATAAGGTTGGTCTTAATTCCCATTCTCCTGGCATACACCTACTAAAATCCTTGAACTTTCCAAAGCAGTCACTGTTTATTAATCTGCTGACAGACAGTGGACAGCCCTCAGTAGCTTCAGGATGGGAAGCTCCATCAGGGAAGGACCAAGACAGACTAAGGCAGAGGTTTTAGCCAAAGTCTTTTAGGGGTGGAGATGCTGAAAGGTATGTTTCTCTTGGTGCATCTCTAGCTTGATGAGGTTGTCATGATTATTCCTAAGGGTTTCCTATGGGTCTAATTTATCTCATATATAGATGGGCAGTTTATGTCTTTGTCCATTGATTGTAAGGTAGAGGGTTTGTGGGGTAAGAATTTAACATATAAACCTGTTTGATAAGTTGTGAATCATGTTTTAACCAGGCTGTGGAGAATGTGAGTTAAGTTCTGGGCTGGTAGAGGAGCAGCCAGGACGAGCAGTGGTGGCCTGCAGCTCCGTGCAGGAACTGGTAGTCAAAGTTCCAGACTAAAAGAGAGACAGCTGAGAGAGGGCAGTGTGGGGACCTGGTGGTAAAGAAAGAGCCCAGGTGCCAGCACTAGCATGAGATAAAAGGTTTCTACTTTTTAATATTTACCGAAACAAGGAAGCTATTTAAATCTAGATAAGGATGCTAGAGTGTATGTAGTTCTATATAACTGAGGGCTCTGGTAGGGGTGCAGGTAGGGAGAACTCAGTTTTCTTTAAGGGGCTGGCTACTGGGACTTTGACCATGCTCCGTCGAGTCTATGGGTAACACGAATTGGACTTGTGTTTGGAAGGATTTTTTTTCCTTCCTTTAGAAAGGCGGGTTGGGTAGGGGTGAGATCATGAGGGTAGGGGACACACCTGGAAGGAGTGTGAAGTATGATTAGAGCACATTATGTGAAATTCGGGAGTAGACATTTATGACTGTCCTGGGCACTTAGAGCAGGTTTGTGTTTGTTTCACTGTTAACAAAGTGACATGACTCTTGAATTCAACATTGTGTTCAACTATACTGAAATAAGTTTATAGTTTTTTCTGGTGGATAAAGCCAATTAAACTCTAGTACTTGCAGTGGGTCAGATTATATTTATATTCACATATATTAAAATATTTTAAAGACAAACAAATTGCTAAAAAAACACAAGTAACACAAAAGAATCTTTCACTGATGAGACAGTAACTCAAAACAAAAAAAAAGTGAAAAATAAACTAGCCCTGGCTACCATAACTGCCCACCCTGCCCTAGGCTCTGGACACCTGTTCAGCCTGCCCTTTCTCCTTCCTCCAACCAGAAAACTCCATGTTGAAATGACATGATCTCACAACCCAACCCACTTTCCCAGGCTGGGGTCACTAAAAAATAATTCTAGAAAGACGTACCTCTTCAGCTTTAAAAGAAAGAACGAAACAAAACAAACTTCAACTGCAAGGTGTGTTCTTCCAGCTCTATTCTTGAGCAGCAACAAAAGTGAAAAGTCCCCAGAGACTTCCTAACATGCTACAGAAAGCCACAAAATTTCATTTCGTGTTTTTATAACCCAGACGGTTTTTAAAAACACACACAGGAAGGAACTTCCTTGTCAGTTTGTCCAGGGTGTACATTTCTGCCTAAATTTCAAAAACCCACACTAACCCTGTCATATCCCACTCACACCCACACACCGTAAGCTTCTCCACAGCAGTCTTTATTAAGCTGCAGTCGGAAACCCATGGATCACACCAGATCAGACTGCTTCAATGGAATAAAGTAGAAAATCCTGAGTGAACCTCATGTTGTATAAGTGCACAGATCAGTGTGTGCCATGCTCACAGCGATAACAAGGGCAGACAGCCAACCACAAACCACCAAAAGAGCGGGTCATGCTCCTCATCGGTTCTGCAAACAGAGATCACATGCTAGCGCCCTGACCAAGACAGCGCTCCAATCTTGCTAACGCTGTGTGGAGGGGCAGTTCTCACAGTCATGTCTTATTTTTAGATCAGGTTAATACATTCCTCATATATGCTGAACTTAGATTTTTTTTTGAAAGAAAGTGAAATAAAATAGGTATTTTTGAAAAGAAATAACATTTGTATTAATAGTCTAACACACACACAAACACACATATACGCATATGAGACTTAATGCCCTTTAACAGTTTATAATAAATAAATAACAGCATAACCAGTTTTCTACTGGGGTGTTTATTGTGCTTGTTTTTTGTGGTATTGGGAATTAAACATGCCAGGTAAGTTCTCTACCACTGAGATACATCCCTAGACCCTTTCTCTGAAGTTTTTTCCATGTTAATTTGGATGTTGCTTAGACTCCGTATTTTTCTCATTAAAATCAGATTAGAAACTATAGGAGGAGGGATAAGGAATATAGCCCAGTAGTTAAATGCCTGCCTAGCACTGCTACACGACCAACCTGCCATCAGTGTGCCCACTGGTGAAATAGTGGTGGGACTATTATGGGATAATAGTCTGGTTGAATTGAAGCCCACTCCATAGGACGAACCTCATGCCTGGTACTATAAACCTGGCCCAAAGCCCATTGGTGAGGAGCTCTGGGCACTGATGAAGAAGCTACTACTGTTGTTGTTGTAGTAAACAGACGTGTTCCACCAGCCCAACAGTCCTTACGACATGTATGTATGTCCACACATCAGTGTGGCCATCAGCCTGCATCAGAGCAGCTTTGTGTTGCAACAGGAAACTGACCAAGGTGCTGAGAACCAGTGACTACGTAAGAGTGCTCAGCCATAAATGGACATTGAGATTGTCCCCCGAGACTCACAGAACATCATGGAAGGAAAGGAGGACTCGATGCAGAGTCAGAGAATGGGATGAAGCCTTGTAAAGCCCAAGATTCCAGGAGTGACGTGGTCGCTGGGCTCACAGAATTCACAATAGGTGTAAATTACCTGAACAAACCTGGGCCTATCAACACTCTGCCACGGCCCCACCCATCTGAAGTATCCATTCACATATAACAGTTGCTAGGGAAGACAGAGACATGATCTTCAGTGGTACAGCCTCTGCTAAGTTTCATAGGCTCCTGTAAGCCGTGTAAGGATACACGGACAGAAAGAAAGGAGAGGGTAGACATGGAAATAGAAGCAGAACTAGTTGGCAAGAAGGAATCAGCAGGAGTGAGGGGCTAAGGAAGTAACTGGGTGTGATTAAAGCCATGAAAACAGAATAATGAGTCCACTAAGACAACCTTAAAACAGAAATGTACCAACCTTCACTGAAGGGCTCAGGAAGGGACACTGTGCACTTGTCAAACATATGAACAGTGGACCTGGAAATCCATAAAAAGATGGCAACAATCTGTTTTAAACGCTAGGATTTGATTCTACACATAAGGCCGTGTTATTTTCACCCAGAAACATTTCAGTTTACACTCCAATCTTCCTGACTCCGCTGCAGTAACTGACAGAGCACTCAGAAGCAGCAAGCGCTCCAATTCCTTCTGCTGTGGAACTGGAGCTCAACTGGCAATGGAGACACACACAACTGAAGGCCTGGTCCCAGCAAGTAAGAGAAGCGCAGAGCAATGAACTACCATATGAAATTCTGAAGAGAAACTTGTTCTCAAAAACAAAACAAAAAATTTAAGCTATAGCATAATCATTATATCGAACACACAGGTTTAATCCTTATACAAAGTACCTACCTCTCCTCCCTCACCCCACGACTCCCTAAAGATAGAGAGAGAGCCCAGGGGGGGATGAATCTGGAATCAGTTTACATAGCCACAGAACAGGAGTGAATCCTGATTAGATTAAGCCAATGCTCTGCACTAAGGCTAAGAGATAATCGCTGCAACACCTACCAAAGCCAAAAGATCCTGACACACAGTCATGTCACAGCCAGGACTGGAGCGCTGGGCTTGGCTACTGACAACAGACAACAGGAAAAATAGAAACAAAGTAAAAGTCTGGGGATGAAGTAAGAAGCCAAGGCAGAAACTGCACAGCCCCTTTTTGTACAGACAAAAAAAAAAAAAAAAAAAAAAGAGGGCTTTCTGATCCAAGGTGTACATTATGTAGAAAGCAGCAACAGTGAGGAAGAAGGGGCTGTAAAGGGGGAAGGAACCCATCTTGCAGCCTTAAAACACCAAGGCAGAGCCAGAGGTGGATATATATGGCTAGAATTCTGGGTATTGCTGGGAGTTTAGCGGGCACTCTGGCTGCACAGTGAGCTCCAGGCTAGCCTATCTACAAAGTAACATCAAAAACAAATGAACGCTGCAGACACACATCCACTAAGGTGTATCTAGGGCACCACGTTTTCCAACCTGAGCAAATGGAGATTATCTGAGGATATGAGAAAAGGACAAACAAGAATGGTACTGAAAACAGATCAAAGGATGTGCTGGACTCTGGAAGAGACAGAACCTGTTAGCACTTTGGGCACAGAGAGCAATTTTAGAGCAAAGATCTTGTAAACAATTGTAACAATCTTGTAAAACACACCTACACAGGTAATAGTATGATATATACAAAATACAAGCTTAGTTGCATACACATACTTATATATTTAAATGAATAAAAAGCTTTAAGATAATAATACATAAATATGGTGGAGGGCACTTGAGGTAGATAATCAACGTTGATTTCTGGGAGGTGTGGGGGGTGTGACTCAGTGGCAGAATACTAACCTACTAAGCACAAAAACCTTGGGTGCCATCCCTACTAGGGCAGGAGGAGGTCACAACAATTCCAGCATAGTGGCACATGGCTGGCAGTCCTAAAGATCGGATCTCTTGAGGCCCAGCTGGGCAAAGCACTAGCTCCAAAAAGGAAAGAGGAAAACGTAAGGGTTATCATTGATTGTTTACGGCAGGAAACACGCTGTAAGGCCCTACACATAACAGTTTGATAATGCATTATGAATAAATTTTATTTTTATTTATTTAAAGACAGAATGTGCAGCTGACGAGTCTCAACTCACAACACTCTTGCTGAGCCTGAGCCACCATATCCAGCAGGTAAGACAGTGGTCTCAGCCTGTGGGTCACGACACCTTTGGCAAACCTTTATCTCCAAAAATATTTACATTACGACTCATAACAGTAGCAAAATTACAGAAACAAAAATAATTTTATGGTTGGGAGTCACTACATGAAAGGGTCACAAGCATCAGAAAGACCCACTTAGGACCTACATCTCCCAAGTACTAGAATTAATAAGCATGCATCACAATGACCAGCTTTAGAATTTGATTTTTAAGACAATGTTTGCAAAATATATATATAACATTAAAATAGAAACAAAATTTTTATCTAGGAGATGATATCCAAACACTGTTAATCTCAGTAGAGAGGCAACAGAAGGAAGTGAGAACAGTAACAACAGAGCAAGTTGAGTGTGCAGACACACGTGCCTTAGGAGGCAGAGGCAGGATTAGGTGTTCAAGACTATGTGTGCTATAGTACATGAGATTCCCATTTCAACAATGAAAAAAAGAAACCTAAATGCTGTATGAAATGTTCATTCATAAAATTAGATACTTTTTAAGTAGCTGAAGAATTTGTTTACTGGAAATACAAATTAAGGTCTTTCACTGCAAGTAAGCATGAGGAAATAGAATATAGCATCCTTTGCACTGTAAAGACAGTTATTGACTAATGAGAGGAAAAGCTCCGACAAACAGCTAGAACTACAGCATGACATCACTGCTAGCCAGGTCAAGCAATTCAGCCAGGTGTTCTTCACAACAGAACCTACATGGGAGACAAGGTAGCCAAGTTTCTCTACGTCCATGAAACAAAGCCCTTTTCTATAAATGGAAAATAAAATAAAGCATACACGTTTTGGAAAATACATCAGAAAAAGTATTTGAGTTATTCTTTATTCATTGTAGAAACTAGCCCATAGCAGCACCAACAGTAAATTTGCAATTATTCTTACATCAAAATAAAGATGAATTGAATACACAAATTTACTGTGTTTGTTTTGCTAGGAATAAAGCCTAGAGCCCATGCGCTCTTAGCAGAGCTGTACCCCAGCCTCTATAAAGGGACAGTCCTGGTGCGAGCCACTGTCTCACTATGCTAAGCAAGATGGATTAACCATCCCTCCTGGACTAGCTGGACTACAGGGATGTCCTACCAGTTTTATTCTTTATTTTAAATAGATTGTGGACTGTTATCGTTAAATGACACACTGGTGAGATTGTATTTCAGTATTTCAAGTACAGGAAAAAATAAGCAAGAAAAACTGCTGCAAAGATTTACTAATAGTTTTTTTTTTAAGATTTATTTATTTATCATATATGATTACACTGCAGCTGTCTTCAGACACACCAGAAGAGGGCATCGGATCCCATTACAGATGGTTGTGAGCCACCAGGTGGCTGCTGGGATTTGAACTCAGGACCTTTGGAAGCACAGTCAGTGAGTGCCCTTAATCACTGAGCCATCTCTCCAGATTACTGATAGTTTTATAATGGCTAGAGTTGGGGCTGTGTGTGTGTTTCACAGCAGATGAAGTATTTGCCATGTAAGCTTGAGAGCCAGAGTTTAAACTCCCAGCACCCATACAAGGTGAGGGGCTCATGGCACCTTGCCTGTAATTCCCAGCACGTTGGAGGATTCCTAGGGCAAGCTTGCTATTTAAGACTACCTGGATCCATGGACTCCAGGACCACCCAAACTCCACAGTAAAGACAGTAAAGAGTGACTGAGGGAAATGGTCAACCCACAGCCTCCACATGTACAAAAATATGAACATACAAAAGGCACATACACACATGGATTTTACCACATTTATAGTGACATTTCACTTATAAATAAGTGATCTCTAGATAATCAAAGTTCTGCATTATTTCATAAATATTTATAGGGTCTCTGGTATTCTACACACTAAAGACAAAATGCAATAATAGTATCTGCTACTAAAAGCCGCTTCATTAAATCCTTAAAATAATTCTATAAACTACCAGTTTTCTCAAACTGAGAAAGATCAATAGAGGCAGCAATAGCAAATTTGCAATTGTTTGTATTTCAAAAGAAAGATTAATTAAAATTTCAATTCTTACACAACTTTGATGTATGTTTTGTCAGGAATCAAGCCTAAGCCTTAAGTGTACTGAGTATGCGCTCTACTGTGGTGCTCTACCCCAGCCTCTACACAAGAGACACAGTAACTTGGCCAAGATGCAAAATAAAGTAGTTGATAAGCTTTTTTAAAGCAAAATGATCTACCAAGTTCATGTTAATTATTTATCTATGCTGCAGGCTGCTTAAAGAATAACTTACACATTGATGGAAAAGATAAAGCAAAATGACCAAAAGCCATCTAGGTGCTCCAGATGCTTCTGAAGGTGAGTGAACAAAGCAGGCATCTTTAACCTGCTTCCATGGGACAGAGGCATCAGAAATCCAGACTGGTAAACAGTTTGCAGGAATCCTGCCAGGCATGTCCAGCCCATGGCCCGGGGGCTGATACATAACCTGTAAGTAGCCATGAACACAGTCTACAAAGTGTAACCCTGCCTGTACGTTTTGTAAGTTTTATAACTTGATTGTGTGGTTCTCAAGCATAAACTCTGTAGATGACACAATTTGTTTCTCAAAGTCAAAAGGTTAAAATTCACCTTATAGACAAAAGGCACTAGACTATTCTCAGTAGACAACTAAGGTTTTTTGAAATGACAAATATTTTTAAGAAGTCATCAATGTTTATAAGTAAATTTTAAGTATATATATCCATGGTTTTATTTAGATGGTTTTATTTCACAGTGAAAAAGCAAAGTTCATTTCCTATGCTTGCACCTGTCACTACAACACTCCCCAGTAAACCCACATCAAGCTAACTGAACACCGATAATTATCAATTATTGATACAATGCCTAAGATGAGAGATCTAAAAGCTTTCTTTCTCCTTCAGTGTAGCAATGTACAGTATTAACATCCCCAAAGGCACTGGGAAGATGATCAGGAAACATAGTTCATCTAACAACCAGCCTCAACCTCAGAGCCTATCAGAGTCTCTTCCAAGGCTGTAAGATGCACTTAGAAGTTTGTCCTGGCATCTGAGGTTCCACAGGAGCTGAGCAGACCCTCAGGCTGGGGATGGGGAATTTATGTCAATTGCTCAAACACTACCACACAGGCTGGGCTGGTTAGATCAGTCCTTCTTGAGGATTAGATTTTATTACTGAGGAATTTTAGGCAGGAAAAATACAACACAAAAGTATAGGGTTTTAAAATACCACTCTAAAATCGACATGGAGAAGGTTGAAAAGGTTTAAGAGCACCACAAATAAAAACAACATGTACACATATCAAGTATTCACATGTACTTTTTATATATAACTTTGTTCATGGTGCATCTTCTAATCTGTTTTATATCACATGTAGCTAAACTGAAAATGACTTTACTTTCTGAGACAGAGACAATGGTGTGAACCATAATTTACATACAGCTGATCAGTGAAATTCGCCATCATTCCTTCTAGGACAAAGGTGCCTGGAAAGGATAAAACATTTCCGAATGTAGAAATGGCTCTCAGGACAATACAGAAGATGCACTCACAATCACACACGGTAAATGATGGGCCCATGATCAGAGTTTGAACCCAGAACTTTTGCCATTTAAAGCAAGCATTTTTCCAAAAGATAACGCTGCTTATACTGATCCACTGCATGGATCCACAAACGAAGGAATGAAAGGAAAAGGAAGCTAGCACATTCCAACAGAAGCAAGATAAGTAACCACAGATATTTACAGACCCCAGATGTAATATGTTAAATCTAAGCAAGCAAGATTAATCAAGACTTTAATTAAGAAATTCACACCTTTAATCCCATCTCTACAATATCCACATAAAATCAGAGTAGTAGTTTATGAACGTTGGTTCATTTTGGTACTTCAAGACTCAGAATATGACATAATGTCTTCAAAGACACAGACACTGGTTGGATGATTCACTTTCAATTACAGGAGGTGATAACATGAAATGAGGTTTGTAGCACCACAGACACCAGGCCTGGAGAGTGGTCAGACAGCGTGTATAAGCAGCTCCCTCAGAGACAATCAGAACTCGAGTGTCTCTGAAGCATCCAACAGAAGAAGCATCTCTCCAAATGCAGCAGCAGCAGCACTTTTGATCCAATATGACCTTGAAAGGAGTAATTCCTGAACTGACTTTAGTTTTAAACATTAAAATGGAAAGTCTAATATGTATTATTTGTCATAACACACTATATGCTCCCACTCTCTACTGCAAAGTCTGCTAATAAAAAACTCATTAAAGTAGAAGCTCTACTCAGCATGATCAGAAAAGCACACTTGCACCTTCCTTGGCTCAATTAAACCTTCTAGCTCCTAGGAGAAGAATATGCAAATACTGTCCATCAAACTGAGCTCACTAAAATACTCAGGCACCAGTCTAAGCTGATCTTCTGTCTGGGGTCTGATTTTCACATCTGAAATCTTGCTTCAACTTCTGTCTGGGGGTAGGGACTTAAGGAAGGTCATAGAGCTTTTGCTGTGACTGCTACACACACCCAAACGCCCTATTATCACACTCCAAATAGTACACACTCAGGGTCAGGTTACAACATGAACTTGTGAGGACCACAAACAGTCAGTCAGTATTAAAGTCAGAAGTAAACATTCTATATATTTATAAAGTCATTATTCTATCTGGAGGCAATGTGGAAAAGTTCTAACATGTACTAGAACATTAAAAACTACCACAGTATAGAAATCATGTGAGGCAGCATGCACGTCATCCTGATTTATAATATTCTCTACTTATCAATCCTGCACAGTAATTACAGAGAGATAAAAAAAAAAGCAGAGAGCAGAGGAACAGAGGGACTTACTAAAACAAATAATCAACAAAACTCCACAAGCCTAGACACAAACATGACTGTGATAACAGCAACACAGGCTAAGCTGACAACCTGGAAAATTACTGACTATAAGATGGAATTGCTTCTGGGCAATGAGGAAGAGCTGGAGAGATGCCCCAGCAGGTAAGAGCTGCTCTTCCAGCAGACCTGGGTTTGATTCCCAGCACCCACATGGTGGCTCACAACCACCTGTAACTCCAGTTCCAATGCCATCTTCTGGCCTCTGTGGGCACTGCATACAAGGGCACTGCATACATGTGGAACAGACATTACAAAGAGACAAAACACCCATTTACATAAAATACAAATAAGGTAAAAAGTAAAATAAACTTCTCTCTTGCCAGGCAATATAGTTCATCTGTGCACTTGAAGACAGGCAGGTAGATCTCTGCAACTTCAAGGCCAGCTTAGTCTACATAGTGACTGTGAAGCTAACCACTTCAGGTGCTACCTGAGTATATTTTGTTTGCTTGCTGATCATGTTCAAAAATAATTTGTCCTAAATCAGGAAAAAAGATGTAAAGGCAAAAACCAAAATAGATAAACAGACAAATAAATGCTAAGTTAGAGAAAAGAAATGGTATCGAATCAAAAGTGAGTTAACTGTTTACAAAAGGGTTGCACAGTAGAAAAGTGATGTAAACTTTTTTTACTTTTACTTCTAAAGAATTCTAATGCTGATACCAAAAATAGTCAGTGCCATATTGAGATCTGTAACAAGACTGAGCTAAGTGTAAGATGTTCCTTCTTTGAAGCCTCACCAGCTCCCAATCTACTTCCTCAACAGCTTCTTACCCTAGATTCTGTACACACACCATTTTACTTACATGCTGCAGTAACTCAGCTACTGTGGATTGACACATCTGCTAACCTCCAACTCAGAGAGTGCCTAACTGCCCAAGGTAAACAACGCAATTCAGTAGCCAAGCTCAGCTGAGAATATGGTTTGACTCCACAACATTTGATAGTGACCATGTTGCGTTGCCTGTCCCACCCACCATTCCTTTTGGCAGCCACTTTCCATATATCACCTCCTTAGCTACACTTAGTCCGAGTGAGACACAAGTCAGCAGCTCTACTTTCATGATCAGAGACTGAGACGTGAAGAGGTAAATACTTGCAGGACTGGCCTCTGCAGCCCATCATGCTCTTTTCAATGTCAATGGTCACCTATACAGGGAAAAAAAAAGATTCTGCGTGTACAGGAAGACCAGTCATTCATAACTGATTGGAATAAAAACTTGGGGCTGGAAAAAGCACAGAGAGCACTCGCTGGGTTTGCAGAGGACCCAGGTTTGATTCCCAGCAATCACAGAGTACAACCCTCTGTGACTCCAGTTCCAGGGTGCCCGATGCCCTCTTCTGACCTTTGTAGATATCAAGCAGACCTGTGATGAACATGTAAAACACTAACAAAATAAAATGAGTAAAACTAATTTTTTAAAAGAGAGTAACTATAATTAAAGTTTCACTTCCTCAGGAAAAATGATAATTTCTCATGGTTTTGCTTTAAGTCCTGGTTAGACTTAATTGCCAACTTGGCACAGCCTGGAGTTATCTGAGAGGGAAGACTCAACTGTAAAATCAGCTAGATCAGATTGGTTTGTGGCCACGCCTATGAGCTTTTATCTCAGTAACTGATAAGGCCCAACCCACTGAGGGTGATCGACTTATTCAGGCAGAAATGGTCCTGAACTTTTATTAAAAACACATGAGAGGCTAGACCTGTTAGCTCACACCTTTAATCCCAGCACAAAAGAGAGGCAGGTGGATCTCTGTGAGTTAGGGGCCTGGAAGGGGAACAGAAGAAGGCAGCCTCTTAAAACAAAAATAAATAGTTTTGTTAAAGCTAGTTATATACAGGCTAGGGTGAGCAAAGTGGCATCCTCCACGGTTCCTCCCCTGACTTCCTCCCCTAAAGGAGGGGCTGTGACCTACAAGCAGATGCCTTCCTCCCAGGTCACTCTGGTTACACTGCTTTGTCACAGCAACAGAGATGCAAACTAGACCACTTACCACTGCTCTCAAGCAGATCAACCGGGAAGGAGCGTAACCCTGCCTAGAAAAGGTCACCGAGTCCAGTATTATGTCCTGCCATGATCTTCCTATAACATGAGCCAGGGCTGAGGTCAAGTTCTGTGCACATCTTAAACATCCACTGTGTCTTTGTTTGTGTTCTTTTCTACTGATAGCATTTATAGAAAGAGGCTGAGATTGCTGTTAAGATAAACCCCACAATAAGTACAGCAAATAGCTATGACCGGACTCTATGTTCATACAAAGACCCGTGTGCTGGAACACGTGCCAACACACACAAGTCCAATCTGAAGGAAAAAACTCCATACAGTTTGTGCTTTGACAACCTAAAATGAACCATCCATTTTTAGCTCACACCCACTCAAGAAAAGCCCTGGGCTAACCCACAGCAGCCAGCTGTCTGAGGCTGGGAGAAGTTGTGAAGCGAGTCAGGCTCCAGTCTCCAAATGTGACCCCGGGCTTGGCTACAGCTACAGGCTGAATGTGAAAGCCAGAATCCATGAAAACCAATGAAGCTTGCCAAGGAAGCAGCATTCCAAATATAAACCGACTTCACAACACTATTTATTCTGGTGGACGGTAGGTATGACTCAAAAACAAGAATCTTTATATTCCAATCTTAACTCCCTAAGTCTACCTAATGCCATTTACAATTGAAAAGACAGAGGTCCAAATGTGGCCACTCTAAAATTCAAACCCTAAAGAAACGTGCAAACAGCTTTAAATAATGGGGCTATGAGCAAGACTAATAAAATACATTTGAAAAAAGAGGAAAAGTTTAAACTGGCTATAAATGCTCTTTTATCTCTAAATTAGCAAATGAACCGATAGGAACAGAATGGTAGGGTGCAGAAAGCCCAGCCCCGTCCTAGCTACCCACATTACCATGGGAAGGAAAGACCATCATGCAGAACACATCAAGGCGACCACACGAGTCTCTGTGGCCCCAGCAGGTGCTGCCAAAAACAATGTAAAGGTCAGCTAGGCTAAACTCAAACAACTCCTTCTATCCCCAGGCAGCCCTCAAGAAGGCTCCTGCAGCCTTGTACTTTCTCTGGAGGATGTTTACAATATCCACATACACCCACAGGCACAAGTTACAGAAGTAACTTTTCCCACTCACCAAGACCCTAAGGGCAGCCATGAATCCAAACAATTATTTATTCCTTTCTTTCCCCTCCTCCCACAACATTACAGGACAGAGAGTGACTGCAGAACACACTGGCAGAGAACTGTCATGTCTGTCACTCCAGGCAGGAAGAACTTCTGAGCTTGGTTTAGCTCCATTGTAAGTCTGAGCTCTCAAAAGACATTAGCGGTCTGAAGTAGGAGCTAGACATAGATAGACATCTGCAGTTCAGATGGAGATCTGCAGATATGAATGAAGCAACAGCCAGTGTGCAGTGTTTAATAGCACTAAGCACATGAGGTCAGTACAAGAGAGTACAGACAAGGAGGGCAAGAGACCCCAACAAAGGACCAACATGTAGGAAATGCTAATGTGATATACAAACTGAGAGGTACTGTGTCTTTTCTATTGCTGAGAGGAGACACCATGACCAAAGCAACGTCTAAAAGAAAGCACTTACTTTAGGGGTTCACAGTTGCAGACAGTTGAGAGTCTGGTTTTCATGGCAAGAAGCATGGCAGAGGCTGGTGTGGTGCAGGGCAATAGGTGACCCAGACCCTGACCCATAACACAAAGCAGACATACAGCTAACTGGACATGGCATGAGCTTTAGAAACCTCAGAGGGCTGGAGCGATGGCACAGAGGTTAAGAGCACTCACTGCTCTTCCAGAGGTCCTGAGTTCAAATCCCAGCAACCACATGGTTGGTGGTTCACAACCATCTGTAATGGGATCCAATGCCCTCTTCTGGTGTGTGCCTAAATACAGTTACAGTGCACTCAAATAAGTAAAATAAATAAATATTTTTTAAACATTCAGTGCCATGTATTCTAAATACTGAAGACAATCAACTATACAGTTTACCAATTTCAATATACATTTCCAATTAGTGGCAATAATTTTTCATTTGTCCATTCTGTCAAGAAAAGACGGGTTTCATTTATGAGACATTTCCAGGTAAAGGAAGCAAGGCCTTTTCTACGGGAGATTTAAGTTTAGGCACCTTCAAGAGTCAAGCGGATGAGGCAATGTCTACAGACTTGGGGCTGTGCTCTCTTGGCGTGTCCTGGCACCTCTCGGTGCTGCACCGGGAAAGAGGCCTCCACTACAGGCACGAAGGAGTGAAGACCAACCGCACTCCAGGTCAGATGACTCCTGAGCACACTTTCCTAGAGTAACTGAACATCCATAATACAAAGCCCCAAATCCAAAACATCTAAAAATCTGCAATGTTTCACAAGCTAACAAGTAGAAAATGTTACACTGTGAAACTGTTTCCTGTAGGAAATTATAACATATTAATTACTTCTAACAGGTTGTATAAAGTCTACCTGAAACAAAATAAGCTTCATGTTTGGGTCCCATGTCAAAAATATCTGTGTATATGCAAATATTCCAAACCCAAAAATATCTGGTTGTACAATTCCAGAGAACCAATATTCAAATTCAAGATAACATTCCCAAGGTTGTTTTGTCTATAATCTAGTTTTTCTCTACAGAATTTGTACTGTAAAATATGGGTGGGATTTTTGTTACTTGTGTGTTTTTACACATATGTGACTGTATGCATTTGTGATACGAGAGCAAGCGAGCAGGTGTGCATGGAAGCCAGAGTCCTGCCTTCCACTGTGTTCAAAGCAGTCTCTTCGTCCTTCACTCCTGCATATGGCAGGCTAGCTGACCTCTGAGTCAAGGGCTGTCCTGTCTCCTTCCATTTCCATGCAGGGATGGGTGGGATGAGGCACACACACTGGCAGCTCAAACATTTGCATGGCAAGACTTTTATCCACTGAGCTACCTCCTACCCACACTTTAACCAGTCATCTTTGTGACTGGTAAGCTATTTCCAAGCCTCCTAGTTTCTCTAAAGATGAACACAATACAACACTGAAGACTACGAGCATGGGAGAAAGGCTTATTTGACTTTAACAAGAAGAAAAAAAGAAAGACCAAGAAAAAAATTTAATGCCTCTGTTGTTAAGAGCCTTGGGATTTACTACTGTCCCACAGAGTTGACCATTACGTTTTCAGAGTAGTGGGGAAAAGCTGGAAACTGACTTCTCAGAACTGGGAAGGGGAAGCTTGTACATGGAGAAGAGACCCCAGGAGAAGGAAGATGAGAAACAGGGGGTAATGAGAGGGAAGAAGGGAGAGAGGAATCAGGAGGTGAGGGCATCAGAGAGGGCAAGGGAAGAGGGAGGAGAGGACCAGCTTGAGTCAGCGTGTACAGCACTGCCACCCAGGCACCTTCCATGCACTTGACAGTGTCACCCACACAAGTGTCAGTTTCTTCGGTGCCACAGAAGTGCTCGTCGTGTCATTTAGTAAAGGGCAGCTATTTATTAGGCTAGATCCTATCCACGTAACAGAAACCTTTTAAACACCTGAATTTGGAGTTAAAGAGATGGCTCAGTGGTTAGAGCACCTGCTGGTCTGACTGACTGCCAGCACCCAACAATGGCTCACAACTGTCTCTAACTCCACTTCCATAGGACCGAATGCCCTCCAAGGACCCCAGATACCAGGCATACACATGCCATACAAAATTATATGCAAGTGGAACTCTCCTGAATGTAAAGTAATAAAAAGTATCTCTTAAATTGATTCCAGTTATTTATTTAATACTGTCTTACTATGTAACCCTGGCTGCCCTGGAAAACTATGAAGGCCAGGCTGCCTTGGACCTTACTGAGATTCATTTGCTCTGCTTGCCAAGGGCTGGGATTAAAAGCCTGAATGCCATTTCAGACTGAACAGGTTGTATTTTCATATTTAGGAAGGGGTGGGCAACTAAAGAAACAGCAGCCATGAATGTAGGAGGACAAAGGAGATTGTGTGTGAGGGGGTGGAGAAAGGGCAGGAGGAGGGAAATGATGCAATTTTAATTCTCAGAATTTAAAAAAAAAAATCAATGTAATGTGTGTGCCACCACACCCAGAATGCACTTATGCTATGGGCTATACATGTTCTGCAAGAACTGAGACTACCAATGGGCAGGGATGGAAGCAGTCTTGGGAAGCAGAGATCCTCTGGGAAACAGCCCACTCTGACTAGTCATACAAACTGCTACTGGTCTTAAAGTACACAAGGTTGAAAAATATGTTGGTGACAGACTATTTCAATGCTTAAGGCCCTTGAAGAGATCCAAAGCATCAATTTGTATGCACACAACACTGCTCAGCATGTACCGTTCTGACAGATTATACATGATTAAAAGTAAGAAAGAAGAAATATGTGGAAAAAGTGGTCTACCAAAATCAAGTAAAACAGGGTTCGAGATGCACATCTGGAAGCCCAGCACTCAGAGCGAAGGTGTTTGGGGGAGGGGGTCGCCTTTAAATAGTGAATGAATGATCAAGACTTGCTTCCCTGGATTTATGGAGGTCCCAAGTCAGTCCTTGCTGACACTTCACATGGGTCTTAACTTCGAGTTACATACAAGTTATGTCACTGAGTCTACAGGAAGCTCCAAGTTCAAAACTCTAGAAGAAGCCAGAAGTGACAGTGGATTCATGTAATCCAGAGACTCCATAGGCAGAAGCAGGAGACCCATAGCTAAAAGTCAACCTGGACTTAAAATATTAATTACTTGATTAAAACACTAATTAAAATTTAAAAGAACCAGTAAAAAACCAAATTGGCCAGCCTGGTTTCCATGGTGAGTTCCAAGACAACCAGAGCTACATAGTGAGGCTCCATCTCAACTCCTCCACCACCCGTGCAAAAGAATAAATGAATAAAAATCAAAATCATACATGGATAGAGATAACAGCCAGGTATGGTGCCATCTACCTATACGAGTACTCAGGATACAGTAACACATACCTTTAATCCCAGCACTCAGGAGGCAGAGGCATACAGGTCTCTGAGCTCTGGGTCAGCCAGGGCTACATAGTTAAACCCTATATAGTGAAAACTTCAAGAATAAACATAAATAAATAAATAAATAAATAAATAAATAAATAAATAAATAAATAAATAAATAAATAGATACTAATTTGCTGGATTTTTTTAAACAAGGGCATGTGGAGGTCGGTGGGTACAGGGGGACCTGGGGGGGGGGGGGAGAGATTTATATGACCAAAAAATATTGCATGACATTCTTAAAGATTAATAAAAATATTATTTAAAATATTAATTTGCCAAACTATTGTGATACAGTGATCTAAAGCCTTTTCTCTACACCGATATAGCATGAACACATTATCTGAAAAATGAGGAAGCCTTTACTGTCCTCTATGTCATCTGCAGCTCTCCCTGAGCAAGCACAAATATAAGTGGCTCCACCTTGTCACTAGCTATTACAGCTGTGCAGAAGCTCTGGGTAAGCCAGTTGGAAGGCCATGGAGACACTGCCCTACAGTTACGAAAAGCTTATCTTGCCATCCCTGAAAGAATGAAACAAGGAAGAAAATAATCACTTCAAACAAATACAATTTCTTCATTTGTGTGTCTTGCAATAAATGCCTGTACCTACTGTGAACAGGAGTAACAGCAGGTAATGCAGGAGTAACCGGAGTAACGCAGCAAGAAACACTATTATTCTTCCTGGCACAACAAGGGACAGAGCCCAACCCAGGAAAAGCTAAAGGAGACACAACTTGCTCACTCTTCCATTGAACTCCTTAGAGAACTCTCATTTAATCTTAATCATAAAGGCCACAGCCAGCAGGAGAACAGGGAGGCTTCTCCTTTTTTCCTGGCAAAGGTTGGGCTAAATCAAAAGTTCCTTACATCAATCCAGGTTCATCTCCATCACACTTCCCGCTGTCACTGTAAAGCTTCCTCATGAGGAAGCACTCAACCTGTTCGCTAATTATCCTTCTGCCCAGGAAGCACGTGCTCACTCTGGGCGCAAGGAAGGCTGCACTAGACAGGCAGCTCAGCCAGATAGGAAACCAGCCCAAGGAATACTTTAACAAACTCCAAACTCTGGTTAAACTTCACACACACACACACACACACACAAAACCAGTGAAGGAAACATTTTTACTTAAATTTTAACTTTTCTGTAAAAAGTACTGGCTAAAACTGTGTAGCAAGAATAAATTTAAATTACTTTCTCATCAGTGTATAGTCAGGTAGATGGGTGAGGCTGGATACTATAAACTATAATATATATAGATAGGTATCTATATCTGTAAATAATATAGATTTATCTATAAACCTTTATCTCATTTCAATTTTACAGTTAAGATCTGTATTATTTTATCTTTGCCAGCAAAATTTAATGTTAGGAAATTCAACACATGAGGGCTGGAGAGATGGCTCATCGGTGAAGAGCACTGACTGTTCTTCCAGAGGTCCTGAGTTCAATTCCCACATGGTGGCTCACAACCATCTGTAATGAGATATGATGCCCTCTTCTGGTGTGTCTAAAGACAGCTACAGTGTATGAATATAAATAAAACAAATCTTTAAAAAGAGAAAAAGAAAAGAAAAATTCAACACATTCTGTTTTTGGCAGGCATATATACACACACACACACACACAAACACACACACACAAACAAACACACACACACACACACACACACACACACACACACACACACACACACACACACACAGTCCCTCCCTCAGGCGCTGTGGCCTGAATAAGCAGGTGTTTGCATCTGTTTGTCATACATACCCCTCTAATCTTTTAATACACTTTGCCCAGAAATGTCATTTTTATGGCTAGAGAAACAGCTCAATTGTTAAGAGCACTGGCTGCTTTTCCAGAGGACCCAGGTTCAATTCCCAGCACTTACTTGGCAGCTAATAATCAACCACAACTGCAGTTCCAGAGGATCTAATACTCTTTTCTGCCCTCCTGGGACACTGTTCACTTGTGGAACTCAGATACACGTATAGAAAAACACCCATACATATAATCAAAAAATAAAATGTTAAAAAATGATTTTTGAAAAATTAAATGCAATTACTAGTTACATTTAATATCTGTAGGTAGTGTCCAGGGCCACCCACTGCAGTATCATCCATGATACCGTACTCAGCTCTGAGTGCCCAAGGGAAAAAAGCAATCTGCACAGACAAGCACTCACCAACATATTCTTCCATATTCATTTTATACATCAGTGGTCTGTGGAAATTCTACAATTTTGTGCTGCCTCTGGGGTATGCAGATTTCTAAATCATTTGGTGACTGGTTCAGAGCAAGTGCATCCTGGATAGACAGATAATAAATATAATCTATATAAACTCGACATGATTTTTTTTCCAGCCCCGTGCTATATAAAGAATCTGCTGCAACATCAGTCTGAAGGATGGTCACTAAAGTAGTGGCTTTTCTGTCATTGCCCTTTTTACTATGACAGCTACTGAGAACAGTGTGTTCAGAACTGCTCCTGGTTAAGTCAGATTAACTTACCAATTAAAAGAAGATGGGCTTGGTATCACAGCCTGAGGCAAGAGGCTCTCAAGTTACAGGCTATATAGGAAGACCTCAGTCTCAAGAACAGAAATGAGCCAGAAAGGTGGCTCGGTCAGGGAAAGGCTTTCTGTGCAAATCTAGCAACCTCAATTTGACTCCAGAACATACAAAATGGTGGAAGAGGAGAACAGAGCACACAACGCTGTCCTCTGACCACCATCTTCACCATGGCACATCAGCAACACAAGCACACAGCATGCACACACTGACACATGATATCTTTGTGATGAATAAAGAACAAATAGAAGGTTCCAAGAGAAAAGGAAATGATTTAGCTAAGTGATACTAAATAGCTGGTACCTAGGACTTAGTAACAAATGCTTGGTAAAGCACCACATCTTCGGAGTTTTGCTAAGTCTCTACATAAGCCTTACTCTGTGGCCCTTGCCACTGAGCCAGACTGTGACAGTGAGGTTGGGCCTGGGGCTCGGCTCCTCATGCAGGAGTCTAGACTTTGTGACACTGTTGTCTTAGGGTGAGACCCACTTGCTCCCTTTCTGGTGGGGATAGGAATTTTTTTTAAGTAGGATTTAGAATACTATTAAATGTGACATAGCCTGGATTTTACTTCAATTAAATGTAAACAAAATGACATGATATTAAGTAACCATTAATGCTGTGTGAACCATGTGGCCAAAGAGGAACAGACGGCACCCAAACACTGACACTGTGGGAAAATGTTTGGTTTAATGTTGCATTGGGAGAGGGGGACGTACGGAAATGGAAAGCATTCTGATTTATTTTAATTTCTATTTCACACTAAAATAAATGTAATAAATTACAAGAGAAAAAAACCTAGGATTTGTACACGTGATTGTTTACAAGTTATTATAAATTTGTTGTGACTATAATTTAATCTATGCCTATGGCAAAGAATACATTATATCAAAAATCTTCCAACAAAGTTCTTAATTTATAAACTGCAAATTCTACACATACAATCATAGGTTAGTCTAAAATACAGGTGCTCATAACCCAGGCCAGAGATTACCTTTATCCTAAGAACCATGGGATACAGATGAAGGGGTTTTAGAGCAGAATAACAACCCCCCCCCCAAACAAAAAAACCAGTCTGAAATGGTTTACAAAGTCTATGATGTGAACAGCCTTCCTAACATCAGAAATCAGACAAAACCCAAGTTTAAGTTGGTAACAAACATAATAGTGTAGGAAGTAAAGCTTATCATTACCAACAGAAGGGCAGCTTAGATAAATGCCTACTTTTTTTTTTTTAAAACCAGAAATTACATGGCAAGACTACATTTTTATGCTGGTTCAAGAAAATTTTAAAAGCAAGTACAACTTAAAAAGTTAACAGTTTAAAAGGTATAAATATATCACAAGACTGACTTATGCCTCCAGGTCCCAAAAGTAGGCTCTTTCTTCCATGACTTACAAGGTAAGCTAAGAGGGTTAACCTGAGTGATGGTTTTGGTGTGGAAAACAAATCTGGAAGCTGATGTGGTTCTGGCTACATTCTAGTGCTTATCTCTGCTATAACATCTGTCCTCAACAGCACCTTCCCCAGCTGCTTATAAACCTACAATCAATAAAAATGTACAGAGGCTCACTTACCAAATGAATGCATACAAATGCTCACATCAACACTATTCCTAACAGACAGCCACAAACAAGAAATATCCTCTAACATCCATCAACAGGTAAAATGGATAGACGGAGACCAGATCCATAAAGCACATGTGTAACAATGGAAAAGATCAGGCGAAAAGGACACACATGAAACTGGGGGTGGTGGGAGTATCACAAGTCTCCTTCATTAATTCACCTCCATTCTGGGGACTGAGCCAGGCCCCCAGAAACACCAAGCACATGCCTTCCCACTGAGGAACGCTTCCTTTTCCTCACGGTTCTTTTCCAGTCCCCTCACATACTACTTCACGTGTTACAACACATTATTTCTGAACATCTACTGCACTCTGCTCAAGAGTCCCTGCAGGGAGGACTACACAGGACATTTTCTACCTCTCAGATCTTCAGGACACTGCAGCACAGAAGCACTGTGCTTATGCAGTGCTCCCGCCCTTCTGCAGTGCTCCCGCCCTTCTGCAGTGCTCCCTCGGAATCCTTAGTTCGCACCTGCCAAGTGTCTGTTTTCAGATGTAACCTTTCAAACTGCTCCCAGAGTTATCTGTCCAAGTGAATGAAGCTCACTGCTTTCATTCTGCACGGCTAAAGGTCTCTTAATTCCACCTGAACCTCTCACACAGAGCTCACAGAGCTCACAGCCAAGATATAAGCAGAAAGGGGCAAGCCACACAATCTCATAGTGGAGGCTTTATCAAAAACCTCAAAGGATGCTGTACTATGTATTTGACTCCATCGTATGAATATCAAACATTTCCCAACATAAAATTTGGCTTCCTGTAACCAAGCATGGAGTTTTAATTTTTTGAGGGTTTCTATTTATACAGTATTCAAAACAGAGACAACTGAATGGCCATATACAAAAATTAAATCAAAACCTACTTATGAATCCTTTCATCGATATTAAAACCCAAAATGGATCTGAGTCTGACATCAGCATGGTCTACACAGAAGTTCCAGGACAGCCAGAGCTACACAGAGAAACCCTGCCTCAAAAAAATGAAACAAAAAGAAAGGACATGTAATTTCTTAAAAAAAAATAAACATAGCACAAAATCTAAGTGGCCCCTGGCTTAATAAAGATTATCATGCATCACATAAAATTATAAACTACACTAAACACACAACTGTATTTTATATGGTTTGTGAAGTCCCATTATCTTCAGTAAAAATACTAAATATAAATAAAATAAGCACTCAGCCCCATTTGACTCATCCTACCATTCAGAAAAGAAAGTCAGTCTATCCTGTGGAGAGAGAGGAAGAAAGCAGTACCAGGGCGGGAGCTGGGAGAGGAAAGCACAACAGTCACTGAGCGGCTGGGAGACATCAGCGGGAAGGAAGCAAGCGAGGCTGTGACTGGGTCCAGCTGTTGCATCAGACTCCAGAGCAAACGAGGGCCACCCTGCCCTGCGCCCTTGCCATCAAATCCCTTCTCACTATTTGTCAGGCAGTCTCTGTGTGCTCTAAAATAAGAAAGAAAATTGAAAGACACACGTGCACAAGCATTAGATGCACACATGACATGTCCTTGTACAGAGGTGGGAACGACATGCTACCCATGGCTTCTCAGCAAGGCTGCTTGTTCAGCACTGGTACAGCACAGAGCACAGCACGTGTTGATGCTAACACAGGCCATGGCGCACTGTTCAAGTCTTCTCCCTTACTTCTTCAGCCATGACAAAGGTAACTAGCAACAATGGAGTTGGCATCTGCTCACTACTAAGACGATGCTACAAAGACCCTCCTTACAACATTCAAAATATCAGACAAAGAGTTTGTCCTTCTAAGTCTTGCCCTGAAAACACAAATCCTCACTAGAGCACTCAGGGACTAATGGCTGATTCTATTCTCCCGCCCTCATCCTATTAACGAGTAGTATCTGGCCCTGGCTGCTCTTCCAGAGGTCCTGAGTTCAATTCCCAACACCCACACGGTAGCTCACAGCCATCTGTAATGGGATCTGATGCCCTCTTCTGGTGTGTCTGAAGACACAGTGGAGATATATATATGAAATAGTATCTGCTTCGATTCCCAGCACTGAAAAACCAAGCCACCATCAGGAGAAATGTCTGGGTTGAGTGAGGAATTGCTACTGTGTCCCTAGCCATGATTACTAGTCTCTTCACCACACGTTCCACCCCACGACCTCTGGAAGGCTACGGCTGGGATAAAGCCGAAGGGGACAGAGGATGAGAAGGTAAGTTCTGCTTTATTGCACTAGATAGGAGTAAACAAAATGCCCTCTCTAAGCTGCACAATCAACGTGCTCACTCATTCCTCATCCCACGGCACTCACTCCTACGAGACATATCTGCAGTGGATTTATTCCGGGACCCTCCAGAGGACTCTCCCACGACCGGTGCCCCCTCCCAACTTACCATTCACTCGGTAACAGTCTTCCTCTCTTCAGGACACAACATCTAAAACTAAACTGAAGCTGACTGAGCTGTATTACTTCTGCCTGTGAGCTGCCTTCCTAAAGGGAGCACGTGGACCACATCTCTCTACTGAGGTACTTATGGCTCTCCAATGCTTAACTTTAAAACTATTTTCAAAAACTAGTATGATCTGTTAGTATATTATACTTTTACTTTGGACTAATTTTATTTTCAAGGAATCAGTTCTCAAAGTCTACAAAATTAAGCTAAGTTAAATTTGCATAGTGCTTTTTCTATTTTAGAAAAGGATACGAACAAACAAGATCCAGCCAATACTAGCTCCCATAAGACCCTTTCCACAGACTAGGTGAGAAGTGAGATGAAATAATTACTAAAAACATCCCAGCACAGATTCCACACTCGTGTTCAGGAACACTGCCCATGCCAAGAGCGCTCTTCAGAGACCCTCTACACTACAGGGACAGGGGACGGGAATGATGCCTTCCGGTGCCACACAGCTTCTTCCTCTGTGGAAAAACAATCAGGCTGCTCTGCTTGACTTACTGACAGGCATCTGGAGCCTTGCAGCAACCTAAGAAAATCTCAAAAGTCTAAGGCTACTATGCATTAAACCGTAACCCACTTGTTTTTCTTTTTTTAAACCAAGTTATTTTTTTTAAGAGATCAAATAAGGTATTTTAGAAATATAATAACTAACAGTAACTGGAATTGTGACGAATACTATGATGTCATAGGTATTATTTATTACATCCACATCCTGGGCAAGACACAGCTATTAGATAATGAACTTTTACTCTTGAGATTCTTCTTTTACAAGTTTTTTTTTTTTTTTTTTAATTAGCAATTCTAAACCTGCGAGCCACTAGCCCTTTTCACAGGGATCGCCCAAGACCATTGGAAAAAAACAGATATTTACAGTATAATTCTTATCAGTAGGAAAATTACAGTTATGAAGTGGTAGGAAAAAAAAAATGTTATGATTGGGGGTCACCACAACATGAGGAACTGTATTGGAGGGGCACAGCATTAAAGTTGAGAACTACTGTTTTAAATAAATTTTAAAAATCAAATGATACAAGTTTCAATGAAATGGAGAGGAAGAGGGCATTCTGTTTTAATATATTTAAATTAATTAAACAGCTTTAATGCTTACAAAGTTTTTAATTAATGCATAAGTCATATTCATCTCCTAAGTGAGACTATCTGCTTAATATAACTCTAGGTGCCTACTGAAACCAGCAAGGCAAGCTCCAGCATACCGTGCACAAAGTCACCCTCAGTAGCACTTGGTCTTGAAGCTTTATAATTATGACAACAGGTGCTCTCTTTTCTTTCAAATAACCACAAGAGCTTAAGTAAGTAAAATCATGAAAACACTGTAGAGCATGTTTTCATAGAATGAGTTTTCATCAGAAAAAAAAATTACTTGTTTTTAAGAGATATTCATCTTCTGTATTCACCCCTCAGTTTACCAATAAAGAACTACCCCAGAAGGATGTAAAATTATTGTGGTCATCTCATTAAGCACACTGCTGGTACAAAACTAATGCTGCAGCTGATGCTTGAACGGCTCACAGCCCACTTCCTACGTCTACTATTCCCATCAGTAACAGTTTTCTGGCAGAATATTCCCAAGGCTCAAGATTCCTTTTGTAGCTCAACAAACAGAATGATTGAAATCAGGTGGTTAGCCATAAACCAGAAGTTACAAGGGTCAAGAAAAATAAGCACAAAGCTTCTTAGCTACTTTTTATTTTCAGTCTCTACAGACTGTAGTTACATCTTCCCATATAACAAAGTTGTAGCCAGAAGCTTTCACCTAACCACATAAGGACTAAGGACTAGCAAGCAGTTAAGTCTGCTTTCAGAGCTGTCCTCCTAAAAGTAGCACACCATTTGCCTTAGAGGATCGGCTAGTTTCTGGTTTGGTTTTAACAATATTTTTCCTGTATCATTTCCTTGCCACCAAGTAATTTTCCACATTATTTTCTTAAATTTTCAATCTATAAACAACAATGCTCTAAAAATTAGCCTTAAAAAAGATGAATCAACATGGCTTAAATACAGTTGTCAACATTAACTATAAATTGATAAAATAAGCAAAAGGAAATGGTAACCATCAACTGTTTGCCTAAGAACTTCAATTTCAAACATTTTTCTATGTATATTGTATATTCACAATTTCAATAAACAGAAGTGAACACAGAATTTACTTATCAAAATTGAGAACTAGAGTCTCATTTTTTTTCAGCAGATAAAAATATCTTAATTTTGCTTATAAGGCAAAACAGTAATTTTCATGAAACATCTCCTTACAGGTATAATCATATGAATGACAGATAAAATAATTGCTTTAAAAATACTTCTGAGTCATTTTGTCCTTACCTGCAGGCATGAACCATTACTGCATGCAGTGACTGTTCCAGTGCCTAGCAGAGACTTGAAGAAACATCACATCTCTTTTTCAGAATGTGACTAATCTGTGGGTTTGCAATTCCTAAGCTATGTACAAATGGCACTCCCTTTGTTCATTAAAATATATCTGCATATACTTATTACAGGAAAAAAATCAACTATGTTTAAACTACAGATTTACAAATAACCTTGGAAATTATACCAGCAACCTCAAAATACAAGATCAAAAATCTCGTAAGTCCTCTAAAAAGCAAGGTTTGTTTTTTTTTGTTTTTGTTTGTTTTTTTTTTTTTTTTTTTTTGTTTTTTTGTTAAATTATTTTTTAAGCTCTCAGCAGCTGCCACACGAGCCTGCGATCTGCTGTGTTATGGTGCGCGTGCTGCAGCTGATTAGACTGACTGTTTTTCTAAAAAAATCAATTTCCCTTCGCAAAGCAGAGCAGCCTGCCCAAATACACATCTTCAATTCAGCACAAGGCCAGCATGCAGTACAATACGTTCCATAGCAAACTTGACAAGGAAAAAGATAAGTCCTGTTTGTTTCTTAGCAATGCTACACCATTAATTGTTCATGCAAGAGATGTAGCTGTACCTTTCTGAAGAGGACGACTTCTCAGAGTTAACTGACATCAGCAGCTCAATCTTCTGCTTGATTTCTGGAAAAATCAGAAAATATTCACAACCAAGATTGCCCGCCCTTGCTTACAAGCCTTCTATCAAGAGATTTTTCTTCCCTTATCCCTTTTGTTCAGAATGAGGCCACAAGACCCACAGCACTTCTGCTAGGACTCGGATTCAATGGTGCTATAAAGGGAAACCGCTCCAGAGGCACCAGGCCTTGCTAAACTATGCACATGACTGTTTATGAAAGCAGGAAGTACCACTTCTTTTAAGCAGAGGGGTGTCCTTTTTTTTTTAAGGTAGAACTACCCGGGTTTCTTTAAAAGGTTTCAAATTGAACAAATTACAACACAAACATTAAATGCTAACATCTAAACACAATATTCTAAATAATTTGAGAAACCTAAATTATAATGTTTCAACCTCCAATGAACAGATATGTAACCCCTGGCTGCTTCTATTTGATTAGCCCTAAAAAATATGGCTCAGTGAATCATTTCTGTCACTTAAGAATGAAATATTAAACTAAACCCCAATTCAATGATTAAAATGCTATAATTTCCTGATTGTTTTTAATTAAATTTAACATCCAGTCCCTTCGTTTTCAGAGAGAGACTTCTTTACACCTTAGTTTCCCCTCCTCCTTCACAGTACACAAGTGAACAGCAACACCCAGGTACCGAGCACAGATGATATTCTTGTCCTTTCAGGAAGGACTGGCAATGCCACCTACATCAGAATTTAAGTACAACTTCAATTTCATTAAAAGATGGTTGCTGGGACCAAGTCAGGTCAGAGAAGAACTTACAGGAAGAATGAAAAGAACGCAGCAAAGGCAAAGACGTGGGAAGTATAACAAGCTGCCTTTAACCACACCAGCAACTCAGCCAAAGGCTGGCAATCCCAACGGTGTAGACCCCGTGCTCTTACTTCATGGGAAATGCTGTTTTGTCTACTCCTAAAAAGTGTTTTCTCTGTATTTGTTAAATTAGTGTACATTTATAGAAAAAGGTCCACACACTAAAATTAAAACTGTTCTCACTGGAAAGCTCCAAGGTCTCAGATCCCAAAGCAGACCTCAATAATGTGGGGGAGGGTAAGCATGCATACATACATGCATATGTGTGCATTTCCTACAAATAAAACCATGTTTTAAAATGCTGGCTACATTGATAAAATTAAAATGTGAAAAATGTAAGGAAAAAATAAAAAATAAGGTAGGAAAATTCTCTCCCAGTGTTAAGGGATTTTCCTAATTTAAGCATATATTCTCATCCCATAGACAAAATCAAATCAAACTGCTATAATAATAAGACTTACCTTGAGAATTCTGAGGTAAATTATAGAGCCCAGAGCAAGGGGCTACAGTGAAATTGTTCAGTAAAGGTTCCCCTCATTTCAGAGAACAGTCCCTGCATGGGACTCACACACTTTACTTTCTTTTTTCTTTTTTTTTTCACTTTCAAATCCATGGGACCTTCAGGAAACTGCCCATACTCTCTGAAGCCTCTATTTCCTCATCTATAAAATGGGGATAAGTATTTCTGCTTTTTAATTTTTATTTTATGTATGCAAGTACACTGTAGCTGTCTTCAGACACCAGAGAAGGCATCAGATCCCATTACAGATGGTTGTGAGTCACCATGTGGTTGCTGAGATTTGAACTCATGACCTCTGGAAGAGCAGTCAGCTCTGAGCCATCTCTCCAGCCCAGGGATAAGTATTTCTATTTGTGGAGAATGAATTAAATCATTCACACAAAGCCCAGAGAGACTCACGTTGGCAAGTGGTGACCCCTCCAAGCCTGTTCTCCACTGGTTAGCAAAGCAGTTCTCCCTTACTGTGCACTTCCTGAAGGAGTTACTGAGCCACAGGCCTGGCCACCTTATTGATGTCTGCACAATTTTAAACCTGCTTTCTTCTCCCTGTTATTATCAACCTCAATATGTATTTTTAATCAGTATGTTATTGTATACAGAAGTTAACTACTCTGTATCTCAAGCTCCCTACATTTTTTTTTGACTAGATGTTTCAGAATAAAATTGTGCTTGAACCACCATTTTATTGCAGAAAGATGTTTTTAAGTATTTACTTTAGTATGTCTAGATTAAAAGCTTTAGGGAAAATACCATGGTAAGACTGTGGAGCCACACAGCACTGTAGTGATGGAAGAGTTTCCAATGTTCCTTTCACATTGTCACCAATCACACTTGCTTAGTTCCAGAAACAGTGAGTGACTCAGGAAGAATCTTGTAACTATTCAGCGTCACACTTTGTGAGGCCTACATGCCTTCCCATCTACACCAGGTCTGGGCAACTTTTAAGAATTCCAAAAAACAGCCAGGTACCATGATGGCCGCCTTTAACCCCAGCACCTGGGAGGCAGCAGGTAGATCTTGGTGGGTTCGAGGACAGCATGGTCTACAGGGCCAGTTTCCAGGGCTGTTCCACAGAAAAGCCTGTTGGGGGGGATATGTTAAAAAACAAAAACCTCCCAGAGGAGCATCTGAAACGTTATCCCTTTTCTGTAACTAAGCAGCTCCTTTTACTCACAGTCTTCTGAAAAACAGGGAAGGTCTCCCTCCCCACACCAACTGTCATTGTGAATCTTTACCAGCTTTCCTGCCCTACGTCACAACAGTGTTCCTCATGCATCTTTCTAAGATTTACTTTCATCTGTAAAATGGTTTAAAAGTCCAATCTGCCTTTACCATCATCTTTACCACACTATGCCCACTTCACCCCCACTACTCATGAGGTTCTCTCTTCACCACAGGACACCCATTCCTTCTGCCATCGGTCTCCGCTGTATTTCTACTCCAATGGCTTTTGTTTCTACAGTTCATCAACCTTGATAGCTGAACAGATAGAGGCACTGGCATTAAAGCTGACTTCCTGAGTTCGGTCCTTAGGGCCCACATAGTAGGAGAGAACAAATTCCTAGATTTCCTCTCTGACTTCCAACTATAAACCATGGCATATTCAGAACGCCATAAATAGAAAATGGACAAATGAACTCCTGCTACATTCACAGTGAGTACAGCGTGAAGAACTGTGACCAGAAACAGATCAAAAAATAAAACAAAATCAGCCTCTTGTCAATTTTATTACAAACCTAACATGAGGCCCTTGACTTTTGTGACACAGTAAATTAGGAATATAGCACTTCCTAGATTCTAACAAAAACTTCCTTTTATTGAGGTACGCTTTCATTTTATGTGCATGGATTTTTACCTGTATGTCTATGTACCACGTTTATTCCGGTGCCTACACAAGCTGTTAGAGGACAGGATCCCTGAAACTGATGCTTCACACTGTTAAGCTGCCACATGGTACTGGAAATTGAACCCAGCACTTCTAGAAAAGCAGAGTTAACTGATGAGCCTTCTCCGGTCCCATAAGAACTATTTTTAAAAATTAATAGCTGGTGCTGGAGATGGCTCAAGAGGTTAAAAGCACTAACTCTTCTTCCAGAGGACCCAGGTTCAGCACCCACATGGCAGCTCACAACTTTTTCTAAGTCCAGGTCCAGGTATTCAGTGTATATATGCAGGCAAAATATCAATGCACATAAAACAAAAATTAACCACAATTTTTTTAATTGCTGCCTTATATTTGTGTGGAGCCATTTAAGGCTACAAAAAACAACCATGTTGTGCTGACTTTACCTTAGATGAGAGGGTAGTAAGGATATGTCTAGAGTCTAAACATACAAAATGACTCATTGGGTAAAACTATGTGTTTCCACACAAGCTTGAAGACCTGAACTCAATCCTGGGATCAGTAGGAGAGAACCAAACTCCTAATATGTTTCCTCTGACACACATGCCTGATTATACATACATACATACATACATACATACATACATACATACATACATAAATACAAAAAAAACAAATAATTTTTTAAAATTAAATACTGAGGAGGAGTAATAAAGTTAAGTTTGGAAACTGCTAACAAAAAAAAGATTTCCACAAGTCTAGGCCTACTACATCCGTGAATGGGCGGCTCCCTGAGAAGCGGCAGGCAGCCACTGAGACACTGCCTTCCTCAAGTAAACAGTCCCTCCCCCGTGCTCATGCAAACAATCCTAATAAATGTGATGGGGACCCCCCCCCCAAAGACATGAAAGTAGGAGGGAGACTTAGAAGGGACATCATCAAAGTAAATAATAAAGCTGTGAAACAATTTTTAAATGTTTAAAACTGTATTTAGGCACTAGGAGGCTGCATATGAGTAGATCTCATACTCTGCTCATGAATCTGCTTCAGAAGACCTACTCTGAGAGCTAGCTCACCCCCAGGCGTCAGAGGCAGCCCTACCCGGCCCCTGTCTACATTCTGCTCCAGCCATGGGCTTCAATAGCTCCCTGATTCCAATTCCATTTCGGGATACCTACAGCTACCTGTGTTTCACACGCTCACAGACGCCTAGGCGTCTCCAAGGATTCTCTCTCTAGAGTGGCCTGGGCCTGCAGTGGCTTTGCTGGGCACCATGCTTACTCTGACGCTGCTTTTTAAGGTGGGGCCCTCATTTGAAGTTGAAGGAGACTCTTTACAAAGGTGCCAAGTAAACCCAGTCCTCTCAACTATGAGAAAGTTGAGGCCTGGTTAACTGGCCAGCACCTTGACAGGCCAAAACCTTAAAGCAAGGGTGGCGGGGGCAATACTATTCCAGAGTTTATCATTTCTGTCATGATAATACAAGGAAAAAAAAACTTAGGGTGTCCAGATACAAAGAGAACGACTGATGAACTGGGCAGAGAAACAGCCGTCCACTGACCTCCACCCAAACACTGACAGTCCTACTAAGCGCCAGGTCCTCCAACTCAGCACAGTGCTCGTCCAGAGCACTGCAGAGACAATCTACAAATGATAGCCAACATAAACCAACAGAAAACGCTGAGGCTGAGCTAGAATCCCAAGCAAAACCACTGAAAAATAAGACCGAGGTTAAAAGGTTTTAACAGTCAACAGCAGCGTGTAAAGCACCAGAGCACACACTGAACACCAGAAACAGTAATGTCCTTGTGTAGGTTGTGAAACGCTCTTCATCACAATTCCATTGCCATCTAAAACATCCAGTAGTGTTCTCACACAGCTAACCAGGTCTCACTTGGTGTAGCAAGTATGTCAAGAGACTTTATTCTCTCTCCTGCCTTCTTGTTCTGACTGTCCTCTCCCTTCTGCTCCCCCTCTCTCCCCTTTCCCCTCACCATCTCCCTCCCCCGTCTCTCCACATGCTCATGATGGCCTCTATTTTCTCTGCCTCTCTCTGTCTCTACTACCCTCTCAGCTCCCCCCCCCCATGCTTTGAATGAACTCTATTTGCTACTATAAAAAAAAAGAAAAAAGAAAAAGAAACCTTATTTTCCAGTTGTAACCTAAAATTTGTTCAGTGTGAGATTGTGTCCATACAATCCCGCCTCCCCCCCAAAAAAAAATTCCCAACAAGGCAGAGAAGTGCAGAAGTGATTAAGGACACATCTACATCCTCACAACCCTGGTCACATAGGGTTGTATTACATTTACTCTAAACCTAAACGAAACAGAAATGAATGAAGGGCAATGGGACGGGGCAGAAGGGAGTAGTCCTGCCCTTGTTAGGTTTCTTTAGTTGATTGTTTTTAAATCTTCATGTTTTCTGTTTGTGTTTGGTGGTGTGAGTGCCAGGGTGTCCTTAGGAGGTCACTGAACCACTTGCAGAAGTTGGCTCTCTCCTCCTACATTGTAGGTCCCATAACTAATAAATTCAGGCCCTTGGTCTTAGTGAGTACCTTTACCAGACAAGCTATCTTGCTGACCACTGATTGTTTTTATAGGCATCGGCAGCTTCCTTGTCATCATCAAAGGTTGATTCCGGTGTGTGTCTTTCTACGGTGGGTTCTGAGCATTGCACCCACACCAGCAGGCTTGTATGGAAGCACTTTAACCCAGTGAGTGTCTCACTGCCCAGGTCCTCCTCATTTCTGATGATGAATTTCCACAGCAGCTGCTTGCCATTCATTTACCAGCGAAAACATTTTCCTTCTGACATGGCTTTTGTTGTTGTTAATATAGTCCAGGCTAGCCTAGAGTGAGTGTATAGCCAAATATGGAGATTACAGAGTATACAGTCCAGGCTAGCCTTGAGTCAGTGTGTGGCCAAGTACAGAGATTATAGTATGTATGTAGTCCAGGCTAGCCTTGAGTCAGTGTGTGGCCAAGTACAGAGATTATAGTATGTATGTAGTCCAGGCTAGCCTTGAGTCAGTGTGTGGCCAAGTACAGAGATTATAGTATGTATGTAGTCCAGGCTAGCCTTGAGTCAGTGTGTGGCCAAGTACAGAGATTATAGTATGTATGTAGTCCAGGCTAGCCTTGAGTCAGTGTGTGGCCAAGTACTGAGTGCAACAGCCATGCTCAGTCTTATAATATGTAAGTCAGGAGAAATGCTGGCATTAAAGATTTTTGTGCTGATTTTTGAAAAATAAATCCAGCCACATCAAGTGTTGTTAACCCCTAACTTTTCACACCCTCAAGAAAAAAGATATGGTTGTAAGAAGTAAGCACAGGGATGGTGGGGGCGGGGGGGACCCTGCCCAGCTCAGCCAACCTAGGTGCTATCACTAAGCCTTAATGCTGCACAGGAAAAGTAAAGTTTGCTCTTTATAGGCCAGTTCACATCAGTGCATAAGGACAGTGATCGGCCCTGCCTCTGCTCTGCTAGCAATGAGGTGTAAGGAATCTAATCCTTGACAACAGCTGCAGGTTCCAGCACAGCCAAAGCCATGAATAGTTAATCTTGTCCCTCACTAGCTCGCACCTGGACGGAGACATTCTGGCCCAGCTCTGCTGTTAAGACCCAAGTTCTCTGATAACTGAGCTCTCTCACACTCAGGGAGACAGCAAAGACTGCTCAGGCCAAAACCAAGTTTAACACATCCTCTGCACTACTCACACAAGATTTATTATGTGTATTTTAACATGATATACAGTTTTAGAAATACTCAGAAGAATGAATTATTTTAATGAAGTTCTTTTTGTAATAGATGTTAAACAACTAAGATTAATCTCTAATACTGTGACTACAAAGACATAAACTATATCTTCTTACCATCTACAATTTTGCATATAAAGAACTGTGGGGCTATTAATTTACCTGAGTAGTGAAAGGCTGTAGTGTATCACAGGAGACTGTAGAGTCAAGCTCAAGGTCCACAAAAAATAAAAATTAAAAATTAAGCAAAAATGGGGGGTGGGGGCAGGGAGAAGGGACAAAATTCACCAAAGCAATAATCATCCATGTCCGACAACCTTATTAAGCCAAAAACACTCACTGTATCAAACAGTAACTTACTCTAACAGGTGACAGCATTGTTGCAGAAAGGCATTTATTTGTATGTTACATTTGTAATAAAACAAATACTATCAAAATAAGCTGCCTTTAATCCCAGCCTTCAGGACGCAGAGGCAGGTGGATCACTATGAATTAGAGGCCACACCACACAAGCAAATTCAAGGTCAGCCAGAGCTATGTTTTCTTAAAAATGGTGTCTGGGGGTTGGGGAGGGGAGTGGCTTAAGATAATAAGGAACAGCAATTAATTAGGGGCTTATAACTGCCAATTCCCATAATTTTTCCATCCAAGTATCACCAAGCTATGTATGACCCTGTGCGGGTAGTACACAGCAGTCACACACAGCCTTCCCATGAGTTCACTGAATCCTCTCTCCAACAACTGAACAAGTAAGACTACTTTTTGAGTTTCTTCTTTTATTTTTATTTTTTTAGACGGACGGTTCCATGTACCTATTAGCCCAGGCTCACCTCCAACTCCCTATTTAGTCAAGGCTTGCCTTAACTCCTGACTCTCCTTTCTACTTTCCAAGTGATGGGGCCATAGGTATGTGTACGGCCTAGCGTATCCATCTCAGACAGTAGATTGTTATGATTTCTATTTAATATGAAACTCTGTAGCTGGTAGAAATTTGTCCAATATTCTAGACAAACAACTTCTTCATAAGAGCCTCAGAAGAACAGAGTTTAGTGCCCAGTGGCTGGATGTTCCTCCAATTCCACAGTACCTAGCACCCTCCCCTGGTCTGCATGGCCACTGGAGACAAGTGGTCACCTAATACATGAAAGAAAGCACCCGCACATATTTTTAAAAAGACAAACATGATGATGCATGCTTTTATTCACAACAATTAGGAAGCTGAGGCAGGTGGATTTCTATGAGTTCAAGGATAGTCTGGTCTACATAGCAAGTGCTGGGCCAGCCAAGGCCATTTAGTGAGACCCTGCCTCAAAAACAAACAACAACAAAACAGAATGCTTAGTAACAAACTTAACCAAGAAAGAGGAATATTTGTATACGGAAAACTGTTAACATGTTTAAAGAAATCAAAAGATATACAATGGTCATAGATTCAACAGTTCACCATGAAGGCAAGCGTCAGGGCTGGAAAGATGGAGTAGGTAAAGAAGCCACTGCCACGCCTGACCATCCACCCCTGATCCCCAGAACCAACCTGGTAGGAAAGAACTGACTATTGAAAGCTGTGCTCTGACCAACATGCTTATATACATGTGTACCCGTGTGAGCATGTGTGTGTACATGTATGTGCGCATATGCACACAAAATCTCAATGTTGAAAAAGCACTAAAGGCAGAAACACTACTCCCATTTATCAAAAATTCAATGCAATTCCTACCAAAGTTCAAGTTAGCTTTTATCAGAAATAAATAAGCTAATCCCTATTTCATATGGACAAATGTAAGGGGTAATGACTAACCAAAACCATCTTCTAAAAGAAAGTAAGAAGAAACCAGGTAAATACAAAACTACAGTGAGGACACTAAGAACACACAGAGGCTGTGCTCTGAGTCCATGATACGAACTGAGCCACGATCCTCAGAACAGCCAACCAGGTTTCCACAAAGATACCAAGATTATCCAATGGGAACTATCTTTTTAAACAAAAGGTGTTAAACAAGTGGAGAGTCACATGTAAAACAATGAAGGTAAGCTCCTCGCTCACACCAAAACTTACCTAAAAATGGCCCTGCCTGAGTGAAGTGTGTCCGGGCAGGCTGATCTGCTCTCAGGCACCACCTCCTGCAGGACAGCAGAAGGGAGGGGACTCCTAAGAACTGTCCTGCCGTCCACACATGTGCCACCGTGCCTGCACACCTGCACTCACAACATGCTCACATTACACTCTTTCCTTGTGACTAAAGCACAGCATCACTCATCTAACTAAACCTGCAGCCGCCCTGCATTTCCGGAAGAAAGCCTAGGACAGACTATTTCCCGAATGAGCGGTTATGCATCACTGTGAGCCCAGGAAAACATTGCTGTGGTAGCAGCACAGACCTTCTCGGGACCACATGACAGGACTGAGAGCAGAGCCGGCTGCTCAATCATGTCCATGCCTTCTTCAATTCTCCTCTCCCCAGCATACAAAGGAAACTTTCTCTCCCTGCTTCTCACTATTACTGGCCTCTTAGGAAAGTGGTCAAATGAAGCTTATGGGGCCTGCAGGATTCCAGTTGTACTTTACAAACTCTACTTTTGCCAGGGTATGGTTGTGCATGCCTTTAATGCCAGCACTCAGGAGCAGAGGTAGGTGAATCTGAGACCAGCCTCATCTACATAGCTGAATTTCAGGAGAGCCAGCAGGGCTAGAGAGAGACTTTGTCCTGAATGAATGAATGAATGAATGAATGAATGAATGAATGAATGAACGAACGAACATCATAGATGAGGCCATCAAAATAATTTAGCTGGGGCTGGAGAGACGGTTCAGTGGTTAAGAGCACTGACTGCTTTTCCAAAGGTCCTGAGCTCAATTCCCAGCAACCACATGGTGGCTCACAACCATTTGTAATTGAATCTGCTGCCCTCTTCTGGTGTGTCTGAAGACAGCTACGGTGTACTCACATATATAAAATTAATAAATTGATTCAGCCAGGAAAGGGATTTCAGCCAAGCCTGACATCATGAGTTTGATCCCTGGAACCCGCACACTGAGAAAACTGACTCTGGCAAGTCATCCTCTGACCTCCACACAGCACTGTGCATGCACACACATACAGTAAATCAATGTAATTCTTTTAAAAGGTTAGGTGGCAAACTTATACTCCCCACACTTGAAAGGTAGAGAACATCCCAAGTTCAAGGTCATCTTCAATTAAACAGTGAGTTCCAGGCTATGAGAGACCAAGCTGCTCGGGAGAGGAAAGAAACAGTACATACATCAACTGATGAAGGGTAGTTATAAATGTGATACCTATGTACATATATGTATATAATCATGTACACACAGAGAGAACAGAAAAGGGGTTGCTACATGCTACCACATAAACCTTGAAAGCACTGTCCCAAGGAGTTTCTGCTAAAATATAAAGGTTTATTTTGGAGGGATAAAAACATTCTCAAGTTATAGGATGTAATGATTGTACAACACTGGCAATAGCTTTTCAAAGAACTTCTAACGTATAGTTTTAAACAATTAGAAGTCATTTTAAAATTTTCTCAATTAAAACAACAACACGGGAGATTCTAGAGCAAATATGTGCAGTTGAAAGAATAAACCCATCGATTCAACTCCAGAGGCCCAGACCTAAGGATGGTTCTGACTGGGGAAAGACTGGGGAAAGGGGGTGGGGTCCCAGAGAGGAAGGACTCCACCCTGGTGAGTGGCTAAAAGAGCTGGAAGGAAACAAAGGAAGGCCCTGTCACTCTGTGGGCAAGAGCTAACAAAGCAGAGCTAGGGGTGTGCTCTGAAGAGTGTGCTTGTCTGACAGAAGCCCAGCAAGGCCAAAGCAGAGCGGTGCCGCCACTAACTCAGAATCACAAGTTCAAGACCAGTGTGCGCTAATATGAGACTCTGCGGGGGTTGGGGGTGCAGAAAGAATGGGAGTAGATAGATATGGTGGGAGATGAAGCCAGGGATACTGGTGAAGTCATTCTGTACTGGCCTCTCACAGGCAGAAATGCAACTAATCACAAATATAACAAACCAGAGAGTTGTTCCTAAAAGATTCAAAAAATGAAAAAATTCAAGGCAAAATTTTTATTTTGCATGTCATGTTTGAAGAAAATTATTAAACTTTATAGAGCTATTTATAAAGACTGTCAATTTACCAAGATTCATTTTGTGTCAGTGCACCCACACAGAACCCCCAGAGGAATTTCACCAATTATCGCCTCTCTCATTTGTAAATCCTAAAGCTCTCACCTCAGACTCAGTGGTCCCGTACCTTCTATACAAACCTGTGCCAGCAGCAATAGTAAAAACAACTTCCATGGCTTCCATGGCTTTGCTGCTTTTACAAGACAGTACTAAGTACCACAAATGCCTCAGCCAACAGTCCACTTTGCCCTGTTGTCTGTGGAGTCTGAAGCAAACTGATGAATTTCATTGGCATGAAACTCAACAATCTTCCTGCCTTAGCCCCCAAAACACTGGGACTACAGATATACACCACCACACCCGCTGACTGAGTAATCACAAATCAACATAGCCTTAAAAAGATGTGCGCGCACCGAGACAGACAGACACACACACACACACACACACACACACACACACACACACACACACACACACACGGCAGAGCTGATGGCTTCCCGTTGTCATCATCTTCAGCCTTACATTAAGTTGGGTTCTCAGTCACATAAAAACATTCTAGGCAAATATGGCTAAGACAGATGGGTCCTTGATAATTCTGTATAAATGTCTACAACACATTCCTACCATCCTCTCCTCTCCTCCCCTCTCACCACTATTATCTCTCCCTCCAACCTGTCATGTCCCCTCCTCCCTACCAGTCCCCTTCCCAGTTTCCTAATTTTGGGTTTCCTAACTCACCAGTTTAACCAGGACCGTATGTGTGCCTGACAGATTGGGACTATCTACTGGAGCTTGGTGAGGTCATCAGTGGGCGCACACTGGAGGCAATGACTCCTCTCTCCCTGAATCATCTGTCAATCTTAATCATGTTAAGTGTTAACACTACTAAGTGTATGTGGGATCACAAATTGTAATGATTCATGGACCTACTAAATCATCCTTTTGAAAACAGTGACGCCTATAAAATCATATAGATAACTTGTAAATCTATGAAAGACTCTTATTCTTCCTATTTCCCTAAAAAACAACAACAAAAACACTTCCCTTTATAAGCATAAATAACTGGCCAATCAAGGTAAACTATATACATTCTCAGACTTTCATTTCTACCTAATCTACCCTAGAAAAACATTCACATTGCTGGAATGTAGCTCAGCAACACGCCACTTTCTTAACAATACAAACCCTAGATTTGTTGCCTACTTGGGGGAGGCGGTTGGGGATGAAAATATGCAGTGAGATTGCTCAGCAGGTAAAAGCACTAACCGTCCAGCCTGATGACCTGCCCATCTGGGTTCAATCCCCAAGACCCACAGTGGACAAATCAAGCCAATGCTCCACCCTGTCTCCGCACTCCACAGACATCACAGCATGCAGGTGCTCTTCCACTTTCACACTTAAAAGTTTAGGAGTTGGAGTGTATCTAACAAGCCATGGACACCCACTGCTACACTCACACTCAGACTATACAGCATTAGAAAGGATGAAATAGATGCCATAAACTATCTAGAGCATAACTCTTACTAAAGCAAAATGCAACCCTTCCAAAACACAAAATGATACTATCTCTGTACTTAATATGCATTTTGCAAGCACATATATATGTTTTCTTAAAAAAGAAAAAGCTATAGAGGAATATATCCTAAACTATTATAAAAAAATATTCAAGCCTTTACTTTTTCTTTACAGGTATTATCTGTGTAAATTAAATCAATGTTCAAATATTAAGACCAAAGCATGTCCCATTTTAAACATGTCCCTCCTACTGCAGAGCTCTCAAATGGACACTAGGCAAAAAGACTGCCATTACACCATTATAAATAGCTCTCCTAAAGGCCAATTTTCACTTTCAAATAAAATTCACAGTTTAATCAAGGTCGAGGCAGTGTTCTGTTGGAATTCTGAAAGTGTTATACTGAAGGAAAAGAACAACTAAATTTTCCTGACACTGCTCTGCCACCAAAAAGGGTAGTCATGTGGCGCTTATACATCTGGCATCTCTAAAATACAAGCTTTAACATCTAAATTCGGGCTGTTCCTTCTAATTCTATCCGCTGCAGGCTCTTAAATAAACCAGAGCACATCAATGAACTTTTAAAAAGGTAAAAATACAGGTATTGATTAGGCAGCCTCTAATGTGTCAGGTCTCTGCTATGCAACAACACATAGGAATGTTTATGGAGGACATAAACTCTCACGGAGACCAAGAGCTGAGCTCATGGTATATAAAACCTAATCTGTATGCCAGAACACACAGCTTCTCTTGCTAGGCCCGGAAGAGGAAAAAGACAAGCTTTGGATGTTGGAGTTGGGTGCTACACAAGAAGAACACGGACCACAGAGCAACTACCGCAACAAAGAAGCAGGTGGAAAGGCCTCCACAAGGGGTTGAGAAGCTCGTGTGCCTGTAAGCAGGGCGCTCACTCAGCAGACTGCTGAGCTGAAGGCAAGCCGAAGCAGCTGAGGAGACCCTAGGAGCAAGCACTTGAACGCAGTGCACACACATGAACCCAGCACATGGAGGAAGAGGACGGTCAGGAGCTCAGTGCCAGCTGAGCTCTCTGAGTTCAGCCATAGAGCAAATGTGAAGCAATCCTGAGTTACATGGACCCTGGAAAGAAGGAGAAAGATCACTTAGTGATCATGACTAAACTAAACCTTGGATACATACTGACATCCTGACTCCAGGTAACAAAGAGAAATTAGTCTTTTGTTTGGTAATAACCTATTCCAGCATATTGTTATTATATGCATTCCAATAATTAAACTTGCTGATGTATATACATGGAAAACTTCAACTTTTGAAATATTTTAATGATTTAATGGGCAGGTGTGTTGAGGTAAAAGTAGGCATCCTCAAATGCCTATCCAGCCACCTCTGACGCCACTACTGTCAGGTAGGCCATTTCCTTATCTGAAATGCAGACAAAAACTACACTACCAAGGCTTTTAGATAGCTACGTGGACTTGAAAGTTGACAGATTACCTGTCTCTGCTCTAAGGCATTCTGGATGGAAACACCGTCGTTAGATTACATGTTAAGAGGACATAATAGGGTTTTTAGCTACCTCAAAGCCCTCCATCCCAGGCACTGCATGGATGTTCTTAGGACCTCCCAAGTATGCCCGAGGGTCAGTTTCTACACCAGGACCTCTGAAGTATGCCCGAAGGCAGGCTTCTACTACAGTGGCCCCACACTGGGACAGCTATTTGCTCCCTGTGGCTTTTTTGCCTCAATTCCTAAAGACCACTGACTTCCTAATATTTTTGTACCCATCTGATGCATCTGCTGCAAAAACTACCAACAGGTAATTTCCACTCCCCACACTACACACACGGTGTACTCTTTGAACCGCCGGTGGCACTAGCTGTTTGAGTCCTTCTCAGGCTCACACTAAGAGCTCTGCTTCTTTCTCCTTTAAGGTTCCCACTGCAGCTTCTCTTGGTGTCTGGGTCTTTCCCAAGTGACTGGCTCTGCCACTGAGGCCTTTATTATTTCAGATCTCCTTGTGTAATGGTGAAAAATACTCACCCTCTTCATATCATGGTGACAACAGCTATCTTACAATTTGGCAAGCATTACACATCTTCGCAACAACACTCTTAGAATCCAAGCATCTAGAAGCACCTAAGAGGCTAAAGTCAGCCTAAAAAAATGGTCTTAAAACATGAGGCTGGGGGTACAGTTCAGGGCAGAATATTTACTTGCCTAGCATACACAAAGCCTATGTCTTCTCTTTTATGTCACAAATATCTCTCAAAAGCAGGTAGAGTTTGAGAGAAGTCCATTTATATTTTTCAAGGTTTCTCAATTTTTTTATTTTATAGTCAAAGAGCTGGCAAGACTTTCACTGGCTAGATGGTCCAGAATAATCCAGTCTAGTGAGGTCACTCATTCTGACAGAATTAAATCCATGTCCTTTGTATGCAGATGGGAGAGGGCTGAAAGCTGGCACATCCCCAGATAAGGTCAGACTGCCATGGTCTATGCAGACACAGCAGGAGCAAGAACCCTCCTGGCTCAGGTCTAAGCCACTGCAGCAGAGCTGCTGGGACCCACTGCCTTCAACAGACTCTCTGTTTCCTCTTTTGAGACAGGGTCTCACTCTGAAGCCCACCTTGGGATGGAACTCAGGGCAATCTTTCTCCCAAGCACTGCAACTGAAAACATAATTTTTACAGCAAAAGCCTCAGCAGCCCCAACAAGTGTAAGGTTAGCCACATCCAATATACAAATTAAAGAGTAACGGTGGCAGGCAAAGACAAAGACCTAGTGTGGCCACAGTCCACTTACCAAGCCCATCTTTGGGGTGCTAACATGAACTTTGGCTTACTGAACTGAAACACAGGACAAGAAGTATTCATAATCAAGCAAATGTCGGACTGTCTATAAATTATTACTAATAATCATTGCCATCACCTGAGAAGACTGAACTGGCTCCATTCACCTCTTGGATGAATGTCCTGGGGAGAGGCTGTGCCTTCCCAGAATCCAGAGTGACTACAAGCTTAGGAGAAGGACTTGGGCCTTGGGCCTTGAAGATGAAATGAAGTAGGAGAGTCAAGCAAAGCCCTGAGCCTTTGCTGACAGTTGTCCCTGTTTCGGGGTGACCGCGTGACCTACCTGGTCTGCCCTCCTGTTCTGCTCCCCTCCCCATGGTTTGTTGTTATTCTTCTATGTGCTTCATGGTACCACAGCTAAAAACCCTTTGTAAACCCAAAGTCACAAAAAAACTTTTTTCTGATAGTTTAATCCTTTTTAAATTAATGTTTATTTATTATGCAAGACATACAAAGTATCAATTACTTTCTTTTTTAACTACCTTCTCCAAAGTGGTATAGCATTTACTGATGTTGACTCAAAGCTTAGCTCTCACCTCAACAGGAAAAGAAGATTGTTTGTTCTGAGCTCAGTGTGAGTGCACAGACTGGAACACAGATTTAGGTTATCTTGAATAGCACTTTTCAGTAAAGATGTGGTCAGAGACTAAAACAAATATAAGAAAGTATTTCCCAAATACGCATCAGGCAGGTGGATCGTGGCCAAATGAATAACATTTTCCTATGGATCTTAAATGTTCTTAATAACAATATTAGCTTTGGGACAGTAAAGCAGGTGACCTGATAAAGTGGTGCACTCTACAGGTTATGCCTGACAGCTGAGAGATGTTAGGAAAGCTTCTGAAGGGAGGCACTTAAAAAAACTAAAGCTGAACTGCAGTGGCTCAGTGGTTAAGAGCACTGTCTGCTCTTCCAAAGGTCCTGAGTTCAATTCCCAGCAACCACATGTTGACTCACAACCATCTGTAATGAAATCTGATGCCCTCTTCTGGTGTGTCTGAAGACAGCGACAGTGTAACTCATATACGCAAAGTAAATAAATAAATCTTAACAAAAACAAAAAGACTAAAATTCAAGCTTCATATCTGCAGTATTCCAGCTTTACAACCATGAAGTTCCCGTCAGTCTGCTTTCTAACACCTTCAGTACAGGTGGGGGCGGGCTAAAGTTCAATCTGCACTAAACAACGTTCCTGACCTTCGGTCTATGCCGGCCTGGGGCATGAGAATAAGAGGAGGAAGAACCAGGAAATGCCACATAACCAACCAACTCACTGAAATATAGGCAACTGCAATTCTCATGAGTGCTAGCAAAGATGAGCAAAAACCAGACACATAGAAAAACCTTAGAGAGAAGAGGAAACCACAAGCAGCCACAAAATATGAAAGTATCAATGTCGTTCAGGAAGACTGGAGCAGGAAATCCCCTAGGCTTCCCAATAGCAGCACACAATCCCATGTTCATGGCTTTTAGTAGGAAGTTTTAATAAACTAAATGCTTTTTTAAAGCTGAAAAAAAAACAAAAACAAAATTCCAATGTACTCACTGCTTCAGTGTAAAATGTAGTTTATAAAGCAAAATAACAAATCTCTCAGGAAGCCTGGCTCAGACAGGCTGCAACCCATCATATCTCCGAGATAACTTTACATCACCGCAGGGGGCCAGTGCAGGCCTCCACCCTAGGTAACCTTCAGACACCAACCCCTTCCTAAAGAGATGATAAGGACCAAGCCTTCACACTCAGTTCAGCTCAGCCCAGAGCCAGGGCTCAGGTGGTTTATGTTCTTTCCTGTGCTACTTCTGCCGCCATCAACAACCACCTCTTGACCCACAGAGGTCCCTCACCTGACCACCGAACCCAGAAGTCTTCCTAGTCTCAAAAAGGATTGCTCCATGCCCCTGGCAGGACCGCTCACTGCAGGCCTTGGACATGGAAGGCTCTGTTTCTCTGCTCTCCCGGGTTTACCACCTGGTTGCAGGTGAGAACCACACACTTCACTTCTACAGAGTCTTAAAATTTACAAATGGAACCCAAAAGACAGGTGCCTATAATTTTAGCACTTAGAAAGTGAAAGCAGGACGATCAGGAGTTCAAGGCTATCCTTAGCTATATTCAAGGTCAACTTGAACTAATGAAACCCTGCCTGAAATAAACTTAAGAGGCTAAGGGTAAATGGTTTTCATTCAAGAAGTGCCTAACACTATATACTAGCATGCAAGCCCAAGTTTCCATCTCTTTCAACTAAAGACTTCATCCCACCTCAAAACTTTACATAACATTATTTGCAAGAAAAACACTCAACAAATAATTCTTAATGTATTTTTAAGAAAGCAAAAAATCATGGTATATTCCTGTGAATTTGAGAGGTAGAGGTAGGAGAGAGGGGTTCAATGCCAACCTTGAACCATGGGGAGTTTGAGGCCAACCTATGTTTTATGGTACTATGTCTCAAAGAAACAAAGGGCATTACACAAAGGGCAGGTTGAAATAGCTACACGTCCACCACAGCATCCACCACAGGATGAAAGGGCTGCACATTCATCACACCATCCACTATGCAAATATTTTCTATCAAGACTTCAAAAGGTTGTGTGTGGCAATTTCATGTGACACTTGTTAGGAACTTGAGGACAGTTTCTAAGCATTTCTCTACGGGCAGTGATGGGTCACAGGAAATGTGCAGTCAAGACAGACCCCTTTCCCACCTTCCCTAACAACTCCTGGAATTCTAAGTACAGCCCATGTTTGCTCAAGGTTACCCCACGATATAAGGAATTTTATAATATTTGGCAATGTAAATGATGAGCCTATGCAGCTGAAGTATTCCCTGGATATGAGAACCAGTTATGTGGTCCATATAGCCACAACAGTTAATATAATGAGGCAGAGCATCCTCCGAAATGAGGAAGGTGTCTGGACCAGGACACACGTATCTCCAGCACACTGTCTGTCTGTGCTATAAGCTGTGACACCAGCACCCTGATTATTACTGGGCCCACCCTCCAATAATGCTTGCATTAAGGGAAGCTGTCATCAACCTACAGTAGACACATAAATCCTGACATTCCATTTCTCAGAAAGTAAATTTACTCATGACTGATCTTACCTAGTCCAATTCCAATAAATTCTAGACTACAATGGAAAAACTATATACAAATTCCTAAAATAATCACTTCTAGTCACAAGCATGAGGCATCCTTCAAAAATGATATACAACAATACTTAACAAAGAGAAACTTTATGCATGCATCAAATTAAAATTAATCTGTATGTGATGTGTGTGTGTGTGTATGTGTGTGTGTAGGTGTGTTTTCAGGTATGAGTGTACATCTAGGGATCAATGTCAAACACCTTCAGTGTTCCACACGTTACTGTTTGGGAGGGAATCTTTCAGTGAACAGAACTCAGCAGCTGTGCTACACTGGCTGGCCTGCAAACCTAGGCTGCCCCCGCCTCCACCACCCCTTCAAGTCTAGGTACAAACCACTGCACCAGGTTTTCTGGTGTCTGTACTTGCACAACAAGCAAGTACACACCTACTGTACCATCTCCCCATCTACAAAATAGACAAATTGTCTTAGAGCATAAGTTGTTTTCATAGTAAATTTTGAGAAATGGATTTGCCAATATGCATTTTCTATCATGACTGATAGAAACAAAGGTTTCAGGAAAACACAGATGCTGTCTCATCAACAGACACCTTTCTCTCTCTGTGCTCCTCCTCGGTGTGAATTCACTGTACATGGTTCTGTAACATGAACTGTCAGTGCTCACAGACACTGTACTGTGTCCCTTCCACACAGCTGGCTGCTCTCCAGCACACTGCTCACTCGTCCCTTTGTCTCCGTGTTACCCGACAAGGCCATGTGTGTCTTCTGTCAGGATGTATATGCATCCGTGCTTCCATTGCATACGTGCTTCCATTGCATATGTGCTTCCATTCGTCTACATAAAATCCAGAAACCATAAATAAGTTTTTCTAAAACTGACCTAACTAAATAACAATTATCTCCCATTTATTCGTTTTCCTACAATAAATAAAAAACATGATTTTTATTTATGGCTACAATAATCTCATTTTTGATTTGTTGCTATGATTTATGGAAACAAAGGGATAGGCACAACAGATGCACTGTAAAGGTGTGGTGTGCATCAACTATCTTTAAGGCCAAAACACAATCAGCCAACATAAATATACTTACAAGCTTCACACTACCTTAAAATTAAAAAGACTATCAAAGGATAAACATTTAATTCTGTGTGGCATCAAATCTAAAGTGAGCCATTAAAAATAAAAGTCCAAAACCTCTTATTTGCCTCAATTCATAATCCGAGCAACTCTTCTGACCAAAAAACCAAAACCAAAAAATAAAACTCATATTCCTCTAAGAAAATTAAAATACCTATACTACAGCAGAATTATGTGCTAAAAGCAAACTATCTTGTGTCAAAGTTAAGATTCTAATCTTTCTTAGTATTTTGATCTCTCAGATTAAGTCTCGGCTTCCATAAGCTTGTTCCCCATTGGATAGAAATAATATTGATAATTTGATTCAATTAATTACTACACAGGAAAAACAAAACAAGAAATATTCCAAACATTTTCACTAAAGAGAAAGAAAACTTACAACTTGTTCTTTAAGATCTGTTTATAAACTGGAGAAACACCATTCTGAAAAAAACTGGTATAAGAATTTAATAAAAAAGATTTTGTAGCCTGAAAAAAAATCGAAATGAAAAACTTTATTTATAGTCCAAACCCAAGAACGCATCCATATGAAAATCATGACAGGATAATGTCAGCTTGTTCATCTGATCTCAATGGCACAGCAGTATTACAAAGGCCACAGTGAAGGATAAACTACTCCTTTTTCCTACAACAGTTTCTCCCTGTTTTTTGTGGGTGGGGGTGGTGGGGCGGGCACTGTTCTGTTCTGATTGTTTTGGTTGGTTGGTTGGTTATTGGTAGGTCTCACTCAATGCCTGTGGCTCCTCCCAGCACCTTTCACCACACCCCTACCCTAAATCTCTCTCTCCCAGGGTCTGGACTTCTGATTCACCTCAATCTCTATAGTAGGGCATTTTGGTTCTGCAGGTCTCTTGTCATGTCCAATGGCACCACCCCACTTCATGTCTACAGTAAACATCTTCTCCCTGCTTCCGCAGGGTCATGTCCTTGCTCTGTCTTCATTTTTCATTCAGTTGGCTAGTTTTGTTTTTAAGACAGGGTTCTCACTGTGTAGGTTGGCCTCAAACTTGAAGTGCCTGAGTGCCACTCCCAGCTCTGAGAAACAAGTTTTCTTAGAAATATCTGCAGACAAATTGATGGTCTTCTTCATTCCTGTGTTACTTAAACTGTTTTGTGTGACTTGGGGGAGGGTCGGGGCTGAATTACCAAGAAGAGAAGGAAGCAGGCACTCTAGAAAGAAAGGGCCTTTTCTGTGCCCCTGCCTCTCGGAGGAAGGACAACAGGAGGTCCAGTGTGTTCACAATGTGCATGAAAGATGAATGACCACTAGGGCTGGCCAGGTCCCTCCTCTTTATGTGCTGCCGACTGAAACACACAAACAGGAAGTAAAGGTGTAGAGAAAATGCTAAACAGGAAGTCTGGGCTTTAGAGAAAGCAAGAGTGGAAACACTCAACAAAGAAAGATAGTTCAATAACAAACACATTACATGTGGAAAATGTACATCTTGCTTTTAAAGCAGAGAGCTAACCTGCTCAAGATCAAGGTCCTGTGCCAAAATGGCCCTGGGGACCACACTCTGACCACCTTCAACATTTTGGCAATAAAAGTTTTAAAGAGGGATACAAACCAGTACAGATTAAGGGCGTGGCTCCGAAGAAGACTGATCACCTGGCACATAAGGGCCCTGGGCTCAATCCACAGCATCTGGGGTTGGAGGTCTGGGGGCAGGTTTTTTTTTTTTTTTTTTTTAAAGATAATGATATCTGACATTTCTGAAACCATTAGAATCATAACAGCTCTCTTCTGTACTAGTTTGTATCTTTTTGCCTTTTCTCGGTTTTCAGGAAAAGAAAAGCAAACACTGTCACTTTGTCTTGTCTTACAATTTTAATGGATTTAATCAGACCCTTGAGGGCCATCTGTTTCTATATATCTGCCTTAAATACATTTACTTGAGGTCCCTAAAAAGTGGTTCCACAGCATAAATAAAAGCCATCAGAACTATAAAGTACTGTTGCAAATGACATTTCCTTAGAAACAATATATTTGGGTAGAAATGTCCAAAAATCTATTTATTTTTTGTGTATGTTCATGTACCTGTATGAATTTATAAATACCATGTGTATATAATTCCCCATAGAGGCCAGAGGAAGGCATCTGGTACCCGGGAAATGAAGTTACAGGTGGTCATGAGCCACAAGATATAGATGCTGGGAATCAAACCCAGGTCCTCTGTAAGAGTAGTCAATGTTCTTAACCACTGAGCCATCTCTCCAGCCTAAAGATAGAAATTTTCAAACATGTAGCCAAGACCCATCATTTTCTGCTCACTAGCAGAAACAAATAAAGCAGGCATTTTCATTCATTTGAAGTCTGAAAACAAAGGAGAAAAGTCACAGAGAAGCATGCTGGCTAACTGCTGCACTCTTGCTGGCAAGGAACCATCCTCAAATAAAGCATTTAATTCAGTCCTTCAAAAATGTCTTCATCTGCAATTCATTTGACAGTTTAAAATTCTCAAAATTGAGCTAACATGGGAGCATTTATTTAAGAGAAAACAATATCAACAAGAGAGAAACATAATTAAACACTGAACAAAATGTTGACTGCAAACTTACAATCTGAACATGGAAACAAATGCCAAAACCATGGCCTCCGTAGCCCTAACTCTGAAAGGGGACATCATCCTCTTATTACAACAATGCTTCATAAGGAACAGACTATCTGCTAAATTCGGCCTAGACATAAAGGAATTCAAAAGAAGGATTTGGTGCTTTGGAATTTGCTTTAGAGGGCACACAAGTTTTTAAGTTGATTTTTCTATTTGTTTCTTTACAGGGCCGAGGGAAGGCGGTGGGCCAGGCCTATGGAGGTCAAAAGCTGTTGCAGGGGCTCAGGTCTCTCCTCCCACCAGGTGTGCTCTGGGGTTCGTCTCAGGTCTTCTAGTTGATGGCAAGCTCCTTTAAGACTGGAGTCACCTTGGTGTAGGATCTTTCAGGTCCTACTTGTTTGTTTCTGGTTTTTGTATTTTGTATTTTCAAGCCAGGGATCTCACTATGTAGCTCTAGCTATCCTGCAAAACTCACTGTGTAGATCAGGATGGCCCTAAACTCAGAGCTCTGCCTGCTTCTGCCTCCCTGACGCTGAGCTCAAAGGTGTAGGCCACTGCACATGTGGCCATGCTCTAATCTTTCAATGTAAAAGAGATAACAAAAGTAGGCTTACCTGCGTCGTTTCCAAGATGAAGAAAATATAACTAATACCTTACAGCAGTATTCCTGGACAACATAGAAAGTTATCTCATGATATAAAATCCCCACAATCTTCCCTGGCATTAAGACTACAGGTATGAGTCATGAGGCCCTACTTACTAAAATTAAACTTTACTGCAATCTTACTATTGAAAATTTTATAAGTAACAATACCATTGCACCTGTTAGAGTAAACATGATGAAGCTTTTCTTAAAACAAGAAAACCGTATTACCAAGTCACCAAAACCTATAGAAGAGTTCAAACTCCTAAGACCCAAGGTAAAAGAAATTGACTCCTTAAAGTTATCCTCAAACCCCCACACAGGCACCATGTCACATGCCTGCACGCACACACATACACACACACACACATGCACCTGTACACAGGAGCACACACAAGTAAATACACACAATAAAAATGATACACAAATTGAAAAAGAAAATGGAAGCCTCACTGCCAAGTGTGAAGGAGACACTAGAGAGGTAGGAAAACAAGAAATTGATTCCAAAATCATCCTTACATTTTAGGATGTTTCAACAAAAGGAAAAAGCAAAACACCAGTTTCATGGTTCAAAGAGTTACAAGAGGTGCATAGAAGCAACCAGCTTGCTATGTAAAGCAAGGCTAGCTCTACACTGCCTCTGGTAAGCCAGTGGCCTGGGCTAGAAATGAACAACAAAGGCTGATGGGTAAGACAGACTTACTAAACTGCATCCTCCTAATTCTGTCGGTGCACATAACAGATGCTTTTTCCTCTCATCTTTCCAGGCTTGACTTAAGTTACTGCACTGCAAACAGAAAAGGGCTCCTTGAGGAAAAACTGCCAAAGAGGCTGTGCTCCCTGTCATGCTCAATGCAGGCCTTTGTGAGGCCTTAAACCATCAGTAGACGTGCTCTGAAAGACTCTGGGTGGATTCAGGAGACTATCTTTTCTCTACTGTTCTGAATATACTGAAGCATGACTTTTATACACATAAATTTTATGTTCTCATGACATCACAGTTATAATCAGGTGGAGCATTACCATGTGACCAGGAACGAGGGCTCTGATAGACTGACTGTATTCACAACAGCCTGTAAAAGTCAAACTATACACTGCACCTAATCCTAGGTTCTACATATACCTCTACTACCTACAAAACTAAAATCTCGTGTAAGTACCCAGACACCAAGGTAAGAGCAGCCAGGGTAACATGAGGAAGTGCTTTGTGAAGAGAGCACTGGGGAAAATGGAAAGCTAGTGTCAGTAACAGCTTTGCCACCGATGATGTCTCAAAACTGCCCATTGGCATCTCTCTTGCTTAGAATTCAAAATAGTCAGTCTGTCATACTATTTCTTGAGGAAAATAAATTCTCTATCAAGGCAAATTTTAGAAAACAATGCTGAAATCACCCCCAGCATATCAACTGGGGGAGTAGCTGGGTGTTTCTCCTGCTCCCCCAACACTCTCAGAGGCTCAGTAAGAACACATTCTTCTGCATAAGAGACTTTTGTTAATGTTCTTGTTGTTCTCTGTCATTTATGATCCCCATGACAATTCCAAAGATAAAACCTGGTCATTTTTACTCCCCATTACCCTCTCTCTTCTACTGAAACCTGTCGCATGAGCCTAGCCTCTGCTCTGATGCTTTTAACCTTTGCTTTACATGCTGGCTTGGAACTCTCTATACAGAGAGACCAGCTGGTCTCAAGCCTATGATTCCCGCCTCAGCCTGAGTACCCAGTGTCAGGACCCAAAGAAACTCAGGACAAATGGCTGAGGTGCCTTTCCATAACAAACCACAAGCTGGCCTCTCTGCCCTTCTCCCTACCACCTTCCCACCCACCTTCCCACCCCACCCCTGCACTAAACCTCTGCAGCCTTCAGACTCCTAGATGACAAAGCCACTTTGGCCATGTATCCTCTTGTCCTTCCTGTTTGTCTAACTCCCCCCCCCCCCCATCTCTCCTCTATTGTCCCAGTTCAGTCCTTCCAAGAAGCCTCTGGCTGTGCTCGCCCTTATAGCTACAATAAACCCTTCTCCTCACTTTACCAACAAGGGTTCATGTCCTCACCGTCATTCACACAGCTCAAAGTGGGTATTTTTATGTGCAAAATAATGTTCACACACATAATACTTATAAACTAGACAACAGGTGTGATATAGCACATCTGTAATCCTGATGTCAGGGAAGCTGAGGAGGAGAATTGCATTGAGCCTGCAGTTCAACACTTGCTGGGACAATGCAGAATCCAAGGGAGGCAAGTGGGGGAAGGGATTACCAAAGTGTAATGCAAATTTCTGTATCCTTTTATTTAAACCTATACAGTATATTCCCAGTATTATAGATTTCACTAAGAGAGTTTCATAACCAATCTACATAGTTAAAAGGCTTAAAATTTGTATTGAAAATAGAGTTCTCATGTGTATGCATCCGTACTGATGGAAGCCTCCATGGTTTCTGACCCAGCACTGTCTTCCACTGTTCTAATCCTGGCCCACACTCCTGCAGAGCTAAGTCTCTGAAAATAACTGATCCCATTACATTCTGTTTGAGGCCCTTCCGTGTTGTCCCATTTCCCACAGACACAGAACTTGCAGCTTTGAGGGAGGAGGGTCAACCAGTACCCTGTGAAAGAGAGTTCTAGGCCTATCCCAAAAAGTACATTTAAGTTTTACAAAAAGAGCCCAACTTATTTAATGCTTTTAACATTTTTTAAAGATTTGTCTATTATATATAAGTAGCTGTCTCCAGACACACCAGAAGAGAGCATCTGATCTCACTACAGATGGTTGTGAGCCACCATATGGTTGCTGGGAATTGAACTCAGGACCTCTGGAAGAGCAGTCAGTGCTCTTAGCCAGTGAGCCATCTCTCCAGCCCCCTTTTAACATTTCAAACACAAATAACAAAATTTCATCTTCTCTTAGAGCAGTGGTTCTCAACTTTCCTAATGCTGTGACCCTTTAATACAGTTCCTTGTGTTGGGGTGACCAACTGTCTTAGTTTGGGTTTTACTGCTGTGAACAGACACTATAACCAAGGCAAGTCTATTTATAAAGAACAACATTTAATTGGGGCTGGCTTACAGGTTCAGAGGTTCAGTCCATTATCATCAAGGTGGGAACATGGCAGCATCCAGGCAGGCGTGGTGCAGGAGGAGCTGAGAGTTCTACATCTTCATCTGAAGGCTGCTAGGCTTCCAGGCAGCTAGGATAAAGGACTTAAAGAGCCCACGCCCAAAGCAGTACACTTCTTCCAAACAAGGCCAACCAACTTCAACAAGGCCACACCTCCAAACAGTGCCACTCCCTGTGCCAAGCATATTCAAACCACTACACTAAGCATAAAATCATTTTTGTTGCTATTTCATAACTGTAATTTTGCTACTGTTATGAATCATAATAAATGTACTGTTATGAATCGTAATGTAAATATCTGTATTTCCCGGTGGTCTTATGAGACCCCTGTGAAAGGCTTGTTTGACCCCCAAAGGGGTCATGACCCACAGGTTGAAAACCACTGACTTAAAGGAACTAAGGATTGCTTCAGGCAAATCAATAAGCATTTGCTGACGATAGGAAAATAGGGGAAGGCCATGCAGTATATCAAGTCTTTTTTTTTTTTTTTTTCTGTTTTGGAGGGGATGGTGTTGTGACAGAATTTCTGTGTAGCTTGGGACTGTCCTGGAACTCGCTCTGTACACCAAGCATGCCTCAAACTCACAGAGAGATCTGCCTGCCTCAGGAAGGGCTGGGATCACGGGAGACCACCACCACCCAGCTACATCAAGTCACTTTTTAAACACGCAGATGCGCTGAAACAATGAACTTTCTAGGTAAGCAAACATCTCATTCCGTGTGAGCAGTGTCAACAGGGCTCCTGGGTGAGCTGCTCTGCTGCAGTTTCTGGTGACTCAACTCTTGAGAGCTTTGTGTTTCTGTTTTATGTGAATGAAAGTTTAAAGCTCTGAGCTGATCCTTCAGAGCCCTCACTGAAAACCAGAACTGCAGAAGTGTGTGCACAATCCAAGTCCCACTGTCCTCCAAAGACCAACACAGCAGATTTTTTGTAGCTCAGTAGATCTGGCTGATCAGAAGGCCACTGTTGCTCTGCCTCAGAAAGTAAAGTCTCAGGGTTGAAGGCTAAAATCAGGTCCACTGGTACAAAGAGTAAGTAAGATCCTGGCCTAAGACATAGATATGAGGAAAGCAGCTGGTTAGAGGATTTTAAACTGTCTCATTTTTTTCAGGCTCTAAGAATAAAGATTTTTATATTAAATGTTCCCCACTTTAAAGCGGATCCCACATAACGGCATCCACAAGTGTGATCTAGCCCCCAGTCACCAGGCTACACCCTGTAACGAACAGTACAAATTAATGATTAGCAAGTTTCGTTTACAAAATCCACTCCTGATAATGTGTGGAGAAAATAACAGTAAGGTCCGACAGGGACTGGAGAGACTAAGCAGCGTTGGAAACACTCTTGCAGCAGTCCTGGACTTGGTTCCTAGCACCTACATGGTGGCTTTCAACCATGTAGGGGATCCAATGCCCTCTTCTAACATCTCATAGGCAGTGTAGTACACCTACATAGATGCAGCCAAAACACTATACACATGAAATTAACTCTTTTAAAAGATGCTATACATCTTTTCTAGTCCTTTTCTAGATAAGCAGTGGTCTCTCAGCAAGCCAGCTCCTCTGTTTAAATGTTTCTGCTTTCCCTTGCTCTGCGTTGTGTCAAGAGGCTGGTTTTACTGTACATTAAGGAGAAATACCATCTATGCTCTCAAAAGACACAGTCTGTATTCTCTCTTCTCAGAATCACCGACACCCACACACATCGCTGACAATGCACAGGAGCAGTCGCAGAGCTACTGTTCCCATTTTACTCAGCACCTCTCACCTTCACGTTTCCAACAGCAGTTCTCAGTCTGTGGGTAGCAGCCCCTTTCGTGGTTGAACGACCCTTTCACAGAGGTCATCTAAGACTATCAAAAACAGCAGATATTTATGTCACAATTCATAACAGTAAGAAAATTACAGTTATGAGGCAGCAACAAAATCATTTTATGATTGGGGTCATTACAACATAAGGAGCTGTATTAAAGGGTTGCAGCATTAAGAAGGTTGAGAACCACTGCTCTAACACAAAATTTCACCCAGCTCGGGCTGGGAAGACGGCCCAGTAGACAGGGTGTTTGCTGTGGAAGCAGGAGGACCAGACTGCAGACCCTAGGACCTCCAGAGAAGCGAGTGGAGGAGGATAAAGGGCCTCTGCAGCCCCAGAGCCAGGGGACAGAAACACATCACTCTGATGGGAACTGGCAGGACAGGTTCAGCCGGAGCTCCTGCCTCCATAAACACAGTAGCAATGAGGGTGACACCCAGAGCCAACCACTAGCTTCCACTCAGTCCACACACTTCTACATACACAGAGGCATACATACGTTTTTCTTAAAATGAGCTGCAAATATGAAATGAACCAATTCTTAATGTATTAAACAAAATACAAAAATTTTACCAGTAAAATTTCTTTAACATTTCTTACTTTACAAAACCTGCCTGGGTCCTGCAAAGTCGCAGCTTAAGATGCTCGCTGTTGAGACTGACCATCTAATTTGATCAAGAAAAGAACTGACTCATGCAAATCACCCCTTGATCTACACACACACACACACACACACCTACCTTACATGCTCACACATGAGCACATACAATAAGGAAATATAGAAAAGAAACAGTATTTTGTAAAAGTAGTAACAGTTTTTAAGAAAAAAAAACAAGACAGACAATATCCTGAGCACATAAATGCATGCTTGTAATTCCACAATACAAATGACACGTTTAAAATCCTGCACCTAAAGCTCAGGTACAAGACAGGGCAGAAGATTTTAGGAGTCAGAGAACTGAGACACCTGCTGTTAGGCAGTGTTTTCTATACATGACAGGGAAACCAAATCCATGAAACCTCTCACCAATGTCTGCCTAAACAGTACCAGTGCACATGGCAAAGCGGATGAGGTGAGTCTACCGAGACCCCACCTCACCCGTAGATGGAAAACTATAATCGATCAGCTTTGAGAGAAGGGACATGAATTCTTCTCCAGGACTGAGGAGATCCCTGATATGTTACCAATCCCAAGTGGTTTATAAACACATGAGCAACACTGAATGCACTCAGTAAGCTGTGTTTATACACACGTATTTGTGTGTTTGTCTGTAAAGCAATAAAGAGATCGGGAATTTGAGAGGAAGTTGGGGGACGAAGGAAGAGGCACAGAGGGGAGACAGAGGAGAGGACATGATGTAAACACAGTCCCCATGTATGCCTTCTATGCTATACAGTGAGCATTAGAAACATTGTGTTAGTGAAAGAAGCTAGAGTTACTCTTGGATGACTCTATGAACATGAATGGAGCCGGTCTCAGCTACTTTGTGGTTCTTTATCCCACCCTTTATCTCCCGGGTTTTACCTTCTATCACTGGACAGAAAAGAAAGATGGGGGAGGGAATCTCCCAATCTAATTTCTTTTGTTTCTTCTTTGTTTAGTAGCTGGTCTTTGCTACTACTATAGGTTCTTGTTCACACCTTTTATCCTCCCTCCCCATTCACTCCCTAACACTAAATAGAAGGGAAACAAGGGGAAAGCAAAGGGGGGGGGGGGGCGCACTCTGAATCTAATTTCTTTCTTTCTGTTTCTTCTTTGAGCATCACTATTAACAAATGGCAACCAACCCCCCAAACGGGGTTCTAGTATTTATATACCCTCTTCATGGGTATAATTTCAAACATCACACAATCACAGAAACTATCTGTAGCTGGCAAAAATATGACTCTGCTAGAGCACGAGGCAAATCAGAATAAGCTGCTGCTGACAGACAGTCCAAAGCCCACATCCCCACACCTGGGATTAAAACAAAAACATATAATATTTCTGGTTTTTAAAGAAACCAAAGGAATTCCAGAATTCTCACTACCATAAAATGTCCAGAAGATTAAATGTAGCTTGGTAGTTCCCAGAGTACAGAAAGAAAGCAACTGCCTAATGAGTATAGTTCTATTTCTGGACAATAAAATATTAGATACTAGATTCATATGATAGCTAGCCAACTGTGCCAATGTACTAATTGCCAATTAATTATTCAGCACAATAATCTACAGGTTATATCATGTTGTATTCACTTAATTTCAAGGACCTGCCTGCTTTCTCTTCCCTCTCCGCTCTTTCCTTTTAAAGATTTATTTATTATATATAAGTACACTGTAGCTGTCTTCAGGCACACCAGAAGAGGGCATCAGATCCCGTTACAGATGGTTGTGAGCCACCATGTGGTTGCTGGGAATTGAACTCAGGACCTCTGAAAAAGCAGTCGGTGCTCTTAACCGCTGAGCCACCTCTCTAGCCCCAACCACTCTTTCTTTTTAGAGACATGGTCTTACTCATTACTGTGTAACCTCAAGGAAGGACTTGCCTGCCCCTGCCTCTCATGTCTGAGAGACTAAAGGCATGTGCCACCATTTGTCTCATTTGCTAGGAAATACTCTTGCCAGGTCAAACATTCTCTCTCCGTCTCTAAATCACCCTGGTGCAGATGCTGAGTAACTACTGGGTCAAGATGCATTGGGCAGAGCTGGGAAACTGGCTCAGAGTTTAAGAGCACTGACTTCTTGCAGAGAGCCTGGTGACAAACATGATGGCTTACAGTGGTATGCAGCCGTTCCCAATCCCAGAGGATCTAGCACCTTTTTCTAGCCAGAGGACACCAGGCATACACACAGTGCACTTGCATACATTCAGGCAAAACAGTCTATACACATGAATAAAGTACTTTAAAATGTACTTCCTTTAGCACCCAAGGCTCCAAGTTCCAGCCCTGGGACTGGAAGGCTGGAGAAAACGCACAGAAAGAAATTATATACACACTGAAATGTAATGCTAGAAGGGGAATGCTACCCAACGGCATAAACTAAACCTCCTGTCAGAAATATCAGAGCCAAAAATTCCAGGTCATCCTGACCATACAGAGTCTGGGACTACACTGGGCTACATGAGACACTATTTTATAATAATTAAAAAAAAAAAAAACAAGAAAAGAAAAAAAAGAAGTACTTTAATTTTTTTAAAAAATAAATGTTCAAGTGTTACAAAATGCCGAGAGCAAACTGCAAAACAAGAGCGCACAGAAATGTCTCCAGGACACCCACCTACCCATGACTCATGTTTAACACTTCAGAAACTCAATCTTTCAAGTGCTGACACTTAATGCAAATAAAATTATAACACAAGCACTGTTTGGAGTATTAAACAGTCCTCTTCAGCAACTATGTGCACCAGACACTACACACCAACAGAGCTGGGGGTAGGGGTTCTCACCCTTTATGTCATTTTAAGAAAGAGAGAGTCAAAGTTCCACACTGACTGACATAATGCATCTTCAATGCTACAGGAATGTCTTGGGAACATGCTATTTATTCCTGTCTTTCCTGTAGTAGAACTGAATTAAAATACTCAGAGCACTGACTGTTCTTCCAAAGGGCCTGAGTTCAATTCCCAGTAATCACAAGGTGGCTCACAATCATCTGTAATGGATCCAATGCCCTCTTCTGGTCAGCAGGCAGAATACTGTGTATATAATAAATAAATCTTTTTTTTTTTTAAGTTTTTGGATAGAGCCTATCTTTCTTTCTTTCTTTTTTTTTTAAAGATTTATTTATTTATTTATTGTATATAAGTACACTGTAGCTGTCTTCAGACACACCAGAAGAGGGCATCAGATCTTATTACAGACGGTTGTGAGCCACCATGTGGTTGCTGGGAATTGAACTCAGGACCTCTGGAAGAGCAGTCAGTGCTCTTAACCGCTGAGCCATCTCTCCAGCCCAGAGCCTATCTTTCTTAAAAGCATTCTGAGCACACACCTGAAGCACCCAGCGAGCGTACAGTGTGAACAGGAAGCTGCTATACCCTCCGCAGGGAAGGATGGCACCATCTCAGTACATCTCTCAGATACCACATGTGAAAACTCCTCATGTTACCACCAAAGACGCCATATCCTGGCATTCCTGAACTGAAACACCCAAGTTTGCTGAAGGTGCACAGGAAGTCAGCCGAAGCCATCCATCACTTCATGAGGATGTAGTCTATTCAAGACCTAATATCTAAATTCTGATCATATTCTGACAAAACGGGCAAAACATACCAATTTTAAAGTCTGTGGTTTTCAATCTTCCTAATGCTTCAACCCTTAATACAGTTCCTTATGTTGCTGTGACCCCAATCATGAGTCATTTTCGCTGTTACTTCATAACTGTAACTTTGCCACTATTATGAATCATTACGTGACCCCTGTGAAAGGTCATTTAATCCTCTACAGGAGACCCAAGTAGAGAACCACTGATCTAAGTGAACAATGAAGATATTTAACAAAATGAAATCAATGAAAAAGTATTTCCCCTCCCCGTGGAAAGTCCTTTTAAGCTGGGCAGTGTGGAGCACACCTTTGATCCCAGACAGGCAGAGGCAACAAGGGCTATACATGGAAACCCTGTCTGGGAAAATGACAGGAAGGAAGGAAGGGGGGGTGGAGGGAGGGAGAAAGTGTGAGGGACCTCCTTTAAATTAGTTACTAATCATCAGTGCCTTTCAAAGGCAAGTGTTGAATTTTGAGGGTATACAATACAGAGTCACAATCTCCAGTTGTTCAACAGGGTGTCATCTGAGGTCATCCCAAGCCTTGATGCAGTTAAGATCTCATATACCTAAATCCTGAAGAACCCAGTTGTGAAGATTCTACTCAAGCTGTCCACATGCACTGAACAAAGCAAAATGCCAAGACACAAAGCAAGCAAGCCTGTCATCCCTGCACTTAGGGCAGAGGCAGAAGCTACAATCCAACCTGGCCTACAATGTAAGACCTGTCAGTGATTGAAAAGATGGACAAATGAATGAATGCTCTAACAGTGAAGAGAACCAAAAGATGGTAGAACCACCCTTTAACTTAAAATCAAATGATTAAATTAGCCAAACAAAGAAAATCAGATCTAAATATTGTTACATACTAGTTAATAAATCATTTAAGATTAGCACTAGTTAATAAATATTTGAAATCATGTAGAATTGTTTGCGTACTTCTCGTAAATTCTAACATTTGAACTACTGTAAACATGGGAGGTCTACAGCCCAGTCTACACAGTAAGACTGTCCTAAAAAATAATTTTTAAAACGCTATGCAAAACTGGGCATCATGGCACATGCCGATATTTGAGAGTTCACTGTCAGGGGACCAGGGGTGAAGGTGCATGTCTTTATATACCCACACTCAGGAGGCAGAGCAAAGGACATCTGAGTTCCAGGTCATTTCATTTCATAAACTCTGTATCCACTTTTTAAGAAGCATATATTATAAGGGCGTGAGCACACAGCTGATTACTGGTGGGAAAAATGAAGTGCATCTTGTTTATTAGTTATACTACGAAGTTAAATACTGATTTGTTGTTGCCACCTGCTGGTAAAATTCATTATTTGAACATTAATGAATTTGAATTCATTCATCACTTCACACAAAACATTCACCATTGTTAAAATTAAACATACCAGAAAGCTTTCTTGTGCTTTCTCAATACTGTCTTCTTTTTCTAAAAAGAATTTACCCAACTATTCTAGTAAACTTCTCTTTGGGGGAGCTTTTAAAGCTACATCAGAATTAATGGTGACTGAAGCCAGAAATTGGCTCACACTACATTTTCAGCCTTTGGAAGACTGAGGGAGGAAGAGTATTAAAAGTTTCAGACCAACTTGTTCTACAGTCTGAGGTCCTGTCTAAAAACAGGGAGTGGTCAAGATGATCAATCAAAACTAACAACCTGTGGAATAATACTACAGAAATCTGATGCTTGATAAATAAAACACTTTTAAACATAACCTGTGCAGGTAGATAAAGCCATCCCCAAAAAAACACAGATTATTTAAAAAAAAAAAATCCTTGAGCCAAGAGAGGAGGCTAGCTCGCTGTAAGATGTCAGTCAGCAACGCCCATGCAGTCCCCAGAACAAAACAGAACTATCAGTGCTGTAACTTACCCACCAGAACTAGGCACTACCGCCTTACTGGGAATGATGCCTTACAGCTTTGTCTCAGAACAGAGAAAGTCAAGCTACAACTGGGCTGAAAGAGTCATTGGTATAAAGGCTTGCTGGGTAAAAGGTGTTCTTACACTTGACTGGACCCTCTATGCAGCTATACCAATCCCCAAAAAAGACTCTCCTACTGGTACAACCATGAAAAAGTCTGTTATTCAGGTGAGCAACGGCCCACTTCGAAAGACAGAGTTTTATCAGAGGTTACAGGACTTCCTGCACAAGATGTCGCTTGTTGCTTTTCTGAAGACATGATGTGCCCATCAAACTGCCTTCCTTAGTTGTGTTCAGAGAAGCTTCTCAGAAAATTAGTGAGCAGTGAGTGTAAAGAATGGTCTAAGTACAAGAGTATAACCAGCTGTTCAGTACCCAGCCACCAATGGCTCACCACCCTGTCCAGCACAGCACGTGAGAGACAGAGGGAGGGATGGATGGAAGATGCTGACCTCCCTGCACAGCACCGCCACTGCACTCCCAAGCTGACAAGATTGCCATCAGAAGGGGCCATCAATACCCTGGTGAGGGTGGAGGAAGGGGATCAGGGGCCCTCTTCTGATGAATTACACAAAGTCAGAGGTCAGTGAATGAGCAGACATTTTCTATAGTGATATAGCCACTGGTAAGGTGCCCACATTCCTGCAACTCTCATCCTCCCCTCTAAACAACCCCAGTGAACCCACTGGGGCAGCAAAGTCAGAGACTACTTAGAAAAGAAAAAGAATTTGTGGGAGAAAGTACTGGGAGGTGAAAATAATCAAATCACACTACATACACTATGAAAAGGTTATAATGAAAGCTATTATTTATGTAATTAGTACAAGCTAACAAAAATATTAATAGTGACTTTTAACAATAACCTCATATAAACTTGTATCAGTATACTGAGATAGTTTTTAATGCCATAATAATTTGTAGAAAACATAAAATCCTTATTTAATAATATTTTCAAGCTGTTGTTCTTTTTGTAAACAACTCAGATAAGGATTCTGTATCTATTTTCAGTTAATTATGGTTGGGCCTTTTTAAGCCCTCCAGTGCCTTCTAGTCCTGACTGGACTGCTGCACAGGGTCAAGCCAGACACCATGCAGCATGAGGGGAAAGGGGCACAAAGTTCACTATGGCTGAGGAGCTACGGACACCTAATAGTTCTGAAGGAAAGAGACTTGGTCTTCTTTAGCAGGGTGGCCCCTGGTAGGCTGACCACATTCCAAAAGCTAAAGAAATCAAAGCTGCTTGGTAACAGCAAAGGAGCTGGTAGATCACTGGACAGCCAGACTCACAGACAGCCTGCCTGTAGAACAAAGGACATGTGATAGAAATACAGGTTTTGACAAATGGTGCCTGGCAAACAGTCACAAGCAAAACAATCTAGGTGGTCATTATACCCTCAGAAAAATGAATTCAAAATGCCATAGATCTCAATACAGCTCCCAGAAATAACAAGAGAAATTTTAAATATAATGACTTTCTAGAATCCAGATACAAGACCAAAGGCACAATCCTTCAAAGAATAAGCTGGACTGCACTAAGATTACAAATGTCCAAAAAAATGACAAAAACCAAGGGAGCAAAATATTCACAAAAAAGACTGATGACAAAGGAGGACTCCAGAGGAGAACTCTGGGCCAGCCCGGGTAGGCACGCACGGCACAGGCTTCTAACAGCAACTGGTAGAGGAAGGGGACCGTGACAAGGATAGCCAAGAACAAAACCAGAAAGAAAAAAAGGCTTGTAATCCAATCTATGTGGGAGGACACAAGAGATGGGTCTGGGAGGAGCTGGGGGAAGAGTAGGAAGTAAGATCAAAATACATTTCATAAAATTCTCAAAGAACAAAAATGTGACCCAAAGATCCTTAAGAGGTACTTCACGGAAAAACTATACACATCAAATTATCAACACTCCCGACAGGCTCCACATCACTTACGCTTAAGGAAATGTTAAAGAAAATAAATGAGAGTATGGGCTATTCACTTAAGAGAATATGGGCTATTCACTTAGAAGCACTTGCATGAGCATGAGGACCAGACCTTACTGAGAAAGATGAGCAGTGTCAAAGGAGCAACCTAAAAAGCCCTTTGCCATGGGGACAAGATCACTGGGGTTTGCTGGCTAACAATCCCATTCCAGGTTTGAGACCTCTGTCAAGAACATAAGGTGAAACCGTGATACAGCAGAACCTCTGCTCTTTGCCCACAAATGGCCATTTCTACACAAAACCCACCCAGGAAATTATATGTACATAGGCGCGCGCGCGCACACACGCGCACACACACACACACACACACACACACACACACACACACACGGCTATATAGCAAGTCATTGCTTCAAAAAGCCCAAAACAGCCAAAATATTGAAAAGGAATAGCTCTGTAAAAACAGGAGAGAGGATTTGGGGATCCAGAGATCTTGCTCCTAGGTGGTCGCCAGAGTGAGTGACACAGCAGAGCTGTTAGAAAACACTGATGCTTCCTTGACAAGATTCACCATCTGTGATTCCACAGGAGAAACAACACAAGTGTATCCTAACAAACTGGATGCTGTGGGAGGAATGCTACCTTCAAAGGAATAAAGTCATGGACAGACCGCTAGAGAAGCCCAACAACAGTCACGGTATGCACAGACGGCAGGCACGAAGCACACATGTGGAATGACACAAAGTACTCTAGGTGACAGAGCCGCAAGGCAAGCCTTCTAAACCAGGGCTGGGAAGATAAGCAGGTTTACTAATAAGACTATATAAAGTTTCATTGATGTATACATGTCAAAAACATGCCCTCTATTTCATGTTAATTATACACCAGTGAAGTTGGTCAACACTCCTGAAAATGCAAGCAACCAGCCTAGAAGGAATTACAGACAAAAAGCAGGTGAGTACTGGGGATGCCGATTCATTGAGCCTTACTTTTTAAAGATGGCAACAAAAAATTTCACCTAACGAGAATGCGTGACATCTGCATTCCATCACTCCAAGAGTATGTATAAAACAGTGAAAGTCAAACAACCATTAAACAAGGCAGCAACACAGGCAAGGGCGCCTGGAGGATCTGCAGAGAATGAGAAAGAGTGGAGAGAGAAAGGAGAGGCGCTTGAGAGAGGAGAGAAGGCTGGAGAGGAAAGCCCTTCCCTTCTATTTGGTCTGGTCCATGCTGGAGAATCAAAGCTACATGCATCACTGTGATGTTATATGATTGGCCCTATGCTTGCATACTTACCATGTCTTAGCCCATCAATGTGAACTGGAAGTGATGGAGACTTTTGAATTTCAAGGCTGTACCATCTTCAGTTCCAGTCAGCACCACTAACTGGGGACCAAGTGCTCGCTTGCCTGGAAATCGGTACAGACTCACTGTTCAGTTCTCGGGTTCTTTGTGAGGAGTTAGGACTTAAGAATCCTAACCTTCACTGCTCAGTTCATACATCACCTGACATGTCAACTCCCAGCTCTGTGTATCTCAAGATCCTGTTCTTTTAAGAAAGATTATAAACACACCATTTAGTTTACAATACTGTTATCACTCAGTTTTTATTTTCCTCAAAAAGAGATAGTACTTCAAGCTTTGTAAGCAATATGGCTTCCACCACAACTACTCAACTACACAGAAGGCCAAGTGTGATGGTTGATACATGACTTTAGTACCAGCACTCAGGAGGCAGAGGCAGATGGATCTCTGTAAATTCAAGGCCTGCCTGGTCTACATCAGGGGTTCCAGAACAGCTAAAACTATATAAAACTAACAAAAACAACAGCAACAACAACAAAGCCCTATACTTAGTGTGTCAGGGAAAAGAATTTGTAAGTAAAATAACTCCTATGGCCACTGTAACTGAATTTCACTTAAGTTTCATGTGATAAACTACCTTGTTGCGAATTTTCAATCACTTACTTTTTAATTTTTAACCTATTTTACCTGTAAGCAGTACAATGCCTTAAGAGGTAACAGATACACCATACACCCAGCCAGCAGACCACAGCTACACACCTCCTCTCTTTAAAACATTTACTGATGCTGGGCACTGTGACACACACTTCTAATTCCAGCTCTTGGGAGGCAGAGGCAGGAGTACCTATGTGGTTTCAAAGTCAGCCAGGCTCACACAGTGGGTTCCAGGCCAGTCAGGACGACATATCTCAAAATAATTAGCTAGTCTGAGTGCATGACCCTCATGAGAGCAAAGATTAAAGGCATGCACCACCACTACCCAACATGACAGTATATTCTAAACTCATTTCCACACTTTAAGACAAGTTCCGATTAAAGAAATTAGAATAACCAAGTACAGTCAAGAAATGAGAAAATACCACGTGTTGTTTAACAATTACAAGCTCTGAAAAGAAATAAGGTAAACAATCTTATTCAAAGAATTTAAAAAAAAAAAAAAAAAGCAAAACTGTGTATGTCATGTGTATTTTAGGTGTCCTAGGAGGCCAGAGGAGGTGTCAGATCCTTTAACACTGAGTTACCGGTTGTGGGCCCTTTGACATGGATCCCAGGAACCAAACTCAGGTCCTTTACAAGAACAGACTCTCTTAGCAATTGAGTTATCTCTACAAGACCAAAGAATGAAAATAATTTAATGGTATGTTGTGCCTTGTATGTTATGTGTGTGCACACATGTGCTGAGGGCATCTGTCCATACATGCACACACAGAAGGCAAAGGAGAGTTCAGTCAGCTCTCTTCCTCTACTTCCTCCATCTTATTGTCTGAGACACGGTAGAGCCCGGTGTTTACCCGCTTCACCTACCTCACTGTTTGAGACAAGGTCTCTCATTCCACCTGGAGCTCACTAACTGGCAGGCCCATCTGGCCAACAAGATCTACCTATTTTCGGCTCCCAGCAGAACTAGCTTTTTATATAGGTGCCAGAAACTAAATCAAAACCTCATGTTTGTATAGAAAGGACTTTCAGCCACTGAGTTGTATTTTCAGCACAGAATCTTTCTTAATGTATTCATAAGCATTTATTTTATGCATGAAAAAAGTCAATTTGTTTGGAATGTAAAATTACCTGCTTCCAAAAGAGAATGTCCAGAGGCTGAAGAGATGCATCAATCAGAGGTTAAGCGCACATTCATTTTTTGCAAAGGACTTAAAAGTTTAGTTCCCAGCTATGTCAGGCAGCTCTCAATGCCTGTGAATCTGACACCCTCTTGTAGCTTTCTTGGGCACTTGTACACATGTCATACAGTCATACAGACATACATATAAATAAGTAAAAATAAAAGCAATTACAACAATGATACGATCCCCTACACACACTTTGTATGTGTGACCAGAGTGGCACACACATATGTGTGTGTGTGTGTCTGTGTGTGTGTGTATAAATGTGTATGTGTGAGTACATTCTGGCCTTAAACTCAGTCTGTTGCTAAGGATGACCTGATGACCTTGAACTCCTAATCCTCCTGTTTCCATCTTCCAAGTGCTAGAAGTATGGATAAGCATGAGTCACATACCAACCTCACAACGGGATTTATAAATCAAGGGCTTGCTAAGGTGTTTAGAATTAAGAGCTTCTATAGGACATAGGTTTTATTCTCAGCACCCACATAGCAGCACAAAGCCATCTATAACTCCAATTCTAGGAAATACAATGATCTCTTCTGGACTCCTTAGATACCAGGCATACATGTGGTACACAAACACAAAACCCTCTCCATTATTATAAAAAAAAACAGTAGTAGTGGTAATAATAAAATTTATTTTTAAATTTTTAAAAGAAAATGTTTAATGTTAGCGCTTGCCAAAAGCATATGAGAAAAAAAGAAACCTTTAAAAGCTAAAACTACAACCAAAAATTAATAATGTTCCATATAATCAACATCCATATAAAAAAATCTTAGGTCCAAGTACTAGGTGACACTTGGAAAACTACAGTAGAAGGCACATGAGTAGAGAATCCTAAAGCAATTTCTTCTTAAGTCATGCTTGATACATACATGTGTCAAGCTAAACAGACCACAAGAACTCACATTTACTCCTAAGCCCAGGAGACAGATCCCCATAATCTACTTTACAAGTATATTCAGACTGCACAGCTACGGATGAGCTAGCTACAGGATGGACTACAAAGCTGTAACTGTCAGCAGAACTCACACCTCTTTCTAGCTTAGACTCCTGTGTGTGGTTCACTTCTGCAGTGGCTAACACCTTCATATCCCACTAAGGAGACTGCAGCCTCATGGCCTCTATTTTCTTTTCTTTTTTAAGAATTATTTATTTATTTTTATGTATGTGAGTACACTGTAGCTGTCTTCAAACACACCAGAAGAGGGCATCCCATTACAGATGGTTGTGAGCCACCATGTGGTTGCTAGAAATTGAACTCAGGACCTCTGGGACAGCAGTCAGTGCTCTTAACCACTGAGCCATCTCTCCAGCCTCCCATGGCCCTTATTTTCAAGGACAGCATTCAGGCTCTGGGAGGAACAAGCATTACCTTCAAGGCTCCTAGGAGGGAAGGCAGAGCTGCTCTGAAACAACGTCTTCTCACTCCTTACCCACTGCTTAGTTTGTTCAGGATGCTTCACCTGTTTGAAATTTATTTGAAAATAGGTCCCTAAATTATTTAACATGCTTCTTTCCAAAGAACAGAGCATGAATTCTCTCAAGTGTGGGCTGTATCCTTCCAGGTTCAAGCTTATGTTTCCAGGGGTGAATCACAAAAGGTACTGCTGCCTCCTCTGGTCTCGACACTCCCAAACACTGCTGACAAGCTATAAGGACACTCAAAGGACAACCCCACAGTGGATGCAAGGCCTCCCCAGTCAAGAGGCAGAGAGGCAGGAAGTAGATCACCTGGCCCAGCTACCAGATCCAGAACAAACCTGCTTGGCCACTTTCACAGTTCTGTGCTACACAGAACCTTAGAGAGGAAGAGTGCTATCAAGCTACTGCATTGACGATGACAGACTTCTGTCTCCTTAGCCGGGGCAAGCAGTCCTCGATTTTGCTAAGTAACTGAAGATGGCCTTGAGTCTCTGACCTTCTAATTTACCTTTGCCTCCTACAAGCTGCGATCACAGGCATTGGCCACAATGCCTAACCTTGGTAATCTGTTCCATGACAGTTTCACTAAGAAAACATATCCAATATCATTAAATCCCTTCACTCCATGCCTGTCACAAACAATATCAGGTACAATGGAAGGTGCCAGGGACACATGGCACACAGGACAAGCCTGCTGCTCCCAAGGAGCTTGTCTGTCATGGATTCTAATACCTGTTTAATTCTAGTGAGCCCACTCATGCTGAGAAACATCCACCCCTCCCATTTCTACCACAACTGAGTCTCACCTAGGCACTGCAATAACATCACCACCCACAAGTCTTCAACCCCTGTTCTTCCTCAATCCTCCCTTCATATAGTTTTTCTCAAGCAAGAGATCTGGCCACAGAGCTTCTCAACTCTTTGCAAGATGGCTTCATGTTTGTAAAGCTCTTGCCATGCCTGTCGACCTCAGCTCCCTTCTTAGAATCCACATAAAGGGGAAGAGGACACACGGGGACACACACACACACACACACACACACACACACGAACACTTTTTTTAATGATCTTCTGTGTTTCCCACTGCTAACAGAGAAAGTGTAGCGCTTCCTAATTTGCAACCTGCTGCATACACATGTACAATGAGACATTCAGGATCTCAACTCACTAATGCTTCCAAATGTCACATTCTCTTTAAAAATGCTCTTGTGTAGTCATCAGAACTAACTCACCCCCTCCTTACTGTCCACAGCACAATGCCTGTACCCCTATCTGCTAACATTCCACTCCATTTTACATTACTGGGGACTTGCCTGTCCTTGTGAACAGGTCATAAATCTAGCTGTGATAACTAGCTAGGCCATGACTGAGTCAGCGTATTAGCTGAGGCTCAAGATTCTCATCAGCAACATGAAGGGAGTAGATCAAGTAACTACTGCTCAGCAACTCCCAACTCCAAGTTCCATAAGATTCTTTTTTATCCTTAAAGAATCAGTACACATGTAATTTTGAATCCCAAATTCAAAACTCTAAAACCTACCAGATCTCAGTAATAAGTGTGTTGCTTAACATTTATGGACCTCCGTTTCTCATCTATAAAATGAGAAGTGTTATCTATTTAAAATTCTTTCCTTTTTTTAACACTTTTATGAGCTATAACACACATAAATTTCATCCATTTAAAGAATATAGATTAATAATGTTCAGTATATTAAAAAGACTTCTATAAACATCAACCTAATCAAATTTAGAATTTTCATCAACAACTCATCAGCCAAGCATGCTAACTCATGCCTATAATCCCAGCACTGGAAAGGCAGGAAGTCTCAGGCCTGCTGGGTTCAGTATGAGACCCTGTCTCCAAAAAAAAAACACAGCCAGGTGTGCCACTGAAAGCACTGTAATGGAACTAAGTGGCTACATTACGATTCCTTATAAGACATCACTTTTCAATCTTGCCAAAACTTCATTTACGAAATAAACCACGTGAAACAAAAGGAAGTCCACAGTCCACAATGTCGGTCCTCCTTTAGATCCTTGGCAAACACAGGACTCCACAATAGAGTCATCTGTTCCTCTCACTCCACAGGGCTCCTGCCGTGGACAATGAACTCCTAGATGTGCTGTAGCTATGTTGCTCAATCCATTTTGTGAAGCTAGACAAGCCTGTGATTCAATACCTCAGAGGCAGGAGATCAGGAGTTCAAGGGCATCCTTATCCACTTTAAGGACAGCCTGGGTGACATGAATCCCTGTCACAGAAAAAAAAAAAAAGCCAGTCAAAATAGAAAGAGTCACGGGAAACTTGAAAGATTATCATAATACCATACCTTTTTTCTCTCCACTCTGAAAGAACAGTAACAGTAAGTGCCACTTACCAGCCTATGTAGCTCTGGCTGTCCTGGAACTCCTTATGTAGACCATAGACTGGCCTGACTCTGCTTCCTGAGATTAAAGGCATGTATCACCAGTCTAGTTTATAATCTTCTATTCGGCAGGTTTTTATTAGGCTATATTTTAGGATAAATGATGGAGCCTTAAAATACTTATTACAAGAGTGCTGCCTTCACACTGGAAACCTGGGCCGAGGAGGAGGGTGGATCCCACGTTGGAAAGCTCTAGGCAAGTGGTTCTCAACCTTCCAAATGCTGCAAACCTTTACTTCAGTTTCTCATGTTGTGGTGACCCTGAACCATAAAGTTATCTTCATTGCTACTTCAAAACTATAATTTGCTGCTATTATGAATGGTAATATAAAGATCTGATATTTCCAATGGTCTTAGGTGACCCCTGTGAAACCCACATACCCTGGAGAGAGAGAATGAAGCTGGGTCAGATGTCTCTGACAACAGTCTTAGCAAAAGATATCAGAAACTAAGCCTGACGTTTAGAAATGGAAGTCTATCTCCTCTGGGAAGTGTGGGAAGAATACAGCCATTGCTCATCTAAGGGAAAAACTAATCTGTTACTAAGAGAACTTAGTGGAGGATATAGTAAAAACTCAGAGTGTGATCACAGGTGGTTAGCAGTGGTAGGAACTGTTGCTGCTGCTCCAGCTAATCTCAGAGTCAGCTCAATGGACCTAATGAAAGCCCAGCAGCCTACCAGTGCCCATACATCCTAATTATTCATTTTCAACATATTAGCAAATATGTCTAACTACAAAAATACTCAATGTAAACTTAGTTCAAATATCACAAAACATCTAGACATCTAGCCATATATGACACAGGGCTAATAAAATCTCAGCACTTGGGAGGTGGGAGCAGAAGGAGGAAGAATACCGTTCTCAGCTAGAGGAAGCTGAAGCCTGGGAGCTAAAGGCTAGGCGCACAATTCAAAACAAAACAGAACATAAATCCACACAGGCAAGGTAGCATACAAGCTCTCTCTCATCCACACACAAGGAAGATGAGGAGGAAATTTTTTAATTTATATTTTTAAAACAAGTGGTTACAACACAGGCAGAGGGCTGGAGAGATGACTGAGTGGTTAAGATCACTGACTGCTCAATTCCCAGCAACCACATGGTGGCTCACAACCATCTGTAATGAGATCCAATACTTTCTTCTAGTGTGTCTGAAGACAGCTACAGTGTGCTTATATGTTAAATAAATAAATAAATCTAAAAAATACAATAATGCACATCTTTAATACCAGCACGTAGGAGGCAGAGGCAGTCAGGTGCCTGAGTTCAAGAGCAGCACTAATGCAGAATAAAAGGTTACCACATTTTAACATTTACCGCCACAGCCCCCTTTACATGTTTACTTCATTTTTTTTAGCGTATGCATGTGCATGCAAATGCCACAACACTTGTATCTAGCAAGTGGTTCCAAAGGATAAACACGGATCATCAGGCTGGGAAGCAGGCTCCTGAGGCAGCTGAGCAATCTCCCAGGACTCCCAAAATTACTACTTTAAAGACTTTTTAAAATTAAGTGTGTGTGTGTGTGTGTGTGTGTGTGTGTGTGTGTGTGTGTGTGTGCACGCGCGCACGCAGATATATGGACAGTGCAGGGTCCCCCAGAGGCCAGGAGATTATAGGCCATGTGGGTCCCAGAAATCAAACCCCAGTCATCTACACACACAGCTGGGACATCTCTCCCTCACTGCTCTCAACGTTCTTAGCCCTCGTGAAATATAATGTTCTAAATAAACTGTGGCCAAACACTAATTTTGTGATTTTTAATTGTTTTTTCCTGGCCCTACTGACTCTCCTCTAAGAGCATTTCCATATGGGTGTGTACATATACCTAGAGTTCAAAGCCAGACTGGGCCATGTAGTGAGTTGAAGACCCTGTCTCAAAAAACTAAAATAGTTTTCTTCAAATTCAGGTACCCTAAAAAAGAATCACTTTCTGACTAAAAGTTTTCATTTGCAGGATTCCTTTTACTCTATGAAAATTAAAGCAAACAAAGATATTCACTGATGCCAGAAAATGCAATACCAGAGAACTAGGAGCAGGCCAGCAGGAGACAGAGTGTTAGTTAGAGTTTGCCAAAGAAATGGAACTGATTGGATGGATGGATGAATGGGTAGGTGGATGGGGTGGGTGGATGGATAGATGGATGGATGAGTGGATAGATAGAAGGTATATATGTAACATATACGCTACATGATATTTTAAACCACAAAGAAATCTAAATATGCTTTCAATTCAAGATATTGTTCATCCTTAATTTACAAATTCGGCCTTATTCCAAACTAAGGGGCAAATGAAAACTTGAGAATTTGAAAATGAGTTGAGAAATATGCAAAAATAAGCCCCCCCCCCAATCCTAAAACATTACAAGACATGCTTCTGTTAAATAACTTTCTCCTGGTTTCCCAACTCTTGGGCACCTCCTGTAACCAACCCTCAACCTCAGGAGCCTTTTCTTCAGTCAGCACTTGCAGATCTACGGACACACAGAAGAACAGCTCTGCACTTAGAAACTCTAACCAAGTATCTAACAATAGGACCTCCTAACAGTCCAGGAAATCCACCATAACTTCTCCCAGTGTAGTGAAGATAACGAAGGGCATCCATGAACTCTGCTAATACAGAGACGCAGCGTGCTTCCCATACCCTCCCACAGTACCCTGGGCATGGGCTACAGTGAATTCAACGCGCCTCAGTACCTATCAATCTCTTCCGGCCTTTTTCAGGCTTCTCAAGGAAGCTTCCTCCACGAAGTTCTACTCCATTAAAAGCTAGGAAACTTTCTGAAATGTCAATCTGGCGCTCTCCAACTCCTTCTGTGACCTCACCAGCACCCCACCCACTGCTTACTACACCCTGCACCCAACCTCACTCACTACTCCGCAGGAGTACAAGCATGCCATTGTGCAAGCCTCCAGATGTGGACACCACTCAGGGCTGTTTCTGCTCCAGGCTCAAGCCCTGCCTTCTCTTACTGCAGCCATTACTATTACTGGTTCTTCAAGTCCCAGCTAGAGCACATTCCTGGTTTCCAGTCTACTTTTAGATGACAAATTATATTCATAACATGTCAAGAATCATATGTACAGCATATGCAATAAGAACAATAATTCTTTAAGTCTACTGAAAATCTAGGGAGGTATTTACACTAGAAAATTTACTGCTAGAAAATAACTTTATGCCATAAGAAAGGACTGAAGACATTATAATAAGACTATAAAATGTGACCGTTAATGTAAGAATAAACAAATTGCTCAATAGAAGACCATAAAACTAAAGAACATAGAACAAATCTATGGTACTTGCTCCATACAACATGGGCAAGTCTGAAAACAGGTAAGGGAGAAAGCCCATACCGGAGTATATATTGTGTGCTTTATATGACATTCAAAACAAAACTAATATTTGTTGGTGGTGGTTGGGTTTGTTTTGTTTTATTTGTTTGTTTTTTGCCAGGAGTGGGGGTGGGTTAGGGAAGGTTCTAGCCAGGGTTTCTGTGTAAAAGCCTTAGCTGTCCTGGAACTAGCTCAGTAGACCAGGCTGGCCTCAAACTCAGAGATCTGACTGCCTCTGTCTCTTACGTGATTAAAAGCGTGCACAATCACACCTGGCTCAAAAAGAGGCCTGGAGACCCTTCTGCAGTTAAGAGCATTTGTTCTGATTCCCAACATGCAGATGACAATTCCCAAGTGTCTGTAACTCCAGTTCCAGGGACCTAATGCTTCTTCCTGATATCCTCAGGCACGGAGCATGCAATGCAATAAACATATGCATGCAGTCAAAACACTCACACACAGAAAATAAACTAAATCTTAAAAAGAAAAAACTACAATAACAGGTGCTAAACTGTACAGAACAGAGACCTGCTGCACATTGGGGGGAATAAATATCCGCATAAGACAGACTGTGACCCAGCAATCCCGTCACTGCTCAAGTATCAAACAAACTGAAATCATGCTGGAAGCATCTGCATGCTCACTGCATCACTATCCGTAACAGCAGCCCAGAATGGAAACAACCTAGGTGTGGACCAACTGCTGAAGAGCTGAAGGAAACGCACATGCACACAGTACAACACTGTGGAGTCATAAGAAAGCCTGAGACCCTGTCATGTCAACAAAGCAGACGGACTGAGCAGTGCTCGGAGGATGCCGGAAGGTGCCAAGGAAAGTAGAGGGTAATTACACAAGAAAAAAGCCTCAGGTGTGCTATGTACAACGGCTACACATGATAAACATGATCAAGTGTGTACTAAAAGTGGGGACATTTTCAATGTTTTACAGTGATAAATGTTTAAATAACTATAAAGACAGATGTATTTCTGTGGACAGGTGGACACTTTAATCCCAAACTAGGAAAGCAGAACAGGCATATCTGAGTCTGAGGACAGCCTAACCTACAGACCAAGTTCCAGGCACCCAGAACTAAACAGAGAAACCCTGTCTCACACACAAAGAAGCTGAGATATACTTAATATGATTTAATTATACATAATTTATATAACACGGAAACACTGACAAGGTATTTCATTACTGTTTGGGTTTGGACCCGGGACAAGGGACTGAAGTGCATACTTTACACATCAAAGCAGATGTGGCCACCAGGTTCTCCTAGCCTCCTTCAGACCCTACCTGCCATCTTACCCTGCCTCCAACCCTGAACTTCCCAGCCCTTTTCCTAGAGCCTCTTCCCTGTATACTCCAGACATTTTGGTCTCCCCACACCTGCACTCCCCCTCTGAGAGCACACACTCTATCTCTTTCTCACCCTCCCTCCTCTCTCTCTCCCCGTGGTGACTTCCCTGGCAACTTCCCCACCACCACCCCCCAGCCCCCCCAGCCCTCCCCTCAGTCCTTGGTGCCAGTGAACTTGCTTTTCATTAAACCTTCATTTAATATATTTTAATCTGGCTTGAACTGGCTCATTTCATCAGCAGAGAAATAACCTATCAATTACTACATGCAACTTTTTTTTTTTGGCTTAAAAAAAAAAAAGCTACTGGGGCTGAAGAGATGGCTCAGTGGTTAAGAGCACTGAATGCTCTTCCAGAGGTCCTAAGTTCAATTTCCAGCAACCACATGGTGACTCAAAACCATATGTAATGTGATCTAATGGTGTGTCTGAAGATAGCAACAGTGTACTCACATACATACAATAAATCTTTTTTTTAAAAAAAATTTTTAAACTACTTTTATGTGTACAGGTAGGTGTTTTATCTGTATAGTCTCCCCCACCTTATCTGCAGTATCCAAGGAGACCAGAAGATGGTGTGACATCTCCTGTGACTAGAGTTAACAGCTGGAAGCTGCTATATGTGAATGCTAGGAAATGAACCTGGGTCCTCTGAAAGAGCATCCAGTGCTCCAACTGCTGAGCCATCTTCTCCCCCAGCCTTCCAAGTTTTACATACCCCTCTAAAAGGCAAGCTTGGGTGCTGAAGAGATGGTTCATTAGTTTACTTTTCTTGCAGAAGAACCAGGCTTGGTTCCCACTACCTACATGGTAACCCACACCTATTCTAAATCCTGCTCCAGAGGATGGCAACACCCTCTCTGATGTCTGAGTTCATGTATGCATACAGAAATACACATACTCAGAATGTTTTTTCAGGTTAAATTCAGGCCAGCAAAATGGCTCAGTGGGTAAAGGCGCTTGCTGTGAAAGCCCAAGCACCTAAGTTCCAATTCCCCCGATTTCATTCACATAAGGTATGAAAGAGCAACTCCAAATTTTTCTCTAATGTCCACTTGCACCCATGGCCCATCATATTCATATGGTACAGACATGCAAACACAGACACAAATAATATTTCCTTTTCCTCTTTCTTCCCTTAGGCTGGCCTTAAGCTCACAAAGGTGTATCTGTCTCTGACCCCTGAATGCTGGGATTAAAGGTATGCAACACCACACTCCAGGACACTAATAATAATTTTTAAGTAAATTTAGTGGCTGGGGAGGTAGCTCAGTTAGTTAGGGGTTTACCTTGTAAGCATGAAGACCTGAGTTCAAAAGGAAAAACCTGGACAGTGGTGGTGTATGCCTTTAAAACCAGCGCTCAAGCCAAACTATCAGGAATTCAAGGTCATCCTCAACTGCATAGCAAGTTCATGGCAACCTAAATTACAGGAAACCCTGTCTCAAAATCGAGGTAGGGGGCAAAGAAGTATTGCTACTTGTTCTGACCCTTTGTTAACAAGCCAAGACACTGTTTTCATTCATGCCAAGCACCCACAAAAAATAGGAGGAGCTGAAATTCCTGCTCTAGACAACACTGTGAAAGAGCCTCAAAGGCACGCAGAGAGTGCCCGCCCTACTTGGAGGTGGGTCCACACCTTTAAGGCTGATCCCTTGAGTTCCAGACAAACCCAGTATGCATAACAAGCTCAAACTACCAATACAACAACAACAGAAAAGGTATACAGAGAGAGAAAAAACTCTAGATGCCAAAAAGTTACATATTGATACTGTATAGCTTTGTTTACTAAATTTCTCAAAGTGTGAAAACCATTAGTGCTTGCAGGGACTGTGTGGGGAGGGAGTTTTAGCTGTGGTGCTGAAACAGTTCATGTTACTTACAGTGATTAACAAACCCACACAAGTGATAAAATATGATAGCACTAAACAGCAGAAAAGATTCATTTAGCAGCTAGTGAAAGCCAAATGCTTTTTTATTGTTCTCAGTCCTTTGTTTGCTTATTTCAAGACAATGCCTCATTAACAAGCCACAGGTGCCCTGAAAAACACCCTCCTCAGCCTCTGAAAACCAGCCCATCTCCCAAGGAGACTTACTACACAGTATTTTTTATAGGCTGAGAAGATGGCTCAGAGGGTAAATACCCAAGTTTGAATTCCCAGACCAGATGAAAGCAGCATAACAGTACAACACAGGGAAGGGAGTGTCTGTGTGTGTATGTGTGTGTCTCTGTGTGTGTGTATGTATGTGTGTGTGTGTGTGTCTGTGTGTGTGTGTGTATGTATGTGTGTGTGTCTGTGTGTGTGTGTGTGTCTGTCTGGGGGGGGTCCTGTGGTCAAAGTCCTAGTTAGGTACCACTCTGTGATTTTGCAGAACCAGGCCAAATGAATGATAAATAAAATTCAATCAATATGATGGACTATTACTTGGAAATATAAAGAAGTGAAATGCCAAAACGGGTTAGAACATATGGATGAACCTTGAAAACATACTAAATGAAAGAAATCCAAAACAAAGTCATACACTGACAATAAGATTTTGGCTATACTACCTGTACATAAGGACCATTAATGAGGAAGAATGAGGCCCTGGGTTCCATCTCTAGCACCAAAGTGTTAAAACCAAAAACCATGGTTTTTAAGATCAATTCTTCTTGCTTCCCAGGATGACCATATACTTCAGGGTTTAAGAAATTCTCCTGTCAGGCTGGAGAGTTGGCTCAGTGGTTAAGAACACTGACTGCTCTTCCAGAAGTCCTGAGTTCAAATCCCAGCAACCACATGGTGGCTCACAACCATTTGTAAAATGGGATCTGATACCCTTTTCTAGTGTGTCTGGAGATAGCTGTAGTGTATGTCTATATAATAAATTAATTAAAATTAAAAAAAAGAAAACCTCCTGTCTCAGCCTCCACAAGCAGTGGGGCCTATAAGAGCATGCCACCACACCCAGATCTCTAAAAGATAATGTTTACACTTTTAAATTGTGTCTCTGTAAGTCATGGGACTGGACACACAACCATTGGTAGAGCATGCACCTACATTCAGGAGGCTCTGCAGTTTGATCCCAGTGCCTCTCCCCAAAATATATATAAGAAAATATCTTTTCTACAAGACAGAAGTCTTGGTACAAGTTCTGTGATTCCAGCATTTGGGAGGTGGAGGAGAGAAACCAGTGCTGACTGTATAGTGAGCTTAAGGTCAGCCAAATTACATACCATCTCATAAATGTCCTTAATTACCCACATATACAAGTACCCTAAACAATGTCTGTGTACTGTGAGATACAGCTTACACAGAAAATTCATAACTGAAGTATGATGGTGCATACCTACAATCAGGCTGAGGCAGGAGAACCACGTCATGGAGACTCTGTCCCAATCAATCAACAATTAACACAAACAAAATCTACCTAATGACTGAATGACAACACAGTAATTCCCTGCTCCCCATACAGCCAAAACAATAGAGTACCAAAGTACACTCATTGGAACAGTCTAAGATGATAGTTCGACTCAGAAAACATTCCTGGCAACTACAAATTCTAAAATACTGAACAGTAAGCTCTTACCACAGCATGGTGTCCCACACCTACAGTATGGAGGTTGAGGCAAAAGGACCTCAATTCCGAGACAAGCTGGACTTTATAAACATACCCAGGGAGGTGAGTGAAATTCATAAAAGCCTACAGAACCAAATGAGCCAAGATTAAAGAAAAGTCAGTTTGCATATAAGGAGGAAATAATAACCAATCAGATCACACTGCATCAGGCCAGGCCCAGCCACACCACTCAAGTGTGCCAGTCACTACCACAGTTTAAAACTTCAGACTTAAAACCACTCCACCATCAGGGCTCTTGAATACGGATCCAAACAAGGCAGGTGATTCTAACCAGAAGGAGCAGCCTGAGAGATGAAGAAAAGCGAAGACCCCCAGCTTCCTGAAGTCCCTTCTCTCCAGTGCTAGTCCTTGAACCTAAAAAGCAGTTTTCCGTTTAACAGGTGAGCTCTGCTCTCACTCCCACCCCCACACAGACAATGCCTTGTACTAAAAGCTACAATTAAACCCAAGCATTCACTCAGATAGATATCTGCTAAATTTCTACAGTTCACCAAAAGAAAAAAAATAGGGTTTTGATTAATCTGAACCAGCACTACTTTTTAAGGTTTGTTTAAAGTTTGCCTACATGTATGTTTAACAGATGCATGCAGCTGCCCATCAGACAGAAGGCATCAGATCCCCTAGAACTGGAGTTACAGATGGTTGTGAACCATCATTTTGGTGCTGGGAACTAAACCAGGTTCCTCTGAAAGAGCAAGAAACTCTTAACTAGGAGCCATCTCTTCAGCCCTGTGATAACACTTCCTTTTGTGGGGGAGAGGTGTGAAACAGGGTTTCTCTGTGTAGCCCTGGCTGTACTGGAACTCACTCTATAAATCAGGCTGGCCTCAAAACCTAAGAGATTCGCCTGCCTCTGCCTCCCAGTGCTGGATAAAGGTGTGCGTCACCACTACCCCGGAAAAGCATCTTAAACCATCAGAAGCCTACACCGAGTTCAGTATTTTAAATATCCCATACCTGGTGTCTGAGCCAGGGAGACAGCTCACAGGAGAACGATGTTTATCACCGCGCCTGGCAATTGAAGTTCCAAGTCCTACACATAACAACCAACTCTTTTCTTCCTCCCCTCACCCCCTTTTTTAAGACTACAGACCGGGTTTTCCCAGGTAGTCTCCCATCTGATCACCAACCAGACCCTCTCCTGTTCAGAAGCTACGGTCAGAGAATCAAATGCTGAAAGTCGTTCCTTGACTTCAACAGATGTCAAGGCTCCTGCACATCCAAACCCAAACACACATACACACACACACACACACACACACACACACAGAATAATAAAAACTTTTCTTAATTTTCAATCTTTACCTTCCAGTTTTCAAGTCTTTTTGCCTCCTAAAAATATTTTTTCGTAGATATTTACATCTTAAGAAGCCCTATAAATACAGTCAAGTTATATTCAATTTTGAATAACGACAATCCTGTTGTAAAATGCCTCCAAACCAGCAGTTTTCCTAGATGCCACCTAATGGGTTGAGACTAGGGTCAATACGAATTATAACCGCCACCACCTAGGAGAGCAGAGGGTCATCCCACCCCTTGCAAAATAAAGATAGACAAATATTTTGGAATTTTATTAAAGGCGATTCTGTCCTTCTCCACAGTACCAAAGATACCAGACACAGATTTCTTGAGCAAAAGGAACAGCGAAGCAAACAATGTGAGCAAAGATGTTGATGGCTGGTCCAGGAGACGCAGAGAGGGAGGAAAGAGGAACACGCGGCGGCGCTCTGACGCCTAGGAAAACCCAGCTCTCGGGGAAAGGCTTCTCCGACAGCGGCTGCCCAGCTTGGCTGCACGTCCAGGCTGGAGGTGGCTGGCGCTGGCACATTTGAAATATCATAGCTGGTGGATCCAGTCCGGAGCACCACGCGGGACCCGCCTGCGCACACACCCACCGCCCACTGCAGAGAGCAGCCTGGGCGCAGCCGCAGCACGCAAGTAACGCTCGACCCGAGCAGAAAGTTTCGAATGAAAAACCCGAGCGCCGAAACGCACCGGTCCGAGAGCTGAACTCGAGCCAGGAACACGCCCGGAGCCAAACCACTTGACAAGCAGCTCGGGTTTTCAGCTGGCTGGCCCAGGCGGGACCGGGAGGTGGCAGAGGCGGCAGCGCACTGGCTCCCGCAGCCCAGGTGTCAGCCGCGCCACCGCCTCCCTCCCGCGCCCACTCTCCGGCCGCTGCGGGGCAGGAACTTGGGCGCGGATCACGGATGTGGAGAAGGGGCTCGGGGCACGGATCTGGGACGCCGATCCGGGACGCGGGATGAGGATCGGGGCACGCGGGGCGCGGGGTCAGGGCAGAGCCCGGGCGGCTCGGAGGCCGCCGGGCCAGGTCGCAGCTCCGGAACCCGCGGCCGCGTGCCCCTCCCCCCACCCCTCCCCCTCTGGGGCACGCAGAGCCGGCGCCGCGTCCCGGGAGACCCACCGCCCGCGGCCAGGGGACCGGGAAGCTCTTGCCTACACGGCCGCAAGCAACCCTCGGCGGGGCGGGGCGGGGTCGGGACCGAGCGCCGCGCGGACTCACTTTTTCGGATGTTTCTCTCTTTTCGGCCTCCGTTTTCGGGCCTGAATGGCCAGCACTGGGGAGAGAGAGAAGACACATTAACGGTCGGGCCCGCCTACGCGCCGCGAGGCGGGGCAGGGGGGCCGCGCGCGCGCCGCTCACCTTTCCTGGAGCTCATTCCGACTCGGGGCAGCCGGGCGGGGGGCTCCGCGGCAGAGGCGGCGGCGACGCGACACTCAGCCGCACCGGGATGCAGCCTCCACTCGCTCGCCGGCCGAGGAGGCGGGAACCGCGCCTGCGCCGCCGCGGCCGCTCCCGCGGGGGCCAATGGGACCCGCCCCCGCAGCCCCGCCCCGCGGCCCCGCCCCCTCCGCGCCCCCTCTGCATCTCCGGAGCACGGGGGTCCGGACCCGAGCCGCGCCTTTATCGCGGGTTCCGCGACCCACCTGTGCGGGAAGGCGACCGCGCGCCCTCGGCCTCCCGCTCCCTCGGCCTCCCGCAGCCCGCCTCCGCCTCCTTGGTCCTGCGGCCGCCGTAGGCCACCGGCTCCCGGGCACTAGGCCCAGCCGCCAACCCTTCCTCCCAGCCACCGCCTCCGCTCCGCACCCCGGGTGGTCGTGCCGCACGCCTCTCCATGTGTCCTTCCTTGGCCAGCGCCTTGGCGGGTCTCTCAGCGCCTCTCTAACGCGGCCTCTTCTATCCCCTTGCGCCTCTGCATCCTTGCATCCCTAGGAGCGCCGCTTCCTCCTCTCGGGCGGGCGTGGAAAGGGCACCAGACCAAGAGCTGGGGAACCTGGGTCCTTGAGTGTCTGTGTGACCTTGGAGAAGTGATTTCCTCTCCTTTTCCTCCTACTCTAAGGAGCTGCGTGAGTTTAATGAAGGAAAGACGCACACAGCTTAAAAGGAAAGTTTGGCGCAGGAAGCCTAGTTTTCTAAATACCATGAAACAAGAGCTTAAAACGCCAATCATGCCAAGCAATGATTTTGTCTTCCTCCTTCAGTGGGGAAACTGAACCCTAAATAGGCCAAACGGTTCTGCCAGCCTGCATCCCTGTTCAGGCCCGGCTGGTTTCTTTCTACCTTCCCAGACTATCTAGGATGTGAATCAAGTTGACTGGCACAGTTACCACTCCAGGGTTCTCTTGTCTCTTTAAACAATTACAGTATCTTAAAGATACGGGTCCTGAGCATTCAGTCCTTCTTTGGTTACAATTGTATCGATGACTTACAACTGTACCATTGAGTCTTGCTCTAAATACGTCTCAACAAACAGGAAAGGCCGCTCTGAGTTTGAAGGGGTCTTACTTTCTCCATTTTTTTTAATTTTCAAAAATCTCAAACATACCAGAAAAATGCAGTAATCAATCGGCACTAATAACCCACATTCACTAGTTTTTTTTTTTTAATGTTTCTCCACATTTGCTCTGTGTGTGTGTGTGTGCGCGCGTGGCGCGCCGCCCCCCCCCCCCCCCCCCCCGGTATTTTGCTGAGTCATTCCGTAGTTTGCAGACTGTACCCTCCACCCCTAAACATTTCAATACATGTCTACTAAATACAAAGATATTTTTCTATATAATCAGAATGTCGTTATCACTCTAAGGAAAAAAATACAATAATATTGTTCGCATTTCCGAACTATTCCAATAAAATGTTTGGTGACATTTTTTTCCAACCCAAGGTCGTTATTGTTAGTGTCCATGTGGGGTTTTTGTTTGTTTGTTTGTTTTTAATTGTGTTTAGAATAGTCCCTGGTTCAAGACTTTTTTGTTTAAAACTGAGTTTCACTGAGTTCCGAAGATGGCCTTGAGTTTACAATGTAGTCAGTCTAACTGCAGGTTTGTTGCAGGCTTATTGCCATAGCTTCTCAAGTACAAGGAAGAATAGGACCATTAACAGTGACTATTTTGAAGAATCTTGTTCTGTTTTGCAGAATGTTCATCAATTTTAATTCTGTTTGCCTAGTAATTTAAGTTCGATGTTTAGATGATGTGTGCCTCAACCCATCAAGATAGCAGTGTCTTCCAATATGGATGATACATTCAATCATTTCTCCACCAAAACATAACTTTTCCACTTTTTTTTAAGTCTCTTTTTTAGGGGGGAGGGTGATAAAGAACTTGAATAGACATTTCTCCAAAGATATAGACTTGGCCAGGAATATGTAACAAGATGTTCAGAATCATTAACCATTACAGGTGTGCAAAGCAAAATGAAATCCCATGTCACACCTGGCATCCATTCTTTAAGACAGAAAATATGAAGTCAAGTATGGTGTGTGCATGTGACGGAAGCACTTAGGAAACAGTCCTGTTAACACCTGGGTTACATAGAACACAGCAGGTCAGCCTCAGCTACTGAACAAAATCCTAGCTCAAAGAGAAAGAAAGGGTGGAAGAAGGCTGGGAATTTAACTTAAAGGTAGAATGTTTACCAGGATGCAGTCATGGGCCCTACCCAGGTTCACTTCCCAGATACCAGAAAAAGAAAAGAAAACAGAAGGAAAAAAAAAAAATACAGATTACTGAGCATTCTGGAACTCTTGCCTATTGGAAACATTAAAAGCTTTGTCAGCATCTCATGAAACTATAAAATGGGACAGTCACTGTGAAAAAGCTGGTCAGTTCCTCAAAAACTAATCATAGAATTGCCAACAATTCCACCACAGGTATATTTCCACAAACATTAAAAACAGATGAATCTTTAACAAAAGAGGCAAGAACAGACGAGTTCAAGCCTCGCCTACATCCTAAGCCAGCCAGTGTTGGGGGTTTGATTGATGCTCACACAGGAATTCACACATTTGCTACAGGTCCCTGACAACAGTTGATTTTTTTTTGGACTGATAATAGAGAGTCAATGGTCAATGGCTGGGCAGGGGATAGAGATGGAACTTTGAGGCAAGAAGGAGCAGAATCACCAAGACAGGGAAGCAGAGAGATCAGGACAGCATGTAAGATACAGGGAAGCAGCCCCAGAGGTCACTCCCCTGACTGGGTCTCGGGTAGCAGAGATAAAATATAGATTTAGCAAGTATTAATTCAGGAATATTGGAAGGGAGTGTGTAGCCACACAAAGGTTTAAGAGTGGCCCAGCCATTGAGCTAGTTAAGGCATATCAAAATATAAAGGCTGTGTGTGTGTGTGTGTGTGTGTGTGTGTGTGTGTGTGTATGTGTGTGTGTGTTTTCATTCTCGAATCCAGAGAACTCTAGTGCTCTGGTGGGTGGAGAGAAAAATGATCACCCAATCACCCAATGGGAGGTCAGAGCGGTTTAGCAGATTATTGCAACTTGACAATTTCCCAAATTAAAAAAACAAATCTCTGGACATGAAGATTAATATCTACAGTATAACAGTGACTAAAATGTAGGAAGTTTAGAGTGCGATGTCGATCGCCTGTAATATAAACACTCAATAGAAAGAGGCAGGAGGATAATCACAGGTCCCAAGCCAGCCAGAACTAAATAACAATACCCTAGTCCTAGCCACTGTTGTATTTCTGTGAAGAGACACCATGACCAATGCAACTCTTACAAAAGAAAAAATTTAATTGGGGCTGGCTTACAGTTTCAGAGATCTAATCCATTATCATCATGACAGGAAGCATGCAGCACACATGTAATAAGATCAATAGTTAAGAGCTATTTCCTGCTCCTCAGGCAGAGAGAGAGAGAGAGAGAGAGAGAGAGAGAGAGAGAGAGAGAGAGAGAGAGAGAGAGAGAAGGCCTGGTGTGGGCTTTTCTCCAATACAAACTCCTAACCCTTTTCATCCTTTCAAAAAGTTCCACTCCCCAGTGAATAAACACTCAGATACATGAGTCTATGGGGGGCATTCTTATTCAAACCATCACATTCTACTCTCTAGCCCCCATGTGCAAAAATAAAAATTTATTCAGTCCAACTTCAAAAGACCCCATAGTTTATCATAGTCTCAGCACTGTAGCCCCCCCCCCATAAAATCAAAATGAAAAAGCAAATCTCATATTTCTAACACACAATGGCCCAGGATCTACATTACTATTCCAAAAGTAAGGAATGGGAGCACAGTGAGGAAATGCTGTGCAGCTCTCCTCTGCAGATATCGCACAACTCTGGCATCTCCAACATCTTGGGGTTCAATAAAATCCAGGCTTCACCTTTCCAGCATCACACAATGGCTTCTCTGGGTCTCTGTGCAGCGACTCTCCTGACATATGCCTGCCCTCACTGGCTTTCCTTAGCCCCACACTACTCCTCTTGTTTATATCCTTGACTCTAAAGTCAGAACCACAGCACCAAAACTGCTAAATTGATCTTCTTGTTAGAACTGAAACCTGACCTCCGCCATTCAAGTACACCCACATCCACTTGGTGCAGTTGGTTTTCTTCAATCCTGAACTTTTAATTCCTTTTCACAATCTGAAAGTTTAGCTGGGTGTAGTCTCGCCCTGAAGTCACCACTCCCCTTATTCCACTCAGCTCCAGGCTTTTCTCTAAACTTTTTATCTCCTTTAGCCTGGGACTTGGTTTTAACATCTCTTTCCCCGATGTTCCTTTTCTCCTCAAATGGTGCATTTTGTTGTTATTTCTCTTCCTCCAACTTTCCTTTTCATTATAAATCTGCATAAGGGTGGCCATTAGTAACCGGAACAGAGTCAATGCTACAATGTTTTGAAATCTCTCTTTCAGTTTGGGTTTTGGTTTTGCCACAAACCCAAAAGTCTTCAAATATAGCCTTAGAAAGATTTTTAGGCCCAGGGAAAAGAACAGTCATATCTTTTTTCCCCTCTGAAACCTCTTGAGCCAAGCCGTTAAAATTTATACTGCTCTCAGAACTACCATTCATTGTCCATGCTCCTACTAAAATGGACCATAAACTCAACTAAAGCTTTCAACTGATTATCTAGTCTAGAAATAAGTCTTCCATATTCCTCCAAACAAACACATAGTCTGGCCTATCACAGCAAAACCCAACTCTTGGTACCAACTTTAGGCCAGTCACTGTTTTATTACTCTGAAGAGACACCAGGACCAAGGCGACTCTTACAAAAGAAAGCATTTAATTAGGGGCTTGCTTACGGTTTTAAAGGTTCAGTCCATTATCATCTTAGTGGGAAGTGTGGCATCAGGAGTAGTAACAGAGAGCTACATTCTGATCCTCAAGCAGAGAGAGAAAAGGGAGAGAGGAGAGAAGAGGAGGGGATGGGGGGATTGAACATGGCCTGGGCTTTTGACACTTCAAAACCCTCTCCCTGAAACATACCTCCTAATCCTTCTAATCCCTTCAAAGAGTTCCACTCCACAGTGACTCAGTATTCAAATATGGGGGACAGGAGTGGGGGAGGTTTGGGGGGGATTCTTGCTCAAACCATCACGCCCTGTATGAGAAAACAAACAAAACAAACAAACATCTGTCCCTCAAAAAGGAATTGACAGATACTATAATATGGATGAATTCTAAAATACTGTTAATGAAAAAAGCCAGCCGGAAAAGGCCAAATACCGAATGATTCTATTGATTTGAGAAACTCAGACCAGACACTAGGTAAATTAAAAATCGAAAGCAGACTGGTGTTTTTCAGCAATTTGAGGTACTAGGCACAGAGAAGCAAGTGCTTAGAGGCTAGACATCATGATGTCCTAGTGGGATGATGTAGAAGCCAGGTAGAGATGGCACAACCAGCGTATGAATATGCCCAGTGCCAGTCACTCAACTGTCTGAGATGGTTCCTTGATGTTATAGGGATTTCACCTTATTTCCAACAACAGGTCCTGTATGCAGAGACTACAGGGATAGTTAGTTCTTAAGAACATTTTCTAATTCCTTTGCATCAATGTTGGCTATGAGGTTCTGCTATCTTCCAATTTCTGTAATTGCTACGTACTATGTTTGTTTTAGAGTCCTAAAGAACTCCATCAACCAAGTGCTGTCCTATTGTGCTACATCCTGGTCTCAGTCCTGTTTCACATGATTGTGTGTGTGTGTGTGTGTGTGTGGCTATATGTGTATATATGTACTTCAGACTCATCTGTATTAAGCTGAACATAGCTCTTCCATGAATGGTGCCCTGAATTCAAGTGACAGTCTTATGTCAAGCTTTTTATTTTTTTGGTAGGGGGAGGTGTTTTTTTCAAGACATGGTTTCTCTGTATAATAGCCCTGGCTGTCCTAGACTCACTCTGTAGTTTAGGCTGACCTAGAACTCATAGAGATCCACCTGCCTCTGCCTCCTGAGTGTCAGGATTAAAGGCAGGCATCACCGCAGCCTGGTTTAGGTCAAGCTTTTGTCTCTCCATCTACCAATGTGTTTGGTCTTTGTTTCTTATATAGTTTTTATGCTTGGTACCCATATTGTCAGTCAGTATTGTCAGCATTTCTCTTTTGTTTGTTGGGTTGGTTGGTTGGTTGGTTGGTTGGTTGAGACACAGTCATATGTAGCCGTGAACACTCCAGATGGTCTTAAATTCCTGCTCCTGCATTTGCCTCCCTGTGACTGGAATTACCCACATGCACCAACACCATCTAGCTTTTATTTATCTTTTTGAAGCTTTAATTGTATCAATCTTGGCCAAGGAGACACTTTAACCTTGTAATGTGACATGATCCATTTAACCTTTAACCTTGTGGTATGACACAACTCGTTTGGCTGTTAAGCAACTCTTTCCAGCACAGAATGTTCCAGAAATTCTTGTGTTCTCCCTAATTCAGTGTCAAAAACAGGTATAACTCTACTTTTCCTTGAAGATGATTGGAAGCTTTTAAATTAAAGAGATCTGAATTTGAAACCAGTTTATTTTATTATTTTAATTAGTTTATTAACATTTTATATGACCGTTTTATTTAGTATAAATTTTTTACCACATAACGTGAACACTTAATGCATACATTTTAATAACTTTTAGCATATTCATAAGGTTGGAGAACCATCAACAACATTTGGTTTTATTATTTGTTTGGTTTTTGGTTTTATTTGTTTGTTTGTTGAACCAGGGTTACTCTACATATCCCTGAAGGCTATCCTAGAACTTTCTATGTAGACCAGGCTAGCCTCAAAGCCACAGATTTCCCCTGCCTCTGAGCACTGAGATTAATGGCATGTACCACCATGCCCACCTAAAGTCTAATTATAAGCACTGTTAGTGAAACTTGGTGGTGCACACCAGTCACTCCAGCACTGGGGAGGTAGAGGCAAGATCACCAAAAGTTCAAGGCCAATTTGTTCTGCAGAACGCATCCTCCATCAGGGATACATAGCTAGACTTTGTCTCAAACCAACCAAACAAACAAACAAATAAATAAGGGCTGGCGAGATGGCTTGTCAGGTTAAGGCATTGCTGAACTACCCGATAAACTTCAGTCCATCCCAGGGATGCACATGGTGGGAGGAGAAAACTGATTCCCAAAAGTTGTTGCCCGATGTCCACACGAATGCTCACACATACACACATGAAATAAATTAAGATAGAAGTGTTTACATTAATAACAATTTAAAATAAGTGAACATGTTTGTCTCCCCTATAAAAGAGCCCAACCCCATTAGCATCCCTACCCACCCTCCTGCCCCTGGTTGAAACAGGCCCTCATTCCATTCCTGTCTCTGTGGACCTGCCTGTTCTGGATAGTTCAAATGGAAACCATATGACATGGATGTAGCCTGTGATGACTTGATTCTTTCATTCAGTCTAAGGTTGGAATCTGTTTCTGCCATTTACTGCCTGTAGAACCTTGCAACCTTATTGTAATGTCTGAAAAGTGGAAATAATATTAATACCAATTCTCATGGGTTAGTATAATGAGTGAGTCTTCTGAAACATTAATTATTAAAATTAACTGGAAGTGCACATTTAAAAGCGCACAACATAGGAGGCCTAATCAGGAGACCGAAAGCTCCAGATAGGTGACACGTGCACACTTTTGTGTGTTCTTTTGCATTCGACCTTGTAAAGATTTATTATTATTACTTATTCTTGTGTGTATATGTGCATGAGGGTAAAAGCAGCCTGGGCACAGGTTGGCATTAGATGCCTTGGGGCTGGAGTTACAGAATGCTGTGAACCAACCAACATGGATGTGGGAAATGAGCATGGGTCTTCTGCAAGAGCATTATGCACTCTTAACCGCTGAGCCATGTCTCCAGCCTGACAGTTGGCTCACTGAATCCCTCTTATACAATATGCATTTTTTAAGGACCAGGTCCACAGCAGTCAGGAAGGCATAGGGAAATCTTAGGGAACCTCAGTCTTCTGCCCATGGCAGACACTAAAGCAAATGAATGTGTACTGTAATTAGTGATGGGGTCTTTGGGTTGGTTGGCTGGTTGCATCTGTTGCTGTGGTTGTTGTTTTGGGGAAGTATTAGGGTCTGAACCCAGAACCTTGTATGTATGCTATCCAAACACACTGCCACTCAGCGACCCACCACTGACCTAAGCATTTTTATGAAAACAGAATAAAGCCAAGGAGAAGGAGGAGATTGGGGGAACAGAAAGATTGCCACAAGTTCAAACCAGCCTAGACTACATGGTGACTTCAAAGAAGCCAGCCTAGGCTACACAATTCAAGCCCTTATATGAAGTAAAAACCAAGCTGGCCAGATGGCTTAGCAGGTAAAAGTTCTTGTTACACAGACCACGAAACTTGAGTTTGATCCCCAGAACCCACAGTGAAGAAGAAGAATGTACTCTGGACAGTTGGCCCCTCTGATTCCGTAAGTGCTCTGTGGCTCACATGTGCACACACTCCAGTTGATTCTGAATTCAATTAAATATTTCTTCTAGGTGTCTCACAGCTTAGACTGATGTCTTACTTCATGTGTATGCGTTCTCTGTTTTGACCTCTCTGTGTAACCCTGGCTGTCCTGGAACTCACTCTGTAGACAAGGCTGGCCTTGAACTCAGAGATCCACCTGCTTCTCAACTCCCAAGTGCTGGGATTGAAGGCACACAACGCGGTGCCTAGCGTGTATGAAGGTTGTACCTGCATCCATGTATGTGTACCACATGCATGCCTGTTGAATCATCTGGTATTGATGGTTCTGAGCCATCAGGTGGGTGCTGAGAATCAAACTGGGACCTTCTCCAAAAGTAACAAGTGCTCTGAACTGCTGATCCCATCTCTTTAGCCCCCTTAGCAATGACATTTTAAAAGAAAAAAGCTTTTTTGGAGAGAGAGTCTCACCACGTAACACTAACTGGCATGGCACCCACTATATTGACCTCTCGGAAGTTACCCTCAAACTCACAGAGATTTGTCTGCCTCTATCTCTAGAATGCTGATGTTAAATATGTGTGTGTCATACCCAGACAGAAGGCACTTTTGCACTATCATTTGCACTTTCATCCCACAGTCATTTATTTTCTTTTTCTTTTTTTTTAATTTCTTGACATATACATCAAGTTGCTGTAATGGATACAGTTAAGAATAAATAGCTGGGAGGTGGTGGTACATTCCTTTATTCCCAGCATTCAGGAGGCAGATCTCTGAGTTCGAGACCAACCTGGTTTACAGAGTGAGTTCCAGAACAGCCAGTGCTGCATGGAAAAACTTTGTCTCAATAGTAGTAGTAGTAGTAGTAGTAGTAGTAGTAGTAGTAGCAACAGCAGCAGTAGTAATTAAGGATGGAAAGTGTCATGTTAGAATGTGAAACTCAGGACATGTACATAATGTTGAAGGCCATATCTGTGCAGGCCTCTCTCCCCCAGCCCAAGCCCAGTGAAATTAGAGACATTCACAATGTTCAATTTTACCAAATCTAATAGGACATGAATGTCATGAAATCATTTACATTCTGCTATTTCCAAGTGGAGTCATTAAATCACAATGTATTGTAAAAGGTATTTTTAGTATGTGACAGAACAGAAAAAGACTCGAGTTCATAGAATCCATCTTGCTCTGAGGCCTTCGAGGATGAGAACCTAGGCTCCTCCTATAATTCTTCTCATTGCATAATTTCTGTGGTGAAGCTTACGCCTGTCTTTTATGATCCTAGTAATGCCAACACCATCAAAACAAAAGTATGACAGGGATATAACTGCATATATGTATGGACTATGTGGTCCAGGAGTATTATATATAATTATATATAAAATACTAATATATATATAATACTAATATATATATATATATATATATATTATACACCACACACACACACTAAAATATCCACTTGAACACTGAGTGTGGTGGTACTGACCTATGACCCCAATACTTGGGAGCACTGAGGCAGAGGACTACATATTCTCAAGGTCAGCTTGGTCTACATAGTGAAAATGTGTCTCAAACCAAGCAAGTAAGCAACAACAACAAAAGCTTGGAGATGTAATCTAATCATGTTTGCTGTGAAAGTTAGATCAGTACATACAAAACATTCAGGAGGTGTCTAAGCACTCGGCAAATATTAGCTAGTCTCATAACAAGCATTGTGGAATGTATTAGGTATCATTAACTATTGCTATGTACATCTCTTCCAAATTATCATTTCAAACAACAAATATTTAGGGTTCAGAGTAGAGCTCAGAGGCTCTGTGTGCAAGAACCCGACTTTGAACTTCAGTAACACTCAGACACACCTTCCCCCCACCAAAAGCCGTAAAATGACAACAGTAATCACTTGTCCGCTCACAGGTTCTGTAGTCTTGAAGTGCACAGACAACTCAGCTGGTGAGCAGAGGTGCTGCTGGGAGCTGCAGTCCTCTGGAGGCCTGGCAGAAGCTGGAAGCCGAGCTCCAAAGACTCATTCACATGGCTGTTTAACAGAAGTCCTCCTATGCTAACAGGCTCTGGCAACTATGTCTCCTTCTCACAGCCTAGATCTCTCCATAGGGCTGCTGGACCGGGTGGCTTTCCCCATAGCGAGTGACCAAGAGGGAACAAGGCAGAAAGTTCAACGCCTTTTATGACCTATCCTCAGAAGTCACAATCTGTCCTTTCTGCCACATTCTATACATCAGAATATACAGTGTGCTCAAAGGAAGAGTAGGAAAGCAAAGAAACAACACACACACACACAAAAACCAAAAAGAAAAACAAAAACAAAAACAAACAAACAAAAAAAAAAACAAAAAAACCTCTGCTTCGTTTTGGTTGCTGGAGATTGAGCCCAGAGCCTCACAAACACTAGGCAGACATTCTACTACTGAACTTTATTCCCAAATCTCCCTTTTGAACCGACTATCTCTTAATGACTGATCTCAATATTGCTATGCAGCCGAGGCTGACAGACTTCCAGTAATCTTCTCCCTGGAATATGCTTGGCACTACAATTATGCCCCATCAGCCAGATCCTCCTGTCTTCCTCTATCCTCCGAATTATTTTGAAACAGAGTTTCATATAGGCCAAACTTGTCCGGGACTCACAGTAGGAGGTCACAGGCTGACCTTGAGCTCACAGTGATGCTTGTGTCTGACTTTCTTGATAAATTACCCCTCTCCTCACCTTCCCTAGCTCATAAAGAAAAGAGATTGAAAGCTTGGGCTCAACAGTCCTCTCTCTGAAGGCAAGGCTGAGTTTAAGCCCAGTTCAGGCTGCAGAATAAAACATTTCCCCTCCCAAGGAAATGAAGGGAAGAAAGAGGTTTATCCCCTCACAGTCTCAGAGGCTACGTGTCCAAATGGCAAGGTACTGGTTGTGGAAAGGAATCTCTTAGCTGGATCACTCCAGGGCATAAACATGTATATGAAACTTGAGCCAGCCTTTTGAGACCCAGGCTAGCCTCAAAACTTCCCTTCTTTTGATTTTTCAAGGCAGGGTTTCTCTGTGTAGCCCTGGCTATCCTGGAACTCACTCTGTAGACCAGGCTGGCCTGGAACTCAGAGATCTGTCTGTCTCTGCCTCCTGAGTGCTGGGATTGAAGGCATGTAACACCACCACCACCACCACCACCACCACCACCACCACCAGGCTAAGAGCCTGACTCTTAACATGAGGGAAAATAAATAAATCGACAGGTCTGGGAATATATAACTTATAAAGTCCAATGCTTATCTAGCAAACACATAGACCTTCTTTCCTTGGTTACTGTCCCATCAAGATAACTTTTATTCTGACTTCCAGAGACACAGACCCATGCACTTATTTCTTTTAATTTTATAGAAACAGAATGACAAAATAATATTTTATTTTATTATCATCTCTTAAAAGTCTGTTTGTTTTCTAATGACACAGAAAGGAGTGGCTCAGGATGGGAGGGGATGTGGGGCAGAACTCGGAGCAGGAGAGGAAGGGAATATAACCAGAGTACATTATATGAGATAAAAACCCTATTTTCAATAAAAGTAAAAAATACAAAGAACTAGAATATAAAAACTTCTGTTTTAGATTTATTTATTTATTATACATAAGTACACTGTAGCTGTCGTCAGACGACTAGAAGAGGGCTTCAGATCCCATTACAGATGGTTGTGAGCCACCATGTGGTTGCTGGGAATTGAACTCAGGTCTTCTTGAAGAGAGTCAGTGCTCTAACCACTGAGCAATCTCTCCAGCCCATAAAAAATTTTATGTATATTCATATATTCACTGGGTTTGTGAGACTTTATCTGCATGTCGCAATATGTTTATTGTTTTATACTGTCTCACTATGTAAATAACCCATATTAAAAAAAAACCTATTGGCGTTTTTTTAAAGATTTGTTTATTTTACATATATATATATATATATATATGAATGCACTGTAGTTGTCTTCACACCAGAAAAGGCCATCAGATCCCATTACAGATGGTTGTGAGGCACCATGTAGTTGCTGAGATTTGAACTCAGGACCTCTGGAAGAGCAGTCAGTGCTCTTAACCACTGAGCCACCTCTCTAGCCCCATATTGGCATTTTATTTTGTTTTGTTTTACATTCTAGAAATTTAACCCAGAGACTGATAAATGTTCTTACCACTGAACTGTTTGCCCAGACTTAAGTGTTTTTATGTCATATAATTTTACCTATTTAAAACATTTAAGCGTTGACACATGTAGTATGTGTTAACGTTGTACTGTTATTCTCTTTCTTTATTTTCAGTGCTGGGCAATAAACCTTGTACATACTGTGCAAGAGTTCTATGCTAAGCAATCCTAATCCCTTAAATAGCATTTTAAAAAAGATTTATTTATGTGTATGAGTACACTGTTGCTGTCTTCAGACACACCAGAAGAGGGCATCAGATCCCAGTGCACAGAGATGGTTGTGAGCCACCATGTGGTTAGTGGAATTGAACTCAGGGTATCTGGAAGAGCAGTCAGTGCTCTTAATCACTGAGCCATCTCTCTAGCCTGCATTTTTAATGAAAGAAAAAGCTTCATATTTTCTGAAACAAAATATTTTCTTGAAAGTTCCATCCTTGACAATCCCTCTAGCACACCTGGTTTATCTGGAGACAAATTGTCATGCCTGATTTTTCGTTCATTCTATTGCCATTCTGTGTCATGTAGCCTTTAGAATTCCTCACCGTGGGGGCTGGAGAGAAGGCTCAGTGGTTAAGAGCACTGACTGCTCTTCCAAAGGTCCTGAGTTCAAATCCCAGCAACCACATGGTGGCTCACAACCATCTGTAATGGGATTTGATACCTTCTTCTGATGTGTCTGAAAAAGGCTACAGTGTACTTATATTAAATAAATAAGTAAATAAATAAATAAATAAATAAAAGAATTCCCTATTCTAACAGAAAATGAAAGCTAATGTAAAAGACCTCAGCATCACTATGACTTAAAAAAAAAGCTTCTGGACAGGGTTTCTAGGTCTTCAGGACCTCCTGGATAACAACACATCAAGAGATGTAAAAACAACCACAGTAGTCCCTTATGTGTGAGCATGCCACTTAGGTCTCAGTGAGTGATGGGGACTTCTGCCACCAGATTTTTTTTAATTTATTTTGTTCTTACTCGTATGACTGTCTCGCCTGCATGCATCTAAGAGTTCCACGTGTGTGTAGTGCCTGCAGAGGTCAGAAGCCAGCTTCAGACCTCCTGAAACTGGAATGACAGATGCTATAAACGCCACATGTGTGTTGAAAACCCAGGTCCTCTGCAAGAGCAGCTAGTATTCCTAGTCCCCGAGCCACATTTCTAACCTCTGATATACAATTTTGAGAAAGATTTCAAAAAACTACTCATGTAGGAGATAGCCGGGTGGCATATGCCTTAAGCCCCACTGCTTCAAGGGGCAGAGGCAAGGCAAGTGATCGTGGTGAGTTCCAGTTTAGCCACAAATACACAGAGAGACCCTGACTCAAAACCAGACCCACCCCCTGAAAAAAAAAAAAAAAAAACTTTTGTGTATGCGTTATTGATTAGCATAAGTTAGAAACCATCCTGAACATTAAAGAAAAAGATTTAATATAGAAATGAAGTGCTTTCAAATGTACAGATGTGGAAAAACTGATGCTGCTACTGGGATTTGGTTCCATCTAACACTTCATAACTGGAGTTCTGTGGGGCGCTGCCTGCACATTCTCCATTACAAGATGACGCTGACATCCGGCTGGAGTTAGCAGTAAACAAGTCATGTGCGCATGCGCTGGGTAACTTTCCACTCCTTGAGCCCTGCCTCTCCCGTGGCGTCATAGAACCTGATGAGTTTCAACCAATCAGGGGGCTCCACGTCCAAGGCGAGGACTGATCCCTTTATAAGGGGATGGGCTAGATAGTTCGGGGTCTTCGTCTTCACGTGTTGCAAGCTTATGCTATACCTCTCGAGAGCATTAAGGCTTTACCGCAGAAGAATCCTATTTTGTGTGCCGCGTCGTTCTTGCTGGTAAAACGGTTGCGCAGGACAGAGTTCAAAGATTAGGTACCTCACATTGGGAACTAGTGATTGGATTTGAGACTCTACTGAGTACACTCCCTACCCAGCTACCTCAGCCTGGGAGAGTGGTGGTTCCCATCCTGTCTCACCCCTACTGTCTCCCTCCACTACGTTTTGTAGATAGGGTTTAAGAATTCATGTCAAAGTCAGTCTGGGAAACAGGATGGATACTCTTAAAGCCTCACATAGAAGGCAATGAAAATTATACTGAGAGACTCAATCCAAGGGCTCACACAGCTAAAGAATCTTTTAGGCTCTATAGTATCATACTAGAGACCATAAGTGGTATGTGGTGGATCAAATATGCTTGGCCTACGAAAAATGGCACGACTGGGAGGTGTGGCCTTGTTGGAATAGGTGTGGCCTATTCTTGTAGCTCTCACAGAGGAGCTGGGTTTGGTTCCTAGAACCCTCATGCTGGCTCACACTTGTAACTCTACTTCCAGGGTCTCTGACATGCTCTTCAGACCTCCACATGCACCAGGTACTTATATGTGTACAGACAGACGTATGAGCAAAAGACTCATACACATTGAATTAAATAAACCTAAAATAAAAGAAAAAAAGAATAGTCCTGTGCCACCCCTACATGGCTGCGACTCAGTGTTCACAGCTGTGATGGCTCTGAGAGACGAAATCTTTTAAATTCAGACTCCATTTTAGAGAACCTGGCCTAAGTTTGAACTCAGGTAAACTAACAGGTTGGTACCTAACATTAGTTTCCAAGTTACCCCACAACAAAACCCAAGCCTAGCTCCAGTCTCTAGGCTCACACGCAACAAGATCAGCATCCCCAGGTTATTATCCTAACCTATCTGCACCTCTCTCATGTTACAAGCCCACCCCTGCCTAACAACTGCCAATACAGAGGGAAATAGAAATTAAGTTTATAATTTGATTCCCAGCACCAGCCAGTTATGCTAAAGGCCACAGTAGCTTTCCAATTAGATGCTTGCATACATACACCCTGCTCCATGCTTACTAGAAAACCTTGTCCCATGGATATTCAGGGCTCCTCTCTCCAACAAAAACCATCCTTCTTGTTGGTGGTATGTTGTGGTAAATATTAAAAGATGGCTTTAACCCTTTTTGAGCTTTGCTGGCTCCCGCAGGGTCATCTGGCATGGCTAGAATCTCTAACTGTGGCTCCAGGCTGCTCTATGAAGTCTGGTGCTTTCACTCCACCACCCCTGCTGCTTCTGCCCCGGGCGGATGCCCCGTGTGTTGTTTTCACTCACTTCCCCTTGTCATGTTGTTGCCTTAGACACACACATTCCAACTCTGCAGCGGGCTTTATGCATTCTGCCAATACACCCTTTGAACTCAAGTAGCCACATCAAAGAACACACCAAACTACTCTGATCCAATAGGTATCATATAACTTATAAGTCAAATGATATTGTACAATTCCATCCATTATAAAACATTTATAACAACCTTATTTATGAAGAGATGTACCAAGAGAAACATAAACATCTGCCTCCATCTCCATTCCTCCTGGAATCTCTCCCTCTCTCTTTCTCTTCAGTTTTCCTAGCCTTCCCCCCCACACCTATCTCTCTGATGTCCAATCATGTATCACCTTAACATCTACCCATAGTGGTGAGCTGAGAGGCCCAAGCTAGCTTGAATGGAATGAAGACCCTGCTGTGAGTTGCATCAGGTCAACCCTTCTGTTTTTAGGGACCACTAACACTTCCTTGGCAACACAACTCCACTCTCACAAGTCCTGCTTGTGAATTACTTGGAAGCTGAATAACAATTGATTTTAAATAAGCATTATTACAACATCCCAAGCAGCCTGCACTCCATTTAGACCTTTGAGTAGTTCCATAGCATGAGGGTGCTGCCTAAGAAGGATGCCCAGCACGGTGCCTTCTTGTTGTTTGAACTATATCATATTGAGTTAGATTTAGTCCCTCAGCCTAGCACTAGGTGAAGGAAGAGGCTGGTGAGCTTGCTGCCAGCATTGGCTTTCTAGTGAGTTCTAGGATAGCCCGAACTCTGGGCCCCAACAGAGATCTGAGTGCTTTAAAGTCTACTTTAAAGCCTTGGCCTGAAATCAGCAATGGAAGTGTGTAGTACTACACTGTGGTTGGACATAGTAAGGATATCTGTTATATATCACCCAAGGCTGCAGAGCCAACTAGTAATGGCGTGTGCCACCACACCCAGATCCTATTTTTAGTTTATAAAGAAAAGGAGGAGGGGGAGAAGAAGCAACAGCAGCTGAAGTTGCTGCTGCTATGCTGAGGAGCTACCTGAGACCATAAGTGTGATGGCTTGTATATACTTGGCCCAGAGAGTGGCCCTATTAGAAGGTGTGGCCTTGTTGGAGAAAGTGTGTCACTGTGGAATTGGGCTTGGAGACCCTCTTTCTAGCTGCCTGAAAATGCCCAATCTGTTCCTGGCTTCCTTTGGGCTAAGATGTAGAACTCTCAGCTCCTCCTGCACCACGCCTGCCTGGATGCTGCCATGCTCCTGCCTTGATGATAATGGACTGCACTTTCGAACCTGTAAGCCAGCCCCAGTTAAATGTTGCCCTCTACACAATATGCATTGGTCGTGGTGTCTGTTCATAGCAGTAAAACCCTAACTGAGATGGTGACCTTATTTGGAAGTAGAGTCTATGTAGACGTTATCAGGCTAGGAAGCCAGCCGAAAGAGTGTGGATCCTAACCCTAATCCAATGGCTGTGCCTGGTCTACAGAGTAAGTTCCAGGACAGCCAGAGATACAAAGAGATGCTCTGTCTCAAAAAACAAACAAACAAAAGATATTGAACACAGAGATAGAGAGGATATATCAGTGCCAGGGAAGGCAATTAAATCACTAAGAGAAAAATTGAGACTTTAGGTTTTGGCAGCCATGAAAAGTTGGGTTAAAAAGCAAGGAAAGAATCTCAGAGCCTGGAAAGTAATCACCTACTGGCACCTTAATGTCTGCTCTAGAACTATGAGAGAATCGTTCTCTGTTGTTTTGAACCTTCCAACTCATTAACAGCAGCCTAGGAACTAATACAGACCCTATGTATGGACTGGTCAATTTGTGTGTCTAAAATACAAGGTTATCTTAGTCAGGGCTTCTGTTCCTGCACAAACATCATGAACAAGCAAGTTGGAGAGGAAAGGGTTTATTCAGCTTACACTTCCACACTGCTGCTCATCACCAAAGGAAGTCAGGACTGGAACCCACGTGGGTCAGGAAGCAGGAGCTGATGCAGAGGCCATGGAGGGATGTTACTTACTGGCTTGCTCAGCCTGCTTTCTTATAGAACCCAGGTCTACCAGCCCAGGGATGGCACCACCCACAATGGGCCCCTCCCACCCTTGATCACTAGTTGAGAAAATGCCTTACAGCTGTGATCTCTCCCTCTCTCTCTCTCCTCATCAGTTCAAATCCTGTATTGTGTTGGTTTCCATGGTGATGGGTCATGGGCCTGCTGCTTTGGCTACAGACCTAGGGATCTTGTCTGGGCAAAGCTGCTCTGTTGCCCTTGGGCTTCAGGAACAACAACAAGGCACAAGGTGAGACCTTCAACAGGTAAGCACCAGAGCAAGGAAAGGGATGTGCTCACTGTGCCACGGGACTTGTGCAGGTCCAGTGGACTGAGGGGAGGGACCGACTTAGTGCGTAGTCTATAAATCCCTCAAGTGCACCCAGAGGCTGCAGGATAGGCTGCTTTCAGTCCGGTCAGATTCAGTCTTTCTCACTTTCCAGGAGACACACTCCCTTCTGCTTTGTGCTAGCAGCTTCGGAGCCTCAGGTCTTACAGCTGGATCTCATGGAGGCATTTCCTCACGGGAGGCTCCTTTCTCTGTGATAACTCCAGCTTGTGTCAAGTTGACACACAGAGACCAGCCAGTACAGAGGACCTGGGCTGTGTCTCCAGAACAGGAAAATAAATAAATAAAAAGGAAGGGAGGTAACTGTACATATATAGTGTTGTAGCAAATATAACCTTAAACTTCTATCACTATGAAAAAAATCAAAACCAATCTAAATATGAGACTTTTTGCTCTCTTAGTCTAAAAGGAGATACAATAGTCTACTCTCCTTCCCCCCCCCCCTCCACTTACCTGGTTTCACACACCAAGGCTAGAGAAAACGGGGTAGAGTGAGGAGCAATTCCTAAATCTAACTTCCTTTCCTTTGTTTCCTCCCTAGCCACCACCACCAAAACCCACATCCAATCCCTTAAAATGACAACAACCACCCACCACCCTCTTGAGAATCAGGGAGTTGTGTTCTTTAGATTGCTTCCTGAAGTCTTGGGGCAACAGCATCTTTGGGGACAGGAAGAAAATTGGGATGTTGGTGAAGTCCTGGGAGAGCTGCTGTTTCACTGGCTGTCCAGGAAGGCACAGGCCTACCTGAAGCAATTTGTGAGGCTGTACCATCTGTACGTAGCTGCTTTAAAGCTGTCCTGGATGCAAATTTTGAGGACGTGCCAGCTAAGGCAGTCTGTGAGGGTGGACCACTTATGGCTAGCTCCATTTACCTCACTGGTGCTAGGCCATTTTGCTCTGGAAACACACAAGCTTTCTTTTTTTTCAAGGATTTTTTTTTTTTAATATATGAGAGTATCTAGTCGTTTTGTTTTGTTTTGTTTTGTTTTTTTTCAGACACACCAGAAGAGGGCATCGGATCCCATTACAGATGGTTGTGAGCCTCCATGTGGTTGCTGGGAACTGAACTCAGGACAGTCAGTGCTCTTAACCACTGAGTCATCGCTCCAGCCTTTATAAGTCTTTATAAGTTATTTTGGACTGCACGCCCAGACTGTGATGAGGGGTTATATACTCTCATTCATGCTGTGTGAAAGAATGACATGGAATAAGTCTCAAGAACTAGGTTATTGCGTGTAGTTTTTTTTTCCCCTTACAACTTTATTTAAAAAAAAAAAAAAAAACAGAGATACATATACAGATTTTTAAAAGCATTTTGGCATAAAACTATATGAATATATTTTTGTCAGTACTTGATGTTTTTAAAGGTTTGATAGTATGCCTTGAGATCTTACTAGTTACAATGAGCATAAAGTACATGTAAAACAAAATGTAACATGGAAATAGTCAAAGTTTTCTTGGGGTGTAAAGATTAAACATAATGATTTTTAAATAGCAAAAATTTCCACAAGGCTATCTTCTTAGCTCTAGAGTCATTAATGAGGTCTGGGTGTACCCCACTCTGAGAGGGTGCTATACACTCATTGCTTGTGTGTAGTTTAAAAAAAAACCTACCGCCTTTCCCAGGAGCTGCTGAGCTCTATTCCTCCTGGTTCCCTTTTGTCCCACCAGGCTTAGCTCTGGGATCAATCCCAATCAGCCTCAACCCTACTTCCTTTTCCAACCGCCTTTGCTCCAGTTTGGCTCCAGGATTGGCTGCCTCCGGCCCCAACCCAGCCCCTCTCTCTACCTGTCTTTGCTCCGGGAGGGGTAGTGTTACCAGCCCGCTCCCGAGCTCCCAGAATAAAGAACACACAGTTACACAGTCAGCTTGTCACTTTACAGCTTGCTTTTTGTGGTGTTATGCCCAGTTCGTGGGAACCCCAGGAGCCGGCCAGGAATTATGAGTCCGACGCAAGAACAAAGAGTGTTCATTATATAAGTCTGACCCAGATTGCGTGCCTTCTCTGATCCACAGGTTAGGAATGCGATGCTCACATTTAGGGATCTAGGGGATTGTGTGTGTGTGTGTGTGTGTGTGTGTGTGTGTACACACGCGCGCGCGCACGCATGCATAAGATGGCATTCTCGAGCTTTGGTGTTATGTGACTGGGGAGGATGTGAGAAAGTGTCGTCCTTCAAACCTGATAATATTTGTTCAGACAGCAGGGCCGAACCATGGAGCTGGAAAGGGACCTTTCTGACCTAGGAAGAAGCAGCTCATTCTGTTATCAGAAGCTAGTGTGTTTTACAAACTGGTAACAGTTGTCTGGGAACACTTAATTGCCTCTTTCCCATAGTCCAAGAGTGGGCTTTTATCACGTCAAGGACATTGGCTCCTACCTCCTTCAAGGGCAAGAGCCATATACACCAGAGAAATGCTGATTGTTAATTAGGAGAGGGAATACATGCCTTGTTAAGGCTAGGATAGACTGTCTTTCGTCTGTTCCTAAAGCCCGAATCTGCCTGGGGCGGGAGGGCAAGGGTGGAGTGTGTGTGTGTGGGGGGGGGGGGGGTTGCTGGTCGCTGGCTCTGTGCAAGAGAAAGAAAGAGTGCAAGAGTCCGAGCCAAGGATCAATGCCGAGATGGCAGGATACCTCCTGTCTCTTCAGTGGCACAATTGCTGGGCACACATACCTCCCTCCTGGAAAGGTGTGCCCTTATCAATTTATTAGCTCAATTTCTCCTTCTGCCCAAAGTTTAATGGCTTGTCCCCTCTCAGACATCTACCTCCTCCCACCCCCTTTGGCAGAGGCTGCAGACTCTAGCTGCCCCAAGGCATTATATGATTGCAGTCCCTCCTTCCTCCAATGCAAGGCAAAAAAAGGTTCCTCTCCCCTTCCCCGCATCACCTTTTCCTCTTTGCGATCCAGAAGTCCCACCTGTACCTCCGGCCCAGAAATTGGCTCAGGGCCTTCTTTATTGACAAATCAAGAACCAATTAGGAAACTAGACCTTAGCATCAGCACCTCCCCTTACACTAGGTACCCCAAAAGATTCATTGGATACTGTGGAGACACCCATTTATCCTCAATTTACCCCTGTTAGTTGGAGTGCTGGGAATAAAAGTTTGAGCCTTGTACCCGTGTAGTTACCATAGATACCGTAACCAAGGATAGGTCTGCTGCATTCAAAAGTGTTCAGTCTGATGAATTGTAACATTTCCTCCTGCAGATAGTCTCTTGAACTGTTCCAATGTACAGTGATCAGCATCCATGTAAGCTGCTTGGCCAACTTTCCAGTCTCTTCCTTCACACCACATCAACAGCCAAGATTTGCCAGAAGTCTCCCGCAGTCAAATGTAATCTTTATTAACTTTTGAAGGACTCCATAGCTCTTAGTTTCCGGTGGAAATAAAGGACTAATCTCTCCCCATCAGAACACTTCCTGACTTCCATTCTGAAGTTAACACATCCTTATAGGCAGATTTAATGTGTCAGTCCTTTCTAAAATCCAGTGTTTTTCAGCAGCTGGGCTACCTGTCTTATTGACAGTTAAAAAAAAATTAAAGTAAATAAATCATGTGATTTAACTCTGGAAGATCTCATATCGCCTTTCTGTTTTACAAGCATCTCCTTTAAACTATTTTTCAATCTTTACACAAATGCTTGACCTGTAGAATTGTATGCTATATCCACAATGTTTAATGCTATAATATATTTAAAAATGTCTCATTGTACTGGATACATGTGTGATAGAATATCAGTTTTAATTTGGAAAGGTATTCTTATGATAGGCTTCACTGTTAAACAATGTGTAGATACAGAATCAGCCTTTCAGAACTCAGTAGAAGCCCACTGGAATCCTAAATAGGTATCAATTGTTTGATATGCATAATTTAGTTTTCTAAACTCTGCAAAATAAAACACATCCATCTGTCAAATGTATTTCATTGTCTGCCTTTAAGGTTAGTTCCAACAGGTAATAGAGCTTGATTATATAAATAAGTACTGGTACATTTTAAAAATAATTTCCTTGGCTTGTTACCAAGTTATAGAAAAAGTTTTTTTAAGCTTCTACTATTTATATGATACCTATTATGGAAGGGCATATATTTCTAATGTTTGAGCTAAAGCATATGAGCTTTGAACTACTTTATATTTTCTGATTTATAACTTGTCATTCCTGATGTACTGGCATCTGTTCTCACAGTACACGGAAGAATCCAATTAATTATTTTTATAAACTAAAGTTGCTTGCTCTTGAGGGTATTGGGTGCTAATTTCTCCCAAAATGCTATTGCATGCTCTTTGCCAATCCTCATTGATAACCCATAATGAGGTAATTTCAGCATTAGTATAAGTCACTACAACCTCTGCTAGGTTTGTTCGTGGTAATTGACAAAGTCCTATTCTTCCTTTCACAATCAATTCAGAAACATTTTCTATATAGGTTTTCTTTCTTTTTGTTACTGATTATCTGCTAAAAAGATGCATTCTAAGATATTATTTTCTCTCTGCATAAGAATTCCTGTGGGAGAAGGAATAGAAGGTAAAATAAGTAAAATGCAGTCCAGCTTTGGATGCAGGATATCCATGTGCTCATCCTGTAACTTCTTTCCTACCAGAGCCAATTAGTTCTCAGTTTCAGCTGATAATTTCCTTGTACTATTTAAACCTGGATCACCTTGTGAGGTAAGGTTTTAAATAAGTTACTTAGGTCTTGAGTAGTTAATCCAACTATGGGCTGCAGTCAATTAATCTCAGAGTAAAATTTCAAAATAAGAGTTTGTAATTGGTATCTTCTGAGCTGTACCTTTTGTTGCTAAATTTTCTGTAAAATTATGAAATTTATAGCCTCCTCTCTTTATCTTTTCTAGGAGCAATTTGTAATCCCCAAGAATGCAAAAATTCTTATTAGTTCATCAAACATTTTTATTATTATTAATTAACATGTAATTTTACTATTTTTCTCAATACAGCTTACATTCACTTTTTTTTTTTTAGATTTATTTATGTCTATAAGTATGCTGTTGCTGTCTTCAGACACACCAGAAAAGGACATCTGATCCCATTACAGATGGTTATGAGCCACCATGTGGTTGATGGGAATTGAACTCAGGACCTCTGGAAGAGCTGTCAGTGCTCTTAGCCACTAAGCCATCTCTCCAGCCCTTATTAGCAGATTTTAAAAACTTTTATTTTGCAGGTCCATGTGTCTCTGTCTATACACACAGTTACCTCCCTTACTTTCTATTTATTTATTTTTTTCCTCTTCTGGAGATACAGCCCAGGTCCTTCAAGGCATATTGAGAAAAAGCTATCTTTAAAATGAGTCACTATAATAGGTCATATTTTAAGTAACTAAGATGCTAAAGGGTGTTGCAATAAATATTATTTGGGGGTGTCTACCTGACATTAAATCATTTAGTTCCCAAATAAGCACAAAGCTGTTATAATCCTTAAAGCACTAGAGCTGGGCAGATATCAAACCTCTATGCTATTTTGTCTGCTTCCCTGTCAACACTGAGAGATCACTTGCAGCGACCATGAGGGAACCTCTTGGGCCCTTTAGAACCAATTGGGATTTTCCAGTTGCATTTGGGTCATGTTCACTAGGTTTGGTTGAGCTTATGATTGTTAGAGACCAGCTCGAACTCCCAAGAGGTCCACCGGAACTAGAGTGAGGATTGAAAGAAAAAGACAAGTTAGTTAAAGCTGCAATATGACTTCGGCCAGACTTGAGGCCTAAGCCTCATGGCGGAAGCATAGCTTTTTTTTTTTATTTGTCCTCTTTTTAAACCATTTTAATTACATGAAAAAAATGGTAACAACTGTTCTGGGATCAAATGAGTTAACAATCTTGGAGGTCAGTTGAAAAGGTCAGAGACAAAAATGGATACTGCCGTGCCTACAGTCCAAAATCCACCCTGCCCTAAGCTGCATTTCTAAGGATACTGCCTGGAGCATCAAATATGAAAGTACTTCCCTATGCTGTGTTCTAAAAGGTCCTGCCCCATACTACAGATGTAAATGTACTTCCTTACAGCCTAATTCTAAGAACCTGCCCTAGGGCTACAGATGCAGATGTGCTTGATAATAGCCCTTACAGGGTGTAGCACAGAGGCCAGATTCCTGACTTGGTTAGCCCCAAAATGTCCTGGGATAAAATTAACATTACTCCGCCATCAGCTGTTCAGAGGTGCCAAAAATGCTCTCCACATATGGTATGGGATATTTGTACATTTCTGGTTAGTTTGTACATCAAGGAAGAAATTATTACCTTATAGGGACTCTTCCATATCTGTGCTAAGCTCCTGACCAGATATCAGGGCAGTTGCCGACTGACTGCCCTTTTTTGACAAAAGCTGGGCTGTCCTGGGACATTTAAGGCCTAACATGGCTGTCTGTTCTAAAATGAAATTAGGCCCTCCTACTCAAAAATGTCTGTCACAACTAAACGCATTGGGCACTCAGAATACCTTTTGCAATTGTCTGTCCAATCATAACTGAATTGGAAATGTTAGATCCAATATCCACAGTAGTTTTAATCCATAAAAAGCTGTGGATCTGATCCTTGAAAGTCTAATAGCTTTTTTGCATTCAGCATGAGCATTCTCAAAGCTAAAGATATAATTGAAAGTTCCCTAGCACCTGGATCTTATATTGCTCTATCTACAGCTTAAGTTACTTTGTAAACATTCAGTTACAGAATACTTGTTTCACACTGGGTGTGTTCAGCAGACTACCACTGCCTCCTGAAATCTCCTTAGATCTAGCATCTCTGTGTTGCCAACCAAATTCATTGTAACCAAAATCATTTGCAGTTTCTCTCATCTGTGGGTGACTTATAGTGAATGGGAAAGTCATTGTGGGCTTTCTAATAGGCTTGGGCTGCCATCTTGCAATCTTGTTATAAATTGGCACTGTAGGCTTTGGCTTGAATTCTTTTGACCTGAGTGGAGTGAACTTTTTATTCTGATTTAAAAGATCCTCTAATTTCTGTTCTACAGCTTGTACCCTAGTGTTCATCTCTTTATCTAAGGCTCCCTCCTGTGAATGAGAGAGGACAAGATTTGTTCCTTTCATCTCTCTCCTGACCTTAGAGATTGTTAAACCTACTGTAACAGATATGCCCCATAACTAAAATGGAACCATTCAGGGTCCGGGTTTGGTACCCTTCTGATATATTACTTTCCATTTTTTTAACATTTTCTTTTTAAATCCTGCTTTCTTACTTCAGGGCTTTATTATATTCGAATGTTCGATTTTCTTCTATTAGCCATCAGATCCTTTTCTTTCTCCAGCGTCTATGTACACTTACAAACACTGCCACTTACTTCTCTCGCTGCTCCCAAACCTCCTGTGTCTGCACCTACGCTTCCCTGAAACTGTCCCAAGGCCTGGCTACACACAGCATGTTTCCAACTCTGAGGCCTGGAATCTCAGTTTCTTGTGTTCATCACCATGTCACTTCCCTTGAGTGATCTCAAGTCTGGCCTTAATCTGGAACTTGTACCTAATGTCAGTGCACTACATATTTCAGGGCCTTTCAGGGTCCCACTTGTGGTTCAATAATAAAGATATGGAGACATAAGGCCATTAGCCTGCTTCTGGGGGAGTCCCTCGGCAACTCAGCTCCACCTAGCCTCCCTGCCCTGTTCTATGAGTGCTGGGATTTTAAGTGGCAGGTGGTCCCTTGCTCATGGTGGCTGGCCACTTAGAGAGGAATGAGAAACAATTTCCAGATCACAAGGTTCCTAAGAAATATTGGAAGTAGGTTTCCATTTCCTAATGGCTTAAGTTCAGTCAGAGTATTCCTTCCGAGAGGTGGGTCACTGGTCCATTGTTCCCTTTATCTCTATTTGTCAGGCACAGGAGGGACAAGGAGACTTTGGGGAATTTGGAGGGCGAGTATCAGGGGTAGAGAATATTCCACTTCAACTTCTTCACCATCCCCCCACCCCTTTTTCTAGGCCACTATTTCAATCTTGAAATCAAGGGTCATCCTGCTCCACAGCCTCATACTGTTGCTATGCTGTTTGCACAGTGTTAAGGTGCTCTTTGCTGAAAGCAACTAAAGGATTCAAAATGCAAGGACCCAAAGTTAGGAGCAAATATAGAATGATCAAAGGTCCTATCAGAGTTGAAACTAAAGAGGTCAGCCATGGAGAAGAGTAAAACCAAGACTCAAATCATGCCTCTCTTCCTTCCTTTCTTTTGGCCAGCCCTTCTTGGATCTTAGCCACGTTGTCTTTAACTACCCCTGAGTGGTCTATGTAAAAACAGCATTCCTCTCCTAAGGCTCTGCACAATCCCAGCTGCTGTAGAAATAATAGGTATTGCCCTCTTCTGTTCTGGAGGACTACCTCTGCCAGAGAGGTGAGTGACTCCTTAAGGTGGGAGATGGAATGTTCTATCCTCTGGATATCAAGGTCTATAGCTGCACACAAACTGGAGTAGTGGCTGGACGAGGTTGCCAGGGAGGAAATTCCTGACTGTAACCTTCCCAGGCTGGCTCCCAGAAGCACAGTCAGGGTTAAGGCTGTAATTGGTTCTCTTTCTCTGGCTTAGACCTGATCCCTGCTCTAATCTATCGAAGACCTTGGAGCCCTCGAGATATAGGAGCCGAGGCATCAGCTGAACTAAGACACAAAACCCCTTGGTCTGATTCAGGACCTGAAGATGTACACAAGAGGTCAATCCTGAAGAGCAAGCCCACCAGGTATCCTCAGGGGGGATTAAATATCCATCCGGTCTACCATAGTCATGAGTAGAGTTACAAAGAAATATTTTCCTCTGGGAGGACAGTGCCTATGCAGTCCTTGCCCTGACACTTGTTGCAAGGTGAGAGATTGTTGGGACCTCCACCGGCAGCCCTCATCTGTGACGTTCTGTCTTATGGGACCCGAGGACCTCATAATATATGGGGTAGCCGTATCATAGAAGAGCCAACAAGAGCTAGAAAGGGAAGGCTTGGTTGAGTTTGGAACTAGGAAAGCGTTTTCTATTAGGTTTAGAAGTAGGTACCCATTGCTCTGGGGGTCCTGATCAACAAACAGATTCTCTGTTGCCCGGGCTACCTCAGTTACCATAGTGACTCCGGTTACCATCCTGGGCCTTACCATAGTCAGTCGAAGGCCCACTGGCCTGGGAGCTGGAGGCAGTGGAGCTATAACAGAGCTAGGCCCAACAGAAGTAGTCAAGGCCTCAATCTGCAGGCGGATGGTAGAAAGAAGTCCATTGTCATAGCCAAATTTATATAGCCTTAGCCCCCGGGTGTTTCCTTTTTCCCAAGTACATGTTCCTTTTCCCACTTTGGTAAACCAGATGGAGAGGGAGTTACAGGAGAAATCAAGACAGGGACCTTCTCCTTCCCAGCTACCACTTCCCCAGGTGAAGTCTGGGCGGGTGCCAAGGGCCCCAAAAGACCCGGAAGCCCCACCGGTCCATGGGCTCGTGTAATAGCTGCTGCATGTTAGGCCCCCACATGTGTTATTCCTCTTTACAGTAATCAAATCCCATGAGGAGTGGGGCTTCCAATAGGTATCCCTTGTGGTCTCGCAACTCCATGCACCACAAAAGTAGCCATCAGCTCCTCTGCACATGTTGGCCCATGCCCTACTCCGCCCATTTTGGGAGCACAGAGACTGGGACGAGGCGTAGCTTACTCCTTAGCTGAGGGTGCCCACATCCTAATCCTCGTCCTCTGTCATGCGCCCCACGTCCCACCGGCAGGAAAAGGCGTGCAACAACAGGATTCTTCTGTGAACAACCTTTATTGTACAATACTCTGAGCAGGGGACTCCCACGTGGGAGAGAAATGCACTGCTTTTATATGCCCAGGAGACTCCTGTCACTGATTGGTGCGCTCTCCAGTAGCTCATTAGTATGCCCCGAGAGCGGGCTATGATGTATGTGGCGCATGCGCTTTAAGTCTCTTGGCTGGGCAACAGCTCTGTTTGCTGAGTCCTCGGCGGGAAGCCCGCGCCATGTTTGGGTGCGGCATAAACGGCTCTCTACAGTCCTCCCAGACCATCCCCGGGACAGGGCTTCAGGAAGCATGTGGGTTCACTCTTGCATTCTGGTAGTCCCTCTCTTGGTTCCTGAGTGGAAATATCCCACGTGTCCAACACAGTGGCCAATTTGCATAGGTCCAGGGTTAGAGTGGGCAACTAGGTGTAAGGGGGTGATTCTTTAGACGTGGACCACACCACATCTCCTGTAGCTGATATCACCTGCCATGTAAGTCTAGCAGAGATGTGGGGGTTACTCACAGTTCCCAAGGCATCCTCCATCAGTCACAGGCAAACCAGTAGCAAGATCATGGCGTTCGGGAGATCTTGAGTTTTAGGGGGTTGTTAGTCTTTTTGCTTTTCCAATTGGAGATGTCACACAGCTCAAGTGCTGGAGGAGTTTTCACACAGGAGTTGGTTGTATATCCAGGCTGGAATCCCGTCCACCTTGACTGCTGTTGGTGCAGCAAAACCAGGTATGGTCCCTTCCAACGTGGTTCAAGGGTCTGCATCTGATGGTGTCTCACATAAACTGAGTCTCCGACTTGGAAAGGGTGAGCAGTCTCCCGAGTAGCTGGATCATAGGCAGTGGCCAAGGGAGCACAGACTTCTTTTTGAATTGTCTGCAGAGCCTGAAGTCTTCCATATAAATCATTATCATTACGGCAAGTCAATTTGGGAACATCCCCCAATAGGGTGAGAGGAGCGGGGGTCCCATAGTATTTCAAAGGGGGTCAAACTGAAGCAGGAGGGCGTGTTCCTAGCCTTAAAAAGGGCTAAGGGAAGGATCACCACCCAGTCTGCGCCAGTCTCCGAGGTCAATTTAGTTAAGTTCTCTTAGAGTTCTAGTCATTCTCTCTGCCTGTCCTGAACTTCGGGGATGGTAAGCACAGTGAAGTTTCCAATTGGTCCCCGAGAAATGAGCTAATTTCTGACTTACCTGGGCAACAAAAGCTGGCCCATTTTCTGATCCAAATACCTTAGGGGTACCAAACCTAGGGAAGATTTCTTCTAGAATCTTCTTAGCCACCACTGCTGCTGTTTCTCTCTTGGTAGGGAGGCTTTCACCCACCCAGAAAAGGTAATCTACAAGGACTAATAGATATTTATATCCATATATCTCTGGCTTAATCTCTGTAAAATCTACTTCCCAATAAATCCCAGGTCTATCTCTTCTTGGCCTTTTTCCTTTTTCTACCTTAATTCTGCATGCATTCACCTTTTGACATGGTCCACAACTTGTTCCATTAAACACCTCAAATCTGGCATGGAGGAGTTTGACCATAGTATGGTCATCATAAGTTTGTCGATGCCCAAATGTCCACTGATCTGCTTAATCATCAGTCTGGCCTGTTGTTGAGGCAAAATACGTCTCCCTGATGGGGCCCACCATACTCCTTTTTCTGGGTCAGAGAAGTTGGCAGAGTCCTTGTGGCAAGGACTTCTTTGATTTTTCATCTTGCATAGTTGCTAACACTGGAAGGCTCTGTTGGGCCACCTCTTGTGCAGCTTTGTCAGCCATGTTGTTCACCTTTAAGGTCTTATCCTGGAGACCTCCTAGTCTTTGAAGCTTCCTCTTAATGTCCCGGATAGACTGGTCTATAAATGCCAGTCAGTCGCCCTGTGTTCCTCACTGCTTGGGTTATAGACAGCGGGAGACTCCTCAGGACCTTGGGTCACCTGTCTTACCTTGGTCAAACTTGTGGGACGTCTTGCAGCCCTTCTGAGACCTGCCAACAGAGCCTGGTGGTAGACTTTTAGGTGCTCCCTACCTTCAGGAGAATTGTAATCCCAGTCTGGTATGTGGAGAGGGTATCTAGCCCTCATCTTTTTCAGAAGGGTTCTGAATGGGAGTCCCGTTTGCCCTGGGGATGATCTTTCTGGCCTCTAGAATAATACATTCTCTCCTCAGTGGTACAGAGAATCTGCAAAAGCTGCTGACAATCGTCCCAGATAGGCTGATGGGTGAATAAAACAGAATCTAAAAGGTCAGTGAGACCCCTAGGATTATCCAAAAAGGGGGAGGGGGATGTTGAGACTTCCAATTATACAGGTCAGCTGTGGCAAAAGGCCAGTACTGCCGGAGCTGTCTGCCCTCTCTTTCAAGTGGTCCATAAGCCCAGAGGGGAAGGGCAATGCCTGTATCTGGAGATGCAGCCCTTTGGCTCAGTTTCCTTGTTGCTGGCTCAGGATCTCCTCCCCTTGACTCCTTGACTCTCCTCAAGACTCCTTGGTTCAAGAGTGGGGGCCAGGATGTTGAGGAAGGGTATCTAGGAGGAGGTCAGAGGAGGAAGAGTCTGGTAGAATCTCATTCTTAGGCAGCATGGTGTCCTGTAAATCGAGAATCTGGGTTGAAGGGAGGGCAAGAAGGGCTGGACCCAGGAGGAGGGTCCACCACCAGGTTTCTCAGACTAGGATGTAAGTAATTTGTTCAGGGTGTCCAGCCACTCCCAGGCAGAAAACTCTCCCCCTTACCGCTGGAATCAAGGGTAGGGAGAAGGTTCCATCTGCAGGCCACCCAACTCCGAATGTATGCCACTTGGAGGAATAAAGTTTAACCCATTTAGACTTTAATTTTTTCTTCTTTTTAACATCATTCCAATGATCTAAAGTCAAGTTCAAAAGGGTAGAGGTGCTTTGTCCCATATCCAAAAATAATATCAGTCCAAGTATACACACACACACACACACACACACACACACACACACACCAGAAAACAAAAATCTCGAGTGTCCCTGCCACGAACACCACGGACAGGAGAAAAACTGACTAGGGTGTGGTCTCATGATCTGCAGACAGCTAGAACCTCTGACTAGTAGAGTTCCACTATAAGATTACAGAGAATCTCTGGCTTTGACATTAAGGCAAGTCTGCCCACTGCTCCTGGCCATAAATAGACCAGTCACAGAATTCACACCAAACTGAAAGTGAACAAAATGACACAGGCGAACAGCATACAGAGGAGGTACTGAAAGACCCTCAAAGTGAGGACCTCCATGCTCCGTCCCAGGAGAAGCGACACCCCAAATTACTCACAAGAAGCAGTCTTGATGCAAACAGCAAGAGGATTTTTATTCCAAGCGCATTGGGGCCCACAGCCACACGCCACACAAGGGTAGAGGACTGTAGGCCCCGAGTGCAGGATTGGGATGGCTTTTATAGGGTTTCCAACAAAGCCTACGCATTGCAAACCAATCACTTCAAAGCATTAAGAGCATGCGCTGTGCAGACCAATCAATTTGTACCACTCCACAGTTTCTAGGCCAATCATTTTAAGCTATCTAAGTCCTCGCTCCTCCGGGGACCAATCATTTTAGACTATCTAAGCCCACGCTCCAGGGACCAATCATTTTTTCGCATTTGCTTGGGCTCCTGGGGTGACAATTGTAGTTTAGAGAGGTCACTAGGGCTGGGGTTTCTATGGTGCAAGCAGTTTACAGAAGCCAGATAAATTGTTGGTCAGCTCATTTCCTGGTAACTTACTAGGCCAGGATCACATATCCAAAGGCCTGTCCTACACCCTTTCACCCAGTTTCATATAGAAAGCAGGCTGGCTCTGGAACAGCAATAAGTGTGACCTTTTACCTATTTACTGGCAGAGAGTAGGGTCTGGAATTTGAGGTATTTAGGGCTTCTTAGGAGTCACCTTGAGTCTAGAGAACAAACGCTGGGAAAGCAGCACATCAACACTGTGTACAGAGGCAATTTCTACCAGTGAGGGGGGTCCCCCCGTAGAGCAATACATAGGGGGTCAGCCCAAACTGTCCAGGGGTGTTTCTAACCCTGAAGAGCACAAAGGGTAGGAGAGCTATCCAATCATTAATGCCAGTCTCTGTGGTCAATTTGGTGAGGGTCTCTTTAATGGTTCTATTCATCCTCTCTACCTGTCCTGAGCTTTGGGGTCTGTAGGCACAATGTAATTTCCAATCAGTCCCCAATGTCTTGGCTAGTCCCTGACTTACCTGGACAACAAAAGCTGGACCGTTGTCTGACTCTATTACCTTAGGTATTCCAGAACTTGGGAAAATTTCCTCCAGTATTTTCTTAGCCACCACGGTGGAGGTCTCCTTTTTGGTAGGTTAAGCCTCTAACCTTCCTGAAAAGGTATCTATAAAAATTAATAAGTACTTTTTACCATACATGGCTGGCTTTACCTCAGTGAAGTCCACTTCCCAGTGAGTGCCTGGGTGGCTCCCCCTCAGTCTCTTCCCATGAGGCATTCTTGAAGGGTTAGCATTAACCAGCTGGCAAGGCACACAATGTTTAAACACTGAGTCAGCCACTCCTGATAGTCTCAGAACATGATAAGGGGATGCTCTAACCAGTTTCTGCTGTTTAGCTCCTAGGTGGGTTAGAGATTTATCTGTTGGACATACTTGAATCCTTTGTGGGGTAGGATCTCCTTCCCATCCGAGGTATAGAAGATCCCCTCTGGGGTCCTATAGAATTGGTCTTTTTTTTTTTTTTTTTTCTCCTGACAGTCTTCTAGGACATACTTCCATCCGGGTTCTGGGGTGTTGGACTTCTCCCCTACAGGCTGAAGGTTAACACCCTGGGCTGCCTGCTTGGCTATCTGGTCGGCCATCTTGTTCCCCTTTGACATGAATGAAGTCTTGCCTTCTGGTGCCCAAGGCAATGTATAATGGCTAGCCTTTTGGCAAATGTAAGGCCTCCAGCAAACTTAGAATTGTTTTTGACTTCCTTCCCTGCTGAAGTAAGCAGTCCCCTCGGTTTATAGATGGCTCCATGCACGTGTGCAGTCGCAAAAGCATACTTGCTGTCCATGTAAATGTTTATGGATTTCCCTTTGGTTAGCCACAAGGCCTGCATGAGGGTGACGAGTTCAGTCTTTTGTGCTAAAGTTCTCTCTGGCAGACTGTTGGCCCAGACCATGTGTGTCCCATCCACGATCGCCGCCCCAGCCATCCTCTTACCCTCTACCACATAGCTGCTCCCATCAGTGAACCAGGTCAGCACTTCTCTGGCCAGTGGGACGTATGTAAGATCCTTGCGGATCCTAGTCTCTTCAACCATTAGTTGATGACAATCATGAATCACTGGTTTATCAGCTTCTTCAGGCAGGTTGAGGGCGGCTGGTGGAGCGAACGTGACTCTCTCTGTAAGAAGCAGGCCTTGATAGTGGGTCACGCGAGAGTTGGTCATCCATCGGTCTGGGGGCTGCCAGATGATGCTCTCCAGTGCATGGGGGGCTATTATAGTTATATTCTGTCCCGAAGTCAACTTGTCAGTGTCCTTGACCAGTACGGCCACAGCTGCGATAGCCTTCAGATAGATTGGCCATCTACTGGCTACAGGACCAAGTTTCTTTGACAGATAGGCAACAGGTCTTCTCCATGGCCCTAGGGATTGGGCCAACCCCCCCCCCCCCGGGCTACTCCTTTACATTCGTCTACATAAAGGGTAAAAGGTTTAGTTACATCAGGGATGGCTAGAGCAGGTGCGCTCAGCAGGGCCTTTTTGCTCACATCAAATGCGTTCTGATGTTCAGGAGTCCAGGAGACTTTTCCTTTTTCTTTGCTCAGCTGGTAGAGTGGAGCTGCCAAGGTCATGAACCCCAGAGTCCACAGTCTGCAAAACCTAACTGTACCCAGAAATTCTTACTTGCCTGGCAGTGGTTGCGGCTGGTATCTGGACTACAGTTCTCTTTCATGCCTCCAGCAGCCATTGCTGCCCGTCCCATAAACTGTACCCCAAGTACGTTACCTCTTTCCTGCAAATCTGGGCCTTTTTGGCTGAGGCTCGGTAGCCCAGGTCAGACAATTCCAGTAGCAGTACTTTTGTACCTTCCAAGCAATCCTGTTTGGGGGTTCCTGCCATTAATAGGTCGTCTACATACTGGAGGAGGGTCACCTGGGGTATTGAATCCTGAAGTCGACCAGATCTTTAGTACCTGGGTCTTTCCATTCAAAAGCAAAAAGTGGTTGGCTAGTGGGGTATAATCTCAGGCAGAAGAAGGCATCTTTAAGTCCAATACTGTGTACCAGTTTCGTTCAGTTGGGAGGGCGCTCAGGAGGTTAAAAGTGTTTGGGGACAGATGTGTGTATATCCCGCACCCTTTCACTGACCTCTCTTAAGTCTTGTACTGGTCGATAATCATTGGTCCTGGGCTTCCTAACTGGTAGCAAGGGAGTATTCCAAGGTGATTGAACAGGAACCAGAATGCCCTGCTGGATCAGTCTTTAAATGTGGGACCGAATTCCTTCCTGAGCCTCTCTACTTATGGGGTATTGTTTGACTGATACTGGTGTGGTACTGGCTTTCAGCTGAATAACCTGTGGGGGAACACGTTTTGCCAAGTCCATCCCTGCGGTTTCTGCCCAGGCTTGGGGAAACTACTCCAACCAGGATTGTATGTCTAGATCCAGCTTCACCTGGGGCAAATATAGTCGATATTTGTCTCCCAATTGGAGGGTCAACACAGTGATGGGTTTGTTATTTGCAGACACATCTGGTTTCCCTTGTTTAAAAGAAATTTGAACTCCCATCTTAGTCAATAAGTTTCTACCTAGGAGGGGTGCCAGGCACTCAGGGATGAGTACAAAGGAATGGGTTACCCGTCCCACTCCCAAGTCAGTGGCTCTTGGGGTAGTCCATGAATATTGCCGTTGCCCTGTGGCACCCATCACCCAGGATTTCTGGTCTTTCAATTTTCCCAATGGCTCTAACAGCACTGAATGCTCTACTCCAGTATCAACCAGGAACGACTGGTCTCCCCTCCACCTTCAAAGTTGCCCTGGGCTTGGGGAAGGGGTCTGAACCCTGTCTCCCCTAATCTTCATCCTCCCCTAGAGCTAGGGCCTTTGGTTCTTTATCTTTCTTCTAGGGGCAGTCCCCTGCCCAGTGTCCTTTCTCTTTACAATAAGCATACTGGTCCTTGTCAAGCAGGGTCCTATTACCCAGGTTTGCTGACTGTCTAGGACCTGTCCAAAATTTCCTAAACTCTCTCTCTCTCTCTCTCTCTCTCTCTCTCTCTCTCTCTCTCTCTCTCTCTGCTGCTCTTCTCTCCAACCACTGCAGCCATGATTTTAGTCAAATTCTGCTCTTGCCGTCTATCATGTTTTTTTTTCCTCTCTCTCTCGACTTTTCTTTTCTCTGTTCCTTCTCTTCCCTGTCTTCCTTTTGTACTACACTTTATCTGCCTCTTTCACTAAATCATGCAACTCAGCCTCCTGTAACCCTTCCAATCTCTGAAGTTTCCTTCTGATGTCCAGGACTGACTGCTCTATAAAGGCCAGCAACACCGAGGCTTTCTGAACTTCTGAGGTAGGATCAAAAGGAGTGAACCGTCTGAAGGCTTCCATAAGCCTTTCAAGGAACACCAAGGGAGGTTCAGTCAGTTCCTGCATCACCTCTCTTTCCTTAGCCAAATTGGTGGGCCATCTTGAGGTGCCTCAGAGACCAGCCACCAGAGCCTAGTGTTAAATTTTCAAGCTCTCCCTACCTTCAGCCATGTCGTATGTAGTCCCAACCGGGGCGAGTCAACAGGAATCCCATGTCAATCTCATTTTGCAACTGCATGGGCCACCCATCGGCCCCAGGCACACTTTTCCTAGCCCCTAATAGAATTCTCTCCTGCTTCTCGGTTGTGAAGAGCATCTGCAGCAGCTGTTGACAGTCATCCCAAATAGGCTGATGAGAGAACATAAGGGACTCCACCATTCCTGTGAGGCATTGGGGATCCTCGGATCAAGGGGGACGGTTAGTTTTTCCAATTATAAACATCTGCAGAAGAAAAAGACCAATACTGGAGGGCTCCAATTGGCCAGCCGGCACAGGAGGTCCAAAGATGTGCAGCAGTAACGTCATCATCCTGTCTGCCTGCTCCAGGGTGGCACCTCTCTGGCTCTGAATCCCAGCAGCAGGTCCTTCCACCGCCAGAGCTTCAGGAGGGGGCGAAGGTTCCCCACAGCACCTTGTGCCAGATAAGGGGGTGGGTGAACAGGTTGAGGTTCTGGCCAAGCCAGTGGCTCCTCAATCTCAAGGTAGATAGAAGAGGGTTTAACTTTTTCGGGCGATTGTTTCTTTTCACTTTCAAGGGCCAAAACTCTGGAGCCTGGGTTTCTTGATTTGCTTAGCCATGGTTTAACCCATGGTGAAGGGTTGTCTACCAAATCTTTCAATGTAAGGCTATAGGGCTCTTGATCGGGATGAGAGCCGGGTCCAGTCTGAAAGATAATTGTTTTAACACTTAAGTCCAATGGTCAAGAATCAAACTAAGGGGAGTGGTCAATGTCTGTCCTGTGATAAAACTGTAGACAAAGACACACAAGACAAAGACGCACAAAACAGAAATCAACAGATCCAGACACTTGCAACCCGACCGTGTCTTGCACAAGCAGGTAAAAGAATCGGACATCCGAGGAGGGGGAAGCTTCTACTTTCCAAGTGCATGATTGGGATGGCTTTTATAGGGTTTCCAACAACCCTATGAAAGGTCTCTGTCGACTGCTGCACTAAGCTGAGCATACTGTTGGGTAGAGATAACTAAGGAGGCAATTCCTGTCCCAAAAATTTGTTAGCCTCATGAAGGGTTAGGGGTGGGATAAGTGTAACTTCTATACAATATTCTAGATTACTAAGAAAGGTAGCAGTGACTATAAAGGTGGTTAATCCTGAGGAGCAAGTGAGGCAAGAGTTATTGAGGGTTGAAATATATTGAAAGGAGCCATTGACTAAAATGGTCTGGTTGCAGACTCTGGTTAGGGCTTTGGGAGGTAACATATTAGGCCCAAGGAGGTCAGACCTCCCCGCCAATGCTGAAGACAGCCATACCTGAGGAGGATCCATTGGTAAAGACTACCACGGCCCCTGGAATTGGGGCTGTCTCTGTTCTTTTTGGGAAGACCATAGGTGTCTTTTGTAGAAATTGGACCAATTTGTCAGAGGGATAATGGTTATCAATTGTACCCTGGAAGGAGGTGCAGTTAACTGCCTAATCGTCACTAGTTTGGATAAGACACTGAACTTGGGAGGTATCGTATGAGAGAATGATGATATCAGGATCTTTCCCAAAAAGCCTAAGGGCAGCTTCTCTGCCAAGGCATAAAATATGGGCGACCAGCTGAAGATAGGTAGGCAGTAATCAAGAGGGAAAAGCCAGCAGATGGACCCAAAACAGAGGTTTAAGTTGCCAGAGAAAGCCGGTGGGGGAGAAAGGAGTAGGGAAAACAAGGAACTGGAGGGGTAAATCTGGGGAGAAGTATCCAATATGCTGTTTATTGATGGCCTGCTCTACCTTGGCCAACGACATTTGTGCTTCATGAGTCAGCACACATGGGGAGGACGAGACTGAGTCCCCGAGTAAAATATCAAATAAAGGTTTTAACACTCCCCCGTTTTAAGTTTTAAATAGGGTTGAAGCCAGTTAATATCACCCAGCAGTCGCTGAAAATCATTGAGTAAGGAATCACGCCTTAAATGAACCTTCTGGGAGAGGATCTTGTTGGAAAACAATTCAAAACCTAAAAATATGAGGAGGGCAAGTCTGAATTTTTTCAGGGGAGATTTGGAGTCCCCAACTCTGGAGGGCGGCAATGAGTTGCTGACCAACATAGTATAGTTGTCTCTCATCAAGACCTGCCAAAAGGATGTCATCTGTATAATGTATGACGTACAAATTGGGAAAGGATGTCCCGAAGGGATCAGTGGTCTGAGCCACATACTTCTGGCAGTGGGACTGTTGGCCACACCCTGATGGAGGACCCTCCACTGGAAATAGGGGGAGGGCCCCATACAATTAACTATGGGGAAGCTAAGCGGAAAGTGCTTGCAATCTTCAGGGTGAAGGGGAAGGAAAAGAAGCAATCTTTTAAATCAATGACTAACTTGACATGTCCCCTGGGGATAGCCACGGGGGAGGGGAGTCCATGGGGACCATAGTCTTGTTGACTGCCCTAAGATCTTGCAGTAGCCGCCATTTATCACTTCATTTTTTGGATAACGATTATGGGGATATTCCATGGTGATGTGAAGGTTTCAAAATGTCCGGCAGCCAGCTGTTCCTGCACTAACTATGGCTGGGAACAGTTTTTTAGCAGGGAGGGACCACTGGTCAATCCAGACAGGGGAATCGGCTTTCCAGGTGATCTTTTCTGCCTGGTGTGCAGGGGAAGCAATGGCCGTTATAAAAAATGGTCACTGAACCCTAGGCCCGTGCGACCCACCTTGGGGATAGTAGTCAGTGGCATAGGGCTCCCCTGCCCTTGTTTGTCCAGTCCCTGTCCAGGGAGATAGCCCTGAGAAAGCATTTGTTGAGTAACTTCACTGGAGCTACACATGAGGACTTTCACCTGGGAGAGAATGTCTCTTCCCTAGAGGTTAACAGTAAGCCAGGGACAATGAAGGGCTGGGTGGTGCCAGCATTTCCCTCGCTATCCTCCCATGTCAGCAACTGTGAACTCTGAAGAGTATTTTTTGACTGCCCAATTCCTTGCAAATGGGTCATGGAGGCATGTAGGGGCCAAGTGGAAGGCCAAGCGCTCTGGGAGATCACGGTGGAGTCAGCACCGGAATCTAGGATACCCTCAAAGGTTTCACCATGTATCTTAATGTTGAGTACTGGGCGGTCCCTGGCGATGGTCTGAACCTAGTAAAGGTCTGAGACACCTGGATGACAAGGGCTGCGCTGTGCTCCTATTGCTGGGTGGGAGGTACCTAGGGGCAGAGACAGAGCTTGTGCCAGGCGTTGTCCTTGGAGAATTGACACTGGGCCTCGAGGGGCGCTGGCTAAGATCTTAATTTCCCCGGTGTAATCACTATCTACCAAAGAGGGGTGGACTGTGAGTCCATTTAAGCACACCCGCCCCAAGATTAGAAAATAAGTATGATGGAGGAGGCCGAAAAACCCCAGAGGAGAGGACTTGAACGCCATCCTCTGGCGTTAGTATTGTAGCAGTGGAGGCACACAGTCCACTCCTGCGCTCCCTGGGGTGGCTCTGTAGAGGGTAGGGGCTGCTGGCTGTCCCCTGAGGCCAGAAGGAATGAGATGGATTGAGGGGCCCGGGTCTGACCCCTCTGGCCGTTTCCCTTAAGGGGAGGCAGAGGGTGCCCGCCAACATTGGTAGGGGAACCCAATGTTTATCCTGTCTACACCGTGGGCAGAGGGTGGTTGGCTGTGCAGACCAGGTGGGGCCTACAGAGAGCTGGGGATTGTCGGCAGAAGGCATAGCAGGACACTGTGCAAAGTGCCCAGGTTGACCACATTGAAAACAACCTTTTTTAGGGCTGCGCCAACTGCAAGGTGGACAGTCTGTGATACCTTATGGGTAAATGGGTCAACATCTTGGCAGAGGCGAATTATTTCATCAAGAGTTTTGTCTTTAGCCTTACTGGGCAGCACAGCCTTACAGGGTTGTCATTTTTATAAGCCAATTGCTTAATAAGTTTGTTGTCTGACTCTACATGGCCCAGGGTTCTCTCCACAGCCTCAAGTAGGCGACTCACAAATTCACTGTATTCTTCTTGAGCCCCCTGGGTGATCTTGGTTAAGGGGGTAATAACCTAGCCTGTGGTCGGGAGAGCCCACCAAGCACTAAGGGGTCGAGGGACACCAAGCCTGGAAGAGAAAAGGGTGAAAAAGAGGAGCGAGACCAACCAGAGACTTGTCAAGGTCTGTTTAATGTTTCTCAGATCCATGTTTTAAGCAAGGAAATGGAATGAAGACATGGTGCACACAGACAAGAATATCTGATCAGTTGTTTGCTAGGACTAAGGTTAGGGTTCAGTTAGCTCTCCGGACACCTGGGCAGTCATTTTCGGGAGCTCCGGAATGCAGCTCATCTTATGTAAATATCAGGGGCCTGGGAAAAGTTCATGCTCTCACTTAGGGGGGAATGGAGGGAGGTCATTGTGTGGGCTCCAGCAATCAAAAGCCCTGGTGGGCTGCTCTTCTTGGAGTTAGGTTCAATTCCTAGCATCCATATGGCAGTCCACAACTGTAAATCCAATTCCAGGAGGATCTGATGCCCTCTTCTGGCCTCCATGGGCACCGCGTGTACACGGTACAGACATGCAGGCAAAGCATTTAAAAGTAAACATTTTATAAATAAAGCCAAAATTTTTCTTTTTTGTGAATGTAAACATTTTAATTTAAAAATGCTGAACACTACAATATGTAAAAAAATATAAAGCCAAATTTTTATGTTAATATTGTGGCAAGTTTTAGTCTAGGGCTGACACATAGAAAACTAAATAATGGATCTAAATTCTACAGGCACAAAATTCTCATGTTCTCTGTATGCAATGGCACTGCCTCAAAATTCATCTGTTCCCACCATGAAGGGGACAAAGAAACCTAAAACCTTGACTACACGCAGAGCGTACCTTCTCTTCTCCAGGTTGAATCAGTTCATCTCAAGCTCCAGAGCTGCAGAAGAAACACCAGAGGAAATCAGACCCGAAACTATAATAGAATAAATACAGCTACACAGAGATGTGTACAGTATGTTAACATTAACTATCTTTTCAGAGAATCCTTAAAGTACCACCCAGTACACTGGGTACATCTACTCAGGAACATTTTAACACGATTTTAAATGCAAAGCCACATCTTTCTCTTGTATTAATTCATTCACCAACACTCCCATTTATTACATTTATTCTGAGTGTGCACACAGGTGTGCTGGCACACACATGAGGGTCCAAGAATAACTCTAGAGAGTTGTTCTCCCCACCAGACCCCAGAATCGAAGGTAACCTAGCTCGGTACTGCTAAGCCCTATCACTACATCCCCAACCCCCGTATCTAACTTAAGAAGTGGGGTGACTGCATTAAATTCCTGCCTAGTCTGTTGGCCTCAGGTAAATCCTTTAACCCATCACAGCAGTGAATCCAGTCAGGTTAGAGTTCTCATCATTGGCCAAGAATTGCTCCTGGAATTATGCCTGGAGAGTCAAATCTTTCCATCGAACACACACCTTAAGTTCCTCAGCATCCTGGACACAGCACCACATTTGCTAGGAAAAAAAAAAAAGAAAGAAAGAAAGAAAGAAAATAAACAATATTACAAGCCAGAGCTTTTTACAAAAAGGAGCTTTCTGGTGGTTACTAGTTGTATTTGATGATGAAGCCCTGTCTCTGAATAACATTGATTCTTGCAGAGTTCTGATCCTCACACTTCTGACAGCCAGCAGATCATTTTATTCCCTCCTGGCCACCTTTCCCACTGTTTCCATCCCAGAAACAGACTCTTATTAATGTTTAGAAACAAAATTACTACCGGCACTATTCCTTTAGGAAAGCTGAACCATGGGATCTTTGATTTCAAAACCAGAAGCAACATCAGACCTGTCTGCTGAGGCTGAATAGGGAAGGGAAGTAATTTCTTTTTTAAGATTTATTTATTTATATATAAGTACACTGTAGCTGTCTTCAGAGACACAAGAGGGCATCAGATCCCATTACAGATGGTGGTGAGCCACCATGTGGTTGCTGGGATTTGAACTCAGGACCTCTGGAAGAGCAGTCAGTGCTCTTAACCTCTGAGCCACTGGGAAATAATTCTTAACCTCAGAACTAGTCCTTAAAAAGTGGCTCACTCCAGGCTCAAACTTCTAACTGGCTCAATAGTAACCTAACTTCTAAAGCAAAAATTACTACCACTCAGAGAACTTTTACAAGAGCAACAAGCCTATTTTCCCTCTAAAATGCCCTTTACCAGCTACAATGTCTTAATACTTAAGGTGGAGCAGAAATATTCTTTGGACCAGCATAATAATCTGTCTCAATAATCAAATAATCTTGATTTATTTTATATGAGCACACAGTTGCTCTCTTCAGACACACAAGAAGGCATCCAATCCCATTACAGATGATTGTGAGCCACCATGTGGTTGCTGAGACCCTAACTCAGGATCTCTGGAAGAGCAGTCAGTGTTCTCAACCACTGAGTCATTTATTTAATTAATTGATGTGTCAACCAGCCACCTCATAAACAGGGAGGACTCCCGGCTGCTCACTAAACACCTATACCTGATCTTAGGAACTCTAAATCACAATTCCTAAATCATGCTTAGAGGTTTCCTTGCTCAAGTGCGAAACTAGCCACTCAGATTTCTCCCAGGACCCAAAACCCAGATTGGCTGGGTCTGCGTTAGCCTTAAGGAAATCCAGGTCCTGAAGGTAGAGGTCCCGCTGGTCTCGCTTGCAAGTATCTGCTCTGAAGATAACCCCAAACCTTAAAACAAACAAGCACAGAACAAAAAGCCCAGCCTCTGTACCAAGCGGCATTTGAAGGACACGTGCGGCGAGGACACGGCTGCGTGGGTGAAATTACCCCCGCCCTTGCTAACACTGCTACTTTCAGATCTCTGATTTCACTTGCTTCCTAAATACTCGATGTCCCTGTCACCGGATTACTAGGCGGGGGGTCGGAAAGTCCGGAGCCCCGAGTGTGCCCAGGACCCGGGGCCGTCCGGACCCAGCGCGTGCCCACAACCCGGGAGAGGAGAAATCCGGGCTGCGGGAGTCCGATCGCCTGTCCCACACCGAAGGGACGCACACGGGGCAGGGACAACGCGCGGGGCGAGCGCAGTGGGGACCTCCGAGGCCACGTGGTGGCACCTCCCGATCGCCAAGGCGATGAGTACTTACCTGGAGCGCGCCGCGGCGGAAAAGCAGAGCGCCAGGGCGGGACCGAGTTTAAAAAGGACCGGACATTGAGCACCGGGGCTCAGCCAACCAGAGTGACCCAGGGCCCCTGCTGCCCGCCCCCTCCCCGGTTCCCGCCTGACTCCACCGCGGGCCCTGGCGGCAACAGCGCCTCCCAACCTTCCCCTACCACAGGACAGCTGTCCCACCCACTGCCCTAACTGCAGAATCTGTCACCTTGCTGAAGGTTAAGAACTGCGCTAATCTTGGGGCCACAACGATTCCACTTTCTTGTGTATTTATTTTTATTAGAAGACCAATATGTAACAGAATTTGCTCCTGTGAAGGAAAATGTAACATCATGGAGAATGGAGTGGGCTGGTGCAAGGAGAGGACCCCATGCCTAGAAATCCCACTGCTGACCCTGCACTGCCAATGCTGGCCCAGCTCTGTAAACATCTTGTCCTCATAGCCCCTCTGTTGAAAGACCCCCCTCCTGCTTTAGCTGCAGTAATGCCATTTCGTGCTAGGCCCAGAGCAGTCAGGGATAAAAAAATAATAATAATACTACTGAAATAAAAGTGAGCCAGAGGACAGCTCAGTCTTTGTCAGAACAAAAATATCTGCAGTTGACCACCTGGACCAAGGCAAGGACATCCTGCCACACATGTTAAAGCAAGGACAAAAAAAAACAACTCCCTGTCCCAAAGGAGGGGCCAAGGCCGCCCTCCTCTTCCGATAACTTGGGTCTGTAAGGCTGTGCAGACTAGGTCAGGGTCCCAGGTGGCCAAGCAAGATATCGGTGGGCGGCCAGCTGGCGATAGACAAAGAAAAGAAGACATTCAGACAAGTCCAACTTTCAGATAAGCTGCAGCCCCCGACTAGAACCAAGAGTTGTGTCCTTGGAGCCATGTCCTTGGGCTCACTCCCTGGCCACATTTAAACTAACCAATTAAAGCCCTGTTCCTATGCTTCTGCTTCTGTACCTTGCTTCTGCCCCCCAAGCCCTATAAAAAGGGGACTGCCCCTTTGTCCGGCGCGCAAGTCCTCCGAGAGACTGTGCGCCCACCGGTACCTGTGTATCTAAATAAACCTCTTGCTACTTGCATCCGAAGTGAGTGGTCTCGCTGTTCCTTGGGACGGGTCTCTTCAGACGGAAGATACCCTCCGGGGGTCTTTCACTGTGACCCAGGAGGCATGTGTGCCTGACATAATCAGGCTGAAAAAACTTGGGTTTTGTCTTGTTCTGGTTTTGTTTATTTGTTGTTCCTCCGAGACAATGTTTCTCCCTTTACTCTGGGCTGTCCTGGCACAGCCTCTTAGACCAGGTGGGGCTCGAACTCACAGATCTGCTTGCCTCGGCCTCTACATTGCTGGGATTAAAGGCATGAGCCACCACCCTCTTGATTAAAAGCAACTGTCCTTCTAACAAGGAAAGACAGAGACTGATGTGAGTGACAAGGGAGTGGGGAGAGATGTGACTACATGGGCAGCAATGCCCAGGATTGTGACCCCTGTGTTGGAAGACACAGGAAGGATTCCTTTCAGTGGCCTTCAGAGCTACTTTGGTCCAGCTGATACCTTGATTCTGGACTCTTGGCTGCCAGCACTGAGCTGGCATTTCTGTGGAAGCCATTAAGGACTTTGTGACTGCACCCCAGGAAACTAACTAATGACAGGCAGGGAAGGCCAGCATTTCCTCAGGACCCTGGTTCCCCTGCCCACTGCTGTTTATTGATGTGTACACTCGCAGCCACCTCTGCAGATGTCTGCTGAGTTACTCACCTGCTGAGGAAACGCCGGAGGGAACATCCTAGTTGGGAATGCCGGAGGTTAGGGACCTTTTTGGCTGGACATTTACAAACTCTTAAAGCAAACCAATGTTCCCATCACCCGAAGGGCTTACCTTCTCTCCTAAAGCAGGAATTCTCCTGAGGGAAAACTAAGGGGAGGAGTTAGGTGTGGGAAGCAGGAAACCATGTAATCGCATGCCTTCCTCTGGGGTGGTCTACAAGCCACAGAAACACTGCCGGGCCACACCCAGGGGTTCTCTGGCCTACTTTTACAAACATTTGCTTTTATGTACAATTGTGAAACTTGAGGTGTTATACTGATGGAGTTGAGACCATTTGAGCTAGGAGAAGGGAATTCGTATTTTTGTGCCAAATACTATGACTGGTGTTGGTGTGTGTGGGTTATTTTCCCGTTGTTGTGTGAAAAACACCATGGCCAAGATAACGTATAGACGAATTTATAGGCTCACGTCCATGATGGCTGAGTGAATGCGCGGCAGGAGGAACAGGAAGCTGAGGCTCACACTGGAACTGGAAACACAGAGCAGAGAGATTTAGGAATCACACAAGTCTTTAAACTCTTGAAACCCATCTCTAGAGCCAACTTCCTCCCAGGTGATTTCTCCTCAGCCTCCCCAGATAGTGCCACTGTGTGGGGACCAAGCCTTCCAGTGCCTGAGACTGAGAGACATTCCTCATTCAAACCAACAGAGCTGAACCTGAGGGGACAGTGAGCACCGGAGAAAATTTTCCTTCTTTAGTGAGAACCAAAAATTCTGCCCAGAGCCTAGAGTAGATTTGAATAAAGGCAGATGACACTGTGTTCTGAGTTCCTGTAACCCGGCCCTTAGGGAGAGATAGGGCAGTCTGAAGATCAAGACCAACTTGGTGCATAGCAAGACCTTACTCACCTCACAAAAGAAGAAATGTCACCAAGGACTAATAATACTCTGTCATTTATATGCATAGCAATGGGTCTCAACCTTCCTAATGCTGTGACCCTTTAGTACAGTTCCTCATGTTGTGGTGACCCTCAGCCACAAAATTATTTTGTTGCTACTTTGTAACTATAATTTTGCTCATGTTATGAATCACAACATAAATATCTGATAAATAGGATGCCTGATATCTCTCGAAGGGACTGAGACACCCCCCCACATTACAAACCACTGTGCTACAGTAACTGAGTTCTTATATCCTAGGACCCAGCAATATTTTGCTTTTCAGGGCCTTGATCTGGCAAGGTACACTTTCTATCATGGAGTTAACACCCTCACCCCTCAAATATCCTCTCTGGGTAGGGATTGGCCTTCACTTACCCAGTGAACTATATTGTCTAAGTGTTTCCATTGATATAAAGAGGCCCATGACCAAGGCAACACATAGGACAACAGTTAGTGGGGTCTGGCCTACAGGTTCAGAGGTTCAGTCCATTATCGTCAAGGCAGGAGCATGGCAGCTTCCAGGCACAGGAGAAGTTGAGAGTTCTACCTCTCCATCCAAAGGAAGACAGGAGCAGACTGTTGTCTAGGCAGCTAGGAGAAGAGACTCAAAGCCTGCCCCCAAAGTAACACACTTCCTCCAAAAAGACCACACCTGCTAATACTGCCACTCCCTGGCCAAACATATTCAAACTACTATATATGAAGACAGTAGGAATCCCAGAGCATTGGCAGTGTTTGGCACTGTATTAGGATCAGAGACAGTCTGTCCCCAGCTCCACACTCTGCTAGATCATGCTCTGGGCTCCTGCTTAGCCTTTCCTCATCCCCTTCCAGAGAAATTAATGTGAGTAAGATTCTGCGCTGATGTAAAATTGTTGATGGGAATCCGAGGTAGTCCAGAACCGTCCATTCTGTCTGTCTCTCCATAGGAGCCCAGCAGGGCTCTTTCTTGGGGGAGGAGGAAGCAGGGTAAGAGGCCCTCTGAAAGCCATTGAATGGGGAGTCAATTGGATTCATTTATCAACTTTAAACCCTCGAGCTTCTTTTACAGGACTAGCTGAGAGGAAAGCATCTTCCTCCTTCACCGTGTGCAATGCCGCGAGCCTGGCCCAGTGTAAGTCTCCAGTCCTCTCTGTTCTGTGTGCCGGCTGACACCAGTAGCCCATCCTCCTGGAGGGAGATCCGCCATCAGTGTGGAGGCTTCGAGGCCTCATCTCCTTCCCCCTCACTGCCCAGCTGGATGGGGGCTGGGTGGGACCTGCTCAGTTCTGAAGTCAGAAGCTTCGGCAATAGACCCTGATTCAGTAGTAATGAAACTGCTTCTCCTGCCTGAGGTGGTTCCTCATGTGAAAAGGGAAGAAAGTGTGTTCTCATCTTCCTGGGTCCCACCCATGTCTTGACCCACATCCCCAGGAGGATGGAAAACTCTCCTGTCCTCAATGGACTCGCAGACACTGACATGGGAAGGTGCTGCCGTGGGTCAGGGTCCCATTCATGGCTCTTATGCATATGTGCATATACGTATTTCAGTGTTGCTGCAGGGCAGTGAGGACAAAGGAAAAAGCAGACACTATGTAAGTGATTGCCCCCATTGTGTATATTTCTAGTTATGGTTGTTGAGTGGTTTGACACGCACAGGTCTCTTCCAGGACAGCCCGCCTGTTCTCAGCAGCCAGACTTGTGAGCCAAGAGAATGTCCTCCCTTGATGGGGCCGATGGTCTCATCCTCTTAGCTACTGAGTGTGTGCCCTGGATACCCTGGGATACCACGCTCTTGTTTATGATCCCAGCAGGGCTACTAACGAGTTCACACAGAGGTTTTAGTTACGAGCCTCAGCCTTGCTGTCCACAGTACCTAAGGATGAACGTCAACCACGTTAAGATGAAGCTGCACATTTCATGCACAGATCCCTGCTGTGGATAAGAACTTTTGTTTAAAAAAGAGACGTAAAAATTTAAATTATGTCTGTGACTTTGCGTGTGGAGGTCAGAAGAGGGTGTGGACTTCCCTGCAGCTGGACTTACAGACGGCTGTGAGATACCTGAACTGGATGCTGGAACTAAATTCTCTGGGGAAGCCGTGCTCTCTAACTGCCAGACCATCCTTCTAGCCACGGGAAAACAAAAGGAAACCAATCAAACTGACCTCAACCCACCGTTCAATTCCCGCCACAAGTGAGCCACCCTAACCCTAACCCTTCCTGCTCTCGGTATGTTAAGCGTCACAAGCCACCATGGAACTGAAAAGACACCACAGTCGTACCACTTACACACTTAGCAAACGCCTGGACTACGGGCCCGACTCGTCCATTTATTGTGGGAATGCAGATGGAGTATCTGGAAGACAGTGTGTGGTTCCTTACAACATTACCCACACTTTCAGAGTGAGATCAGCATTTCTGTTCCTTCATATTTATCCATGGGAGACAGACAATGTACACACAGAAAGTTCCTGCAGAAATGTTTCATCAGCTTTATTCATCCTTGCAAAACCTGAGAGCGGCCAAGCTTTCCTTCAGGAGAGAACACACAAACGATGTCCAGACAATGGGATATTATTAGCATTAAACAGAAATTATTTATCCAGTCCCTGAGCCTCAGTATATTTTTAAATGAAAGAAGTGGATCTAAATAGGCTACATTTTCTGTGATTCGAAGGACAGAACATTTAGAAAGGGGGAAAACTTGACAGCTGAGGAAGGGGTGAGCAAATAAAACTGTTTTTTGTTTTGTTTTGTTTTGTCTTTTAGTACACAATAACTCTTCTGCAATTAAGTGTGGTCAAGTGCCATCTGACACACAACATATGGCACAGAGACATATGTGTTGCTTTGCTAACTACAAACACAGCCTTCTCATGTGTGATAATGACAGCGCGGATGGATGTGTGTACAGGGAAGGACTGATGTGAGAATTCCATATTCCCTGCTACATTTCCCTATGACTGTAAACTTGCTCTAAGGGGATAGGGACATGGCTCAGTGGTTAAGAGTACTTCCTGCTCTTCAGTTCCCAGCAGCCTCACCCAGGGCTCACAGACACCCGTAACTCCAGCTCCTGCAGATCTGTTGCCCATTTCTGGCCTGGAGAGACATCTGCACCCATGTACACAGATAGAAACAACAAACCAACAAATACAAAATTACTCTGAAAGGTAAAGGTTTTTGTAAGATTTCTTTATTGTATATATGAGTACACTGTTGCTGTCTTCAGACACACCAGAAGAGGGCATCAGATCTCATTACAGATGGTTGTGAGCCACCATGTGGTTGCTGGGACTTGAACTCAGGACCCTTGGAAGAGCAGCCAATGCTCTTAACCACTGAGCCATCTCTCCAGCACTGAAAGGTAAGTTTACTGGCATGATGTCATATGACTGCAATTCTAGTACTTTTGAGGTAGAGGTAGAAAGAACAAGAGTTCAAGGCAGCCAGGTGTGGTAGCCTTCCCCAAATTAAGAAGGCATAGACAAGTGGAGCTCTCTGTGTTCAAGGCCAGCCTGGTCTAAAGAGTGCGACCCTTTTTTAGAAAAATTAGTTCAAGGCAGCCTTGGCTACTGAGTTTGAACTCAACCTGAGCTACACTAGGCCCTGTTGTTAAAAACAAACAAAGAAAAGATAAAATTAAAATTTTGGAGCTGGAGAGATGGCTCAGCAGTTAAGAGCACTGACTGCTCTTCCAAAGGTCCTGAGTTCACTCTCCAGCAACCACATGGTGGCTCACAACCATCTGTAATGGGATCTGATGCCCTCTTCTAGTGTCTGAAGACAACGACAGTGCACTCACACACATGAAATAAATAAAACCCCACCCCTCAATGTGTCTGTTGAGGCCTGCGCCTTTCCACACAAGTGTAGCCATCCTCTGTTTAGTTTACATTTTGCTCATAAGGTGAAATTAAGTTCAGGTTCTAGACTCTACTACCTAGAAGGAATTATCCATAGCTGACACTAAACATTGTTACTAATAAGCCAAAATATTATGGCTGAATCACTTGTTTCCTGTTATCTCAATGTTCTGAAACCTGTTCAGCAGCTGCCTTACCTCTCACTTGGGACCAGTCAGCTTAAAGGTTGGCTGGTAATACTTTGTCTAGTTAGCCAAAAATGTACCACTTCACTACCCGCCTTAGAACTTTTGAACCTGGTTTTCATATAAAGAGCCGGCCTTAAGGACGGACTGGTGCCACAGTTAGGCTTTTCCTTCTTGTGGACCTGGACGCCCAGCATTACGCTGTGCATTCAACAACTATTCTTCTTAACTGAGATTGGTGTACATATGGTTTGTGTGGTGATTCTGGGGCCCCCACAGTGGCGATGTCTACATGGGGCTCTCAGAAGGTTAAGGAAGGTTCTGAGTACCAGCTCTCACCCTTTAGAACCTCAATCATGTTTCTCACATGACAACAGACAAACCTGATACAGCAGTCAAAAGAGGTTCCTACCGGACACTGTGGACAGCTTGATCTTGGACTTGAAGCCTCCAGACCCCAGGGGGAAATCAATAATAATGTTTAGATAACAAGTTAAAGAAAAGCCTCTCAGTTGGGCCCAAGTTCCATCCCCAGAACCCATGTTATTAAACAACCAACCAACCATGAATGGTGGCACATGCTTGGAATCCCAGCTCTGAGAAAGCAATGACAGAACATCATGTCTAAACCCCAGGCCTTAGAAGCTGGGGCAGGGATTGCTAATAAAGGCCCTTTAGAGAAACAACAGTGACTGAGGGGGAGCTACATGTCTGCACTGCCCTTTCTGACTGTGATTTTATGACTTACACTGGGAAGCCTGGACACAGCACAAGCTGGCACAAATTAAGGTAGATAGAGCAATGGTTCCCAATGTGCTCCTAAGGATGACTGACACCTGAAGGCTGCCCTGTGTCTGCCATATATATGTGTATATTCACACACACTGTATGTCCCAGCATGTATACATACATGTTAAAAAGGAGGGGGAAAATCTGTCCCATTAAGCCTTTGTAGGAGGAGCCTCACAAGACATATGAAGATCAAAATGGGCAGCAAGAATTCAGAGTTGTTCCCTCTTTATGACTGTATCTTTCTTTGTGTCTTTTTTTTTCTTTTATGTGTATTTATAAGTCAGAGCAGACCACCAGACAATACTTCCTGCACCTGTGTATGAATTCATTATGGGGTTTTTTTTTTTGTGTGTGTGTTTTTTTCCTTTATATGAGAAATGTTTGTTGTTGTAGTTCAGATATTTCTGAGCTATGTCCCTGCTCAGATCAATATTAGGGTGTGTGTTTAATAAACCATCCCTGTCTGACCGAGATTGCTGTTCCTCTGGTTTGTGGAGCGACTCTCAGACCCCAACAGAGGGTTCAGTGTTTGGGTTTCTGCTCTCTCTCTACATGTTTCCTCAGATAGAATCTTCTGTGTGTCATGGTGGAGAGGATCATGGCGTGGATGGGGACAATCGACCTGTGTCCTCCATGTGCACATCTGCCCTCGGGACAGTGACCACTGAGACATCACTGTTCCCAGATCCGTATCATCTCTGGAGTTTGATGCTGAATCCGGGGACCTGGTTACTCATGACCATGCTTCTTTTGGCTTGGGGACACTTTGCAAATCTACCTTGACAACTCCAATGTCACCTACTCTGCCTACCCTATCTTTAGAAAGTCTCCTTCCCTCCTTTATACTTCCTCGTCCTCTGCTTCCCCTTTTTCTTCACCTTTGAGACTCGTTCTGTGTTATAGGCTGGCCTCAAACTCCTGCTTCAGCTTCCCAAGTGATGGGATTTTAAGTGTGTACCACCACATCCAGCATATCTATCTATCTATCTAGATATCTACCTACCTACCTACCTACCTACCTATCTATCTATCTATCTATCTATCTATCTATCTATCCATTTTCTTTTTTTATCTTCTGTAATACTGTGCATTGCCTTGATTTTGGTATACACCCACATTATAACATTTAGTGGTCCTGAACAGAGTGGGGAACTTAGCAATGAGCCAGGAGGCCAAATTATCATCCCTGTCCACTGTGTGTTGTGCCTTTATCCTCTCTGGACCCCAGCTAAATGGGCCACCACCTTGTGTTGCTGTTGTCCAAGGCCAGCTCCTTCTCCCTGTTTGTTTTCTGTCACCTACTTATCTGTCTCTCTTCTCATTTTTAGGTTTGTTTGTTTGTTTATTTATTTATTTATTTATTTATTTATATTTTATGTATGTGAGTATCTTCAGACACACCAGAAGAGGGCATCAGATCCCATTTCAGACGGTTGTGGGCCACCATGTGGTTGCTGGGATTTGAACTCAGAACCTCTGGAAGAGGAGTCAGTGCTCTTAACCTCTGAGCCATCTCTGCAGCCCCCGGTTTATTTATTTTTATTTCATGCATACAACTATCTGTGCACCATGTGCTCAGAGAGGCAAGAAGAGGTTGTCAGATGTTCTGGAACTGGAGCTACAGTTCCAGATAGTTGTGAGCTACCCACTGGGGTTTGGGATTCAAAATGGGGTCCTCTAGAAGGACAGCAAGTGCTCTTATGTGCTGAGTCATCTCTCTCCACCTCCCCATGTCTTCTTCCCCATCTTCTTTCTGTCATCTGCCTGTCTGTTTCTTATCTATTTTTCAACTGGCTTCCTTGAGTAAAAATTTAAGTCTTAAGGGATTTTGCAACTGTGTCTTTATGTCATTTAACAAACCTTACACTCTGCTGCTCTGGTCTAGGAAAGGCAAAGTGCATCTTAAAGGGCTGCAGAGTTGTACTGATCACAGATCCACTTCCTGCTATGGTTGCTTCAACAGCATGAATCCTGCTGTAATGAGTGTCTAGGTCAGCTACTTTGTGATCACACCTTTTAGATTTAAGACACAATCTCAACTTACCTTTAGTCAGCTGAAAAATACCCAGTGATGGAAGTGGGCCACAGGAAAAAAGGCAGTGGACCGGAAAGGACCAGACTGACCCTCGAGTCAGCTGGACCCCTTCTGTCACTTGCTAGCCTTTTGTTTCTTGAGCCCCGTGGTGGGAAAAGTAACCCCTTTTCTGTTTCTCCACACTATACATTACGTCTTTCATTCAAGAACCCATTTTTGACTGAAGTAGAGTCTCTTTGTCCCATGAAGGGGAAACTTGAGGGATCCTTGGAAAGTGTTGGATGGTGTTTTGTTGTGTCAAACAGGTGAAGGAGTGTTTTCCTGAAGCAGACACAAGCAAAAGGACATTTTGCTAAGGCAAACCGGAGAAGGAACGTTTAGCTGAAGCAGACGCAGGTGAAAGGATGTTCTGCTAAAGCAAGCACCCGGGGAACACATGATGTTTGGAGGGCACAAAAACAGACTCAACGGACAGCGATGGAGGCTGAGCTTGGTTTGCCTACGTAGGTAAACGCTTTGTGCTCTTGTACCTTCATTGACCTTCGCTTCACCGAGAGAGGCCAGGGAGAGAACTTTTCCCAGCGTTCCTGTTGGCGCTTGTCCTTCCGGCTGCCTCTTGCTGATTTGGCGGAGGCCTGGCTGTTTCTGCTGTCTTGCTACCGTTGCTGATTCACGTTTGCTATCTCGGCTCTACCAAACTGGATGTTACCGCGCTGGTACATCCGTGAAGTGTTAGCGAGTGGATAGAGGCGCCACTGCTGACCTGTGAACTGAACTGCTAATTTCCTGACAGCACACATGGGATTTGCTCCAAAGAACCATTTCTCACTAAACAGGTCCACTTCTCCGGGGTCCTTTCTACTACCTCTGGTGGGTGCTGGGCTAGAAGGGAGGTTAAAATATTTAAGAACCATTGTTAAAAACAGGATTTGAAAAAAAAAATTAAAGTTGCAGTCCCATTTCCGTATTTTTTTTTTTTTTAAGAGAAAGACTCTGATTGGCCTTGTTTCAGTTGAGACTCTGCTTTGCCATTAAGGACAGAGGTGCTAAGGGCTGTCCCCATGTCCCCATGCATGAGAGCAGCTGAGAGGACTGTACCAGGCAGACAGCACACTCAGAGTGTCTATATTTGTTTTGGGATAGATTCTGAGAACCCTAAGAGGTTACTCTCCCAGTGGTGTGCCCGTAAATCACACACTGTGAAGGTTTCCAACAATAAGGCACTATCACCTCTGGAAGAGCTGTCCCTTCCATGCCAGCAGTATGCAGGAGCTGCCCACATCTGTTGGGATATAATTCCAGATGTTGGCAACATAGTTATCTTGATATTTGGAAAATCGGTATGACGATCTCTTTGGGAAAAAAAAAAAAAAAACATAAAAGTGAAAGCTGCATTTCACTTTCTCATATAAACTAAAAAGTTTGGTGTTTGTTAACTAGTGTGCCTTTTGGGTTAGTGGAATCTAATAGGTTGAAAGTCACCCCACCATGAAAATCTTTTAAAGCTTTTATACAAAAGCTGGCCTTTTTTGTGTGTTCAGAACAGTGATAGAGGACTAGGTATATTGGTCAGGGTTTTCTCAGGAACTAAAACTGATAGAATGAATATGTTATTTTTAAAAACATTTTTTAAAAAATTATTTATTTTATATGTGAGTACACTGTAGCTGGTTTCAGACACACCAGAAGAGGGCATCAGATCCCATTACAGATGGTTGTGAACCACCATGTGGTTGCTGGGAACTGAACTCAGGACCTCTGGAAGAACAGTAAGTGCTCTGAACCATTGAACCATCTCTCCAGCCTGAATGAATATATTATTAAAGGGAATTTTTTTGAATGTTTTTATGATGCTGTCCAGTTAGTCCAACGATGGTTATCATCTGATGAAAAGGCTAAGAACTCAGAAGGTGTTTGGTCCATAAGACTGGGTGTCTCAGCAGCCCCAGTTTGTTGATGGAGTTCTAGAGGATTCCCAGTGAGCTTTTCAGTCTACCTTGGACTCCCAAAGAATTAGGTTCTAATTCAGCAAAGAAATGCCTCAGCAACAGGATAGGTGAACTTGCCAGCTAGAGTGAGGGCAAGTAGGCAAAAAGCCAAAGCAAGCATCCTTCTGTGTCCCTTTGTATAGGCTGCCACCTGAAAGTGTGGTCCAAGTTTAGGGTTGGCCTTCATTCATATCCCAAATGATCCAGTCAAAAACTTGGGTTTTAGTTTGGTTCCAGATATAATCACATAGACAACCAGCACTGACAAAATGGTGTAAGGTTCATGATTTGCTGGAGAATAATACCCCAGACTCAAACAGTATGCAATAGCATGAGCATTTATTCTGCAGAGAACCCACATGCAAGGGTCTACTATACATCAGGATGGAAGACAGGTGTAGACTTTACAGGATAGGGGTGGGTGACTTTTACCTTTCTTGCCCTTGCTTGATTGGCTTTATCTCCAGGGCTCCGGTGACTTTCCAGGGCATCCCCGGATTGGCTGTTTGTGGCTGTGGTTGGCTGACCATAGGTTTCTGAAATTTGGTTTTCATTTCTGGAAAGCAGAAACTTAGGCCTAGTCTCCTAAACTGTCAGTTTGCTGCCTGTCATGGAGTCTGGCTCTGGCTAACTCAGTCCTCTCAAAGGCAAGAAGGGCAAAGGTATTTGCACCAATCCTGATGACCTGAATTCAGTCTCTAGGAGTGCATAGTAGAAGAGAACCAACTCCCCTAAGTCCGACCTGTAAACTTGTGAGCGTGGACACACAACAAATCAGTGCTATATTTAAAACCCAAATCCAGAAAACAGGGGACTCATCCCCCTAAGGAGAGGCCAGAGAGCTTCTTTGAGACTCACCATGGTGGAAGGCCCATGAGTTGTTTTTGGGGTAGGCTAAGGAGGGGGTTTTAAGGTAGTACAGGCCACGGCCTGTTTTCATTTTTAAAGTAATGCTTCCAATAGTACATCAACATAAGCTTATGTGTGAGCACTGGTTGAAACAAAAGCCCCAGGTGTCCAACAGCTTTCTGCTTCTAGTGCAACACAGGTGTCCTGATAGAAATTCATGCTCAGGTGTAAAGGTAGAAGGGATGGGGTCCCTCATTCTAGTGCACTGGTTTTGATCATTATCAGAGTAAGCTTCCTTAAAAACAAAACCTGCAGCTCGGAGCCTAAAGAGGTAGGAGTACGCACTGCTCCTGCAGAGGACCTGAGTTTGGTTCCTAGCACATCCATTATACAAATTCCATTGCACAGATCACAGCTGCTCAAATTCCAGTGCCAAGACTCAAAACTCCATACATATATACACAGTAATCCCAAGGGAATCTGACACCCTCTGACCCGTGTGGGTACCCACACATGAGAACATAGCCATACGTATATACATAATTAAAAATAATTTTATGAACACTCCAGGATCCCTTTTGGTTTTGTTTGTTTGCTTGTTTGTATATTGTTTTTTTGTTTTGACAGATTCTTACTTTGTAACTCAGTCTGGCTACCAGCACACACCACCATACCTGATCCCTTTTAAGAGTTTTAATATCTTTGTTTCATTTTTTTTTGTTTTGATTTTTGTTTTGCAAATGGTGTGAAGCAACTGCAGGGGTTCTGACTAAACTGACTTTTCAGGCTTCTGGCTGACAAGAGCCAGAGTAGTCAGATAATACCTCAAATCCTTCCTCAAGGGACATTCTCTTGTTCCTAAACCTGGGTGATGCAGACCCAGCAAGGACAGGCACTGAGAGCTGACAGCAGGGCTCACAAGCCTTCCTAGAGTTAGTCCCAGAAGAGATGGGCTGGGGATGCGGCTAATTAACAGCATGTCTACCTAGCATTCATGAAGCACTGGGTTTGCATGAGTGTGGTGGCATTTACCTATAATTCCAGCAGAAGTAGGGGCAGGAGGATCAGAGGTTCAAGGTACCATTCTCACAGAGGAGAATATGAGAGATGAGGAGAGAGCAATACTGCTCCATCATTCCCCGTCACACATTCAAGGCACCGGGGGAGCAGATCTGGCCCCTTTTAGAACCCAGGCAGAAAGGAGACAGAGAGGAGGAGGTGCTCACTCACCCCACACTTTCAATTTCTTCACTTGAGAAACCCATCTGAGCAGTCTCTAGGATCTGGTCAGTGCTCACTTTTCAACTAATAGTGTCACATTTATTGTTGGCTGAAAAAAGCATGTTTGCTCAGAAGTGGATAGCCATTGTTCCCCACTCCTGGCTAATTAACACGATAAATATCAGCAGCTAGTAGGGGATGGGGCATGCAGCAGCTGTCGCAGTCTGTTACACACACACACACACACACACACACACACACACACACACACACACACGTGTGCACTCAGCAAACCCTGTCTTCAGGTACTCATCTTCTGCATTACTTTTAGAAAAGCAGATCATATTTTAAATGAAGCTGCCATATGCCAGTCAGGGCTCCTGACTGGACAGCTACAGCTCACGTCCTCAGACATCCCAAGTGGATAACTATCTCCAAGGAAGGCGTTTCCTGTGGGACTTGATGGGATTTCAAGACATATTCAGCAGACCATTAACTTTTTATGGCTAGAATACTACTAAATATGTGTTAAATATTAATGATATGCTGGCTTCAGACTTCCTATAAAATATTGTAGACTGAATATGTATGTTCTCTAAAATGTGTGCTGGGTCTTTGGGAGGCAATTAATTAATTAATTAGGCATGAGGGTGGAGCCCAGATAATGGGATCAGTGCCCTTTTTTAATGTCGCCTGTCATTTTTTAAAATTTACCTTTTTACTTATTCACTTTACATCCTGCTCTTTACACCTTCCTCCTAGTCACCCCTTCCCCTCTCCCTTTCTCCTCTGAGGGGTGGGGGCTCCCCTGAGTACTGCCCCACCCTGGCATTTCAAGTCTCTGCGAGGCCAGGCACTTCCTCTCCCACTGAGGCCAGACAAGGTTTGCTCCCCATCCCCAGCTGCTCCTATACTCCACTCTATGGTAGGGTAGCATATACAAGATTAAATATAAGTACATATATATATAATTATTATAAAACATAGTAACTATAAAACTATAATTATAAAAATATGGTTATAACATATAACAACATAATAAATGTAAGTACAAACTTAAAAGTAGGGACACGCATGGTTTCACACCCCTTTACTCTATGGTCTGTGGTACTTAGTTACAGCAACCTGCACCAACACAAATACTTTTCCCTCTTTGGTAGATTAATCTAACAATCACGCTCCTTGTTATTGTTGTCTATATCTTTGTTAGTCGGTATGGTGCCTTTAAGAATAAAAGAGGCTCTGCATCATTTTACATGGCTATGTGGGCCAGGGACAGAAGGACAGCATCTGCTGTCAGGCCACCCCAACTCCCGTAACTGCAGGTTCAGGGTGATCCCATACCTCTGGCCTCTGTGGGCACTGCACTCAGGTGCACATACCCAACACACAGAAAATAGGGACAAGATGGTTTCACACACCTTTGGTTCTGGCACTTGGAAGGCAGAGGTAGGCAGAGCTCTGAGTTTGAGGCCTGGTCTACAAATTGAGTTCCAGGATAGACAGGGCTACACAGAGGAACCCTATCTTGAGAAAGCAAAACCAAACCAACTCTTCTTCCTCTGTTCCCCATACACTCTTCAAAAGAGTGAGAGAAGGGAGAGAAAGAGATGGAGGAAGGGAGGGAGGAGGGGGGAGGGAGTGAGGAAGGAAGGAAGGAAGGAAGGAACGTGGATGCTGGAGGATCAGAAACTCGAGGTCATCCTCTGCTACATACCAAGTTTAACTTTAGGGTTAAATAAGACTCTGTCTCAAAAAAAAAAAAAATTCTCTATGACTGTTTGTGGTGCTAAGGAGCTATCCTCCCATGATCCTCTCTGGTGACCACTGTTTTCTCTTGACCGCAACTGGAAATCCAGGCTTCCAAGGCCTCATTCATACTCCCCAAGTCTTAGTTTGCTTTCTATTGCTGTGAAAAGCACCATGACCAAAAGCAACTCCAGAGGAAAGGGTTTAGTACGTTTTACAGCTTCCGGTCCTCAAGACAGAAGTCAGGGCAGGAGCTCAGGGCAGAAATCTAGAGGCAGGAACTGAAGCAGAGGCTGTGGAAGAACACTGCTGGCCTGATCCCTTGTGGTCCCTTGTGGCATGCTTTCTTACACTACCTGCCTACACTAGGACGATTTGTCCAGTTGTGGCCCTCCCACATGAAGAAAAATGCCCACAGACTTGCTTACAGGAAATCTGATTCCTACTCTTTATGCGCCCCTTAAGTCTTCCCTCTGTCTTGATGTTGAGATACTTCCTGCTCCAGCCGACTGTTCTCTGGATGATGCTTCCTGTTCCCTCTGCAGCTAGACCACAGTCCAGTTAAACTCACGGACAACCTTTTGCCTAATAGCTGCAGTATCTCCTGTGTGTACAAAGTAGCAACTCTGTGAGTTGTCTGCCTGCCTGTGAGGGTCTGTTACTTTTGTGTTCTTCTTGGTCCTCATTTCCTGCTGTTATTCTTCCCTCGGTCTGGCCTTGATGCTCTGGCTGCTTGTGACATTATGTTCACTTTGGAGATTCAGCGTAAACTTGCTCGTCCACCAATGTCCACCTTGGTGAACCAGTGAGTGAGTCACTTACAGAATCAGAAATGACTTAGTGACAGCTGCCTCACCAAAGCTCATCTTAGCACAGGTTGGGCAGGCAGCTCAGCAGATGGAGAGCATTCTTCCCAGGGGCCTTTGCTCTCCACTTCTTCCAGCAGCCCAGCTGGTTTCTGCTTCTTCTGGGCAGCTGGTCTGTTCTCATGAGTCTTGGAAGCTCTGCTCCTATTGTTTACTCTGTCAGGGAGGGGCCTAGTGAATCTGGTCAGTTTCAGGACTTCCTGAAGCTACTTTGGGTTATTCTTCTTGCTTTGAGAAGGCCAGGCTAACTCCATGACAGGCTTCAAATTGGCAGTTCAGGAGACCAGGCCTAAATCTGTTTCCAAGAACTAGGAAAGTCTAGGCCTCAGAAGCTGCCCTAATACTGGCCTGAGGAAAGGACAATGGGTCAGCAAGTTTCCAAACTTCCAGAGCAACAAGACTCCAGGCCCACAAGCTCCAGCAATGGTTCTGGAATATTCCTAGAGATGGAGCAAGATGAAGGTCACCTACCCGGAATTCCCCTAATGTGCTTTAAATTGGTCCTGGGAGCTCACTTCAGGATCTCTTTGTAGATGGTGGACCCCAGCGTGCTGGACTTCTACAGAATAAAACACTCTTTGTGTTTGCATATTATTTGAATCTGGGGTATCATTCTTTGGCAAATCATGGACACATATTTGGGGGGTTCTTAGAGGTGTGAACCAGCTGGAAGGGTCAGCTCTATGAATCATTCGCACAGCCACTGGGAGAGGTTCACTGTTGGTTCTTTTGTGCTTTTATCAGTTACCCAAGTGGACACTCTATGAGTCTCACACTCCATACCTGATGGAGACTCTGCTGTGCCACCTCTGCTGAGGACTGTCTGCTCGCTGAGCGCCTAGCTGCCCTTTAGCCAGGGACAAGATTTTTACATGCACTCAGTTTTAGAATATTTATTTGATTTATTTACATAATTAGTAGAAAGGAATTCTTAAAAATATTTATTACATTTGCTTTTAGAAATACTAGAAAATAAAACTGGCTAGAGTTGTGTTCCACAGCTTCAGAAAGGCCTAGTCCATCCTTCCGGAGGAGGCTCTTCTGCAGTGCCCAGGATGGAAATCTGTAAGCAGCTGCAGATGAAGGCAGAGCCCTTCCAAGCTCTCCAGATTTTCTCTGTGCTCACGATTTACTTTTGAGTCCAGTGGAAAGGGTTCTAAAAGTAAAAGGCACCTAGAATAAAATCAAGACTGTACCCAATAAAAGCTACAGGTTACATCAAGGGAAAGGCTCCCCTGAAAGATGCCGATAGACTACCCACAAAAGCCACCGAAAGCTAAGATGTCTATAAACGCTTACCTGAATCTAACACAGCCGTACAACAAAACCACACCGTGTTTATAAACCCGTGGATGAGTACTGCGTGTTAAGTGTGCAGTACTAATTTCCGGTCAAGATTTGTCTGCTGCATTTGCTCTGATGCGAACCATTGTGAAACCCCATCACAAACTTATAGGATGCAACCTTAAACCAAGTCCCCCTCTGTTGTTATAAAGCCACAAAGCTAGGGTTTAAGCACCTAAAGGAAATTCTGACCAGGTTATATGTTCTGAGCTATAATTAGGATCCTCAGGATCTGTACATGTACAAATATTGCAAAGTATTCAAGCTGATAAAAACTTTACAAAATACAAATAATCTTTTACTATAAAAGTTTCGTATCCCAAACATGAGTCAGCACTTTAAAAGATGGAACAGGTCAGAAGCAGGTCTGCGTCTACTCTCTGAGCCACACGGTGCTCACCGCAGCCAGCTCGTGTTTAACTGGGTCTGGTTCTTGATGCTGGTGTCCATTTTGAGCACTTCTCGAATGGCCATGGTGGCGTAAGTAGAAGGAGGAAGAGAGAAGTCCATCTTCAGAGCCCTGTATCTGCCTTCTGCCGGCAAGAAAGAAGAGCAGAGCATGGTCAGAGACAGAAGGTAGCCGCAGGCTGACCAAAGCCACACCCCTTCTTTCCAATTCCATTCCCCAAGGGTCCTTAGAGAATGAGACCACCAAATGAGAGTGCATGGATCAGCGGAGTGTGGCAACTTTACTCAGAAACCTGATGAACAGGGCAGGCAGGGCTGGCAAAGTGGCCCATAAAGTAGAAGCATATGCCACTAAGCCTGGTGACTTGAATTTGATCCTTGGGACCCAAAGGGTGAAGAGACCCCCCCACCCCCAAATTGTCCTCTGATGTCCCCATGTGTGTGATGTGCATGCACAGTCCCACAAGAAACACTTCACATGGCGCTGATTTACCGGAAGCAAAGACTGGTGGTGGTTTTCCCTCTAGGTTGTCCACATCCGTGTTGAAAAGTGGAATTTTAGGATCATCATATGCAACAACTTCCCTTCAAAACAGAAGGCGAGCAAGAGTGAGCATCAGAAGAGGCACAGGTCTTGTCATCCCCATTTGTTGAGCAAGGAAAACACACAGGCTGCCTGGCAAGCCTCCCAGAACAGAAGAGATGATTCTGTGTGACAGCGTCCCCACTGCTTTATTGTAGAAGACAAATGGTATTGGGGCTGCTCTCCAGAGTGTGGATGGTAAATTCAAACTCTGCCAACTTCATGGCCACAGTCAGGAAAAGGAAGAGAAGTGGGAAAGGGAGTTTCTTGGAAGTGGGCAACTTGTTCAAGATTTCATTTTAAAGTTAAAAAAAAAAAAAACTTGAAGAAACAGTATAAATATCAGAAGTATCTTTAAAAATATTTTTAATTCTAATTTAATTTTGTATGTATAAATGTTCTGTCTGCATGTGTACCAGGTGTGCAGTGCCCAAGGAGGTCAGAAGAGGGTGTGGATCCCCTAGGACTGGAGATACTGACCGTTGTGAACTGCCATGTGGGTGCTGGGAACTGAACCTGGGTCCTCTGGAGGAGCAGCCAGTGCTCTTAACTGCTGAGCCATCTCTCCAGCCCCAGAAGCAAATGGAAGTCTTACAGAGAAAGGCAAGAAAGCTCATACAAAATGTAAGAGAATTCTCACTCTATGTTCGTAGCCAACTCTAATTTGTTGATCACTTGAAAAACAAAAATGGGTGGCAGTTGTAACCTTGGTGATAAGGACAGGTGCCAGCTATCATACAGTAGGTTATGAACCCAGGACACACAAACACAAAATCTTGTGGTTCTAAAGACCATCCCAGCTTCAGTTCTGCTCACCAGCTGACACTCTGAGGCCGGATGATGATCTTTCGGTAGGCCCCCGATAAGGAGTAATCTCGAATCGTGTGTCTCATGTTGTCAATATCAAGGTTGTCTGCCGCAAGCATTTCCCTGTAGGCCTCGCTGACTAATGCAAAACACAGACAGTTAATTGGAACACAGCCTGTCAGCAGGTTACCTTGAACTAGTGTTCAACCAGTGCTACTAGAAATACCATTAAAAGGCAAGTCTAGTCAGACTGTCAGTTAACTCCAGTGACATAGTAACCAGCCTAGAAGGTACCTCTAGCTTTACTTCAGTCACCTTGTGGTTTCATGCATGTCATCAGCCACAGGAACTGTGGCATAAATTTTCCAAGCTAACTTCAAAGGCCACTTCATGTGGACTTTGTAAGTACAATTCATACACAGTGACTCTGAATGTTTAAAAATAAGAGACCCAGGCAACCACCTGATCACCTCAGCCCACAGGAGAGTTTTCTAATATTGCCTTACATGTCACCTGTGAGGGACTAGTACACAGGGCACATATGAAAAGGTTCTTTACTGCGAACACGTTTGTTTTCCTGTGTGCCCCTTTGGCATCTCTGGAACATGATAGATTAGCTGTCCTCCACACTTATTGGAACTGTCAGGTGTTTCATTTGACCCTGGCTCCTTCAATGTCCCTCCTTAGACATTTTTCGTTTTGTCTGCCCCAGGCTAAGAGGATTCAACAGTAACTCCTGACTTCTTAATTTGTTGTTGTTGTTTTACAGATTATTTATTTGTTTGGGAGACAGTTCCCCTGTGTAGTCCTGGCTATCCCGGAACTAGCTCTGTAGACCAGGCTGGCCTCAAACTTAAGAGATCCACCTGCCTCTGCCTTCTGAGCCACGGGCCACCACACTTCGCTCAGAGTGAGCAAGTGTATTTGTAAGAGAGAGACGGTTCTGTACATGGTCACAGGGCACACACATGTGGAGGTCAGAGGACTACACTGTGGTCCTTTCCTTGATCCGCATGAGTTCTAGGGACTTAACATGGTGACCAAACTCTGTACTGTCACACAGAGAGTGCCTTTCCCCATCTTGCTGGCCCTTGTTTTATTATTTTATTTTTCTTTTCTTTTTTTGGAGACAAACTTTCACTACGCATCCCAGGTAGTCTCTAACATCCGTGGACAGTGAGCCTCCTGCCTATACCTCCCCAGTGTTACGATTAAGGGCATGAGCCACCACAGACAGCCTTCTTGGCCCCTAATTTTTCCTAAGCTATAATCAAACTAAATTTGTTTTCAAGATTTAAGTATGTTTTTCATTTCCACTTATGCAAACATCTGTATGTAACTACATGTGTGTTCTCGTGGATGCCCTATGGAGGCCAGGAGAAGGCAATGGATCCCCTGGGGATTAAGTTGCAGGTAAAGCTGTGTCACCCGGTGTGGATGCTGAGAACTGAACTTAGGTTGTCCAGGAGAATGACAAGCTCTCTTGACTCCTGGGCCATCGATCCAGGATGCTGCCATGTAGCTCAGGAGCCTGTAATGAACCCTCTTGCCTCGGCTCCCCCAGTGCTACAGCAAGGGTGTTCGTCTCCGTCTGAAGATCTGATGGCCGAGTCTGACCATGAGGATTCACATTCCATGATTTCTGTGGCTCTTGCTTTTCCTATTACTAACATTAGCTTCATCTTACACTATTTACAAGTATGACAAAACTTGGGAATCTAGTCAATTCATTTCTTTATTCAAGTTAGCAATTAAAATGCTGGAAGTATACACACAAAGAAAGAAGATGGCCTCACTACACAAGAGGACTTCTGGGTACTAAATGTGCCCATGTTACAGGTCTATCTAAATGCTTAACAACATCGAATAGGGCGTGTCCCGCTCAAGACTACAGGGTTTCATGAATGGCTTTGTCAAGTGTTCTTCTAAATTGTGTTTCTAATTAGAGCCAGTCAAGTACCAGGCACTGAGAGGGATAAGAAAGGAGAGGGAGGAACAGTCTTTTTCTTTTTTGTGATGGCTGGCTGGGATGTCAGCTTGACTAATGGACACTTTGTGTAAAAATTAGCTTCGTTAACTTGATACAAACGATTGTCACCTGGGACTGGGGAACCTAACTAAGTAACTGCTTCCATCAAACTGGCCTGCAGCAAGACTGGGCGGGATTCTTCCGGCCTTCTGGTTAATGTAGGAAGGTTTGCCCACTCTGAGTGGTGCTATCCCTGGAACTGGGTAAGGCAGCTGAGCGAGCTGAGGAAGCAATCCAGTAAGGAACTTTCCTCCAGCTCCCCCATCTGTCCTTGCTGTGTTTCTGTCTTGACTTCCCTCAGTGACTGAGTGTGACTAGGTTCCTTTCTCCTGCAGACGTGCCCGGAACAGAGCAGAAAGGCAAAAGAGGCTGATGAGCTCTTTCCCAGACCTCACTGTTTGCCTGCTCCTGGGCTTCGGGACTTGGGGACCAGCAGACCCCAGGTTCTCATACCTGAAGGCCCTGACTTGACAGGCCAATGGCCTCTCTGGTTCTCTCTCGCACAGACAGCCCGGGACTTCTCGGGAGTTATCATTAGGTAAGCCACTGCCTTTCACAACCCCCTCCTATCTCTAGTTATATCTGTACCATGAGGATCTTGACAAAAACAAAGGTTTGCTTCCCCCACTCTTCTTAAAAGCACAAGGACAATTTTATCAGAGACTCCAAAAGAAGGCAAGCTGCAGATCTCAGCAGCCATCCAGGGGAGGGAGGAGGAGAACAGAAGAGAGCAAGCCATGCCATTTGAGTCAGGCATGGAGGTCAGTCACAGGGCAAAACGGAAGGAGGGGGGACTTTCAGAGACAGTAAGGAAGCCAAGAACCACAGAAGCCATACTTGTGTTCTGGCATGCATCAGACAGAAAAACAAAATAAACACCTCAGGAGCAGCAGGATCAATGGATCCTCATGGTGGCTGTGACAACCACCAGCCTTAGCATCTCACACTCTCCTAGGTTGCTTCTAAGGGAAGCAGACAGTTCCTGCCTACCCTCCTCATCCTCTCTGGTTCCCTTCTCTTCAGTGAAGTCAGCCAGTACAGGTACTGGACGCAGAGCCATGTAGATGACTTAACTCCATAACCCTGACTAGAGGTATCCCCTCCCAAGAAGGACTTCAGTCCTAATCATTTCTAATTCACATTTCAAGGACTGTAACATTAGTGAGCAGAAATCTGACCCTTTAACAGAAAAACACATTGTCCACAGGCCAGTGCTGGCTGAGAGTAAGTGTTGGGTTAGTTCCTCCAAACTGCTCAGAGCTGCTTCTTTCCCGCCCCTGAATCCCAAACCACAGAAGTTGTAAGTCCTCCCTCTACCACCAAGAGCATTCATGAAGATGTCAGTGACGACAAAGTGTCTGGAGAATGGGACGTGGTGGCAGAGCATCCTAACTTTTCATTTCCTCCTCCCAGACTGGCATCCAACAGACAGGATGAAGCCATTTTCCAGCCTGAGGACCCGAGGTCACAGGCCCATGACACACAGGGGCAACTTCTAATCTAAAGTCTCCTCCTGAATACATTCCTTCCTGGAAGACCTTCACCATAAAAAAGTTTATCTGAACAATATATATTTATTTAAATTTTTTAGACAGGGCTCTCTAGGTAGCCCTGATAGGCCTGGAACTCAATTTATAGACCAGGCTAGCCTCGAATTCACAGAGAACTGTCAGCCTCTGCTGGGATTAGGCACCACATCCAGCTGTTTATATATTTTTGCAGGCTAAATCTCTATTAAAATGTGCCAGAAAAAAAAAAAAACTTTTAATATGAATTCCCCACTCTGCTTCAATCTTGGCTACTGTTGGCTCTATCTCATTAAACTTGTCTTACCTATTTGGTCCAAACATGGAACTTACTTTTATGTTTGGGGTAGATAACATCAAAACCAGGCAAAGGCATCACCACATCATGAATGGAGTAGCTGTCAACATCATCTTCCTCAATATAGGTGGCTGTGGCTGCAAATCCACAAGTAAACAGCAGGTAAGAAAAAGACATTTTGGGGGGCTGGAGAGGTGGCTCAGCAGTTAAGAGTACTGACTGCTCTTCCAGAGGTCTTGAGTTCAATTTCCAGCAACCACATGGTGGCTCACAACCATCTGTAATGGGACCGGATTCCCTCTTCTGCTGTGTCTGAAGACGGCTACAGTGTACTTATATACATGAAATAAGTCTTTAGAGAAAACAGCCATTTTTCATGAATCCGGGTTTCTAAAAATCATCCAGGTGAGTTGAAAGCACAAGGTGTCCAGCTGAGGCCCAGGATGCTTAGAGCTGTTTTGTTTATCAGCTGAGGAACCCTGGGCTGAATCTTATCAAAAGCAGAACACTCCGTAGCAGTGTGACACTGACGAAGTGCACTGTGACACACAGCAAATTTCTCAGTGTACAGGGTATTAGCACTTCTTTTTAGTGTGTGGATGTTTTGGCAGCATGTATGTCTGTGCACCATGTAGGGGCAGAACCTTGGAGGCCAGAAGAGGGCACTGGAGCCCCTGAAAAAATGGACGCACAAAAAGCTGTGAGCTGCTATGTGGGTGCTGGGGGAGAAACCTGGCTCCTCTGGAAGAACAGCCAGTACTCCACAGCTGAGCCATGTTCTAGACTCATCCTAACCCCCTTTTCTTTTCTCTTTTTTTTTCTTGTCTTTTAAAGACAGGGCTTATCCTATAGCCCTGGCTGTCTTGGACCTAGCTCTGTAGACCAGGCTGGCCTTGAACTCAAGGAGTTCCTGCCCCTGCCTCCTGAGTGCTGAGTGCCACCAAGGCTGGGCAGGCATTTCCCCTGTGAATACTTTGGACCAGTCTGTCACGCTCACCAGTGCAACTAGCTCCAGGCTGCTGTTCTGAAGAAACTGCCTGGTGGAACTCTGAAACACCGAGACACATCCATGAATATTAATGTTTGTAAAGAACTTTTAGCCAATACTGGCCCAAAAACTATTCTGCTATACTTAAGCTAGTGGCCCAGACTTAGCTGCTTATTCAAAACACATACATATTTTTCCACTGGTGATACAGACTAGCAGCTGACCTCACGCGGCCTTTCATCTCCAAATTAATCCCAACACTGGGATAAAATGCTGCCCGACAGCTGTCCCCCAGCGTACCTCCTTTGAGGACGAGGTCCCCGGGCACAGGCTTCAGCCCGTACTCCTCGATTCTCCTGCTCACCATGTTATTCCACACATAGCTCTGGTAACTATGGATATACATTAAGCGATTGTTTCTTGGTATCTGCAGAGAACGGAGAAACAGACAAAGGAACAATTCTGAACACTTAGAGTGCTTTTTTCCCAGATACTTTGCTCATTTTGTGGTAATTGTAACAGGAGATCTCATACCTGACGTGGGGCTGGGAATGTGGCTGAGTGGGAAAGCATTTGAAGTGTCCTGAATTATGCACACATGTGGGCTATTGCTTATCAATATGCTCCCTTTACTTGAGAACACACTGGCAACCTCTTAGCTATTTCCTGTCCAACTCCAGTCCTTGGGCAGGTGAAAGCTCCAATAAGACATGACCAAGAATCAACTGGAGCCAGGACGATGGCTCAGCAGGAACATTACTCGTAGCCAAGCCTGACTACCTGAGTTTCATCTTTGGGGACAGGATACAAAGAGAGAACAAACTCCCCAGTTGTCCGGACCCCCACCTGTGTGCCCAAGAAAATGCAAACTGCAGTGTCAGAGGAGATGACCATACAGTGGGTTTGAATTCAAATCCCACTCAGCGATATCAAGTATTTTCCACACGAGCTTTTTTCGCCTCTAATGTCAATAAATATTGCCAGCATTTCCCACATCAACCTGCTTTCAGGATCAGAATGAGGCCCACCCTAGCAAATTCCTCTGAAGACCACTGAGGACTCTTATTTGCGGTTCTTTCAAAAGCACTGACCACCCGAGTCAGCGCCTGACTCCACAGATTGCACTCACTATGCCAAATGCAGAGACTATATTCTTCATTCCATATTTTGACAGTCCTCGAAGCAGCTGCCCCTCCACACACCTTTTGACGGGTAGCTTTTTGAGGGCAGAGGCTGGGTCTCTGGTCTTGGCCCATTCTTCTCTGCATTTCACCAAGTACCCCTTCTCAGCTGCAGCAGAGAGAAGGCACAGTCAAAGTTCCGACAGACTCCCGTGGGCCACTGGCCTGCTTCACACAGAGCCACGGCCGGGAGAGTGTTTCTGTGTAATGAGGAAGCTCAGTCACCCGAAAGCAAACCCACGGAACCCGTGGGATCCATGGGACCCACGGGAGTGCATTCTCTCTGGGTCTGCCAGCACCCGTTAGCATTCAGTGTAGTTTTAGATTTATTTCCTGGAAATTTTTTAATCAACTTAAAAAAAAAATCCTTAAAGTATTTTGCCAAAACGACATATTTCATTTTACTACGCATTAGCAAAGCAGCCATACATTTAAGTTTCCTGTAAGTCAGAAAAATTGGAAGTAACCACAGGGACAGCAATTTATTTCAAGTACATTCAACATGCGTGAATAAAGAGCTAAAACTCGGATACGGATTTAAAAATTCAATCCCACATGCAAACCCACAAAAATAAAACAGCATTAAAAATCTGAATATAAAAGACCAAAAACTTTAAAATAACAACAACCTGCAGTTACTTTTACTTAAAGTGACCCCATGAATATCTAGATCTATATTCTACGCACTTTATTTTTATACAAATCTTTCTCACCTCCAGAGCGGGGTTTCAATATTAAATCCATGACTTCTGTCCAGGAATTTTGTAGAATTGCTCTAGAATTAAACAGTATTTACAGTTGATGACTTTGCATAAAATAAGCTTTATATGCTCAAAGTAACACTTCTTAGTTTATTAAATTTAAAAGCATGTAGTAAAATGTTAATACATTCAGTGGCCTCTACTGTAAAGAGCTTCTCTAGGCTAGATGGATGTCTCTCCTCTTAAAGAAGAGTTTGCATTCCTGCAGAGGACCTGATTCTCAGGACCTCTCTCCAATGCTCACAGCTCCAGAGGATCTGCTGCCCTCTTCTGAACTCTATGTGCATTACACTTAATATGCACAACCCTCACAAACACACACACACACACAAACACACACACACACACACACACACACACACACACACATTATTTTATCCGTTCTCCTGAAGACCTGAATTCCATTTCTTAATGCCCAGGCATATATGGGACATCTGTATCATCTCCTCCAATGAGCATCCAAGAGGAAGAGAACAGAAAGAATGTATAAGCTAGAGGGGGCGGGGAAGGGTGCTAACTTCTGAGCACGATAGACCGTGGCACTCTTGAACACTCAGCAGCTGTGATCATTCACACAAGCTCCACAGAAAACGGGGCCCGTTGGTACCCCGTCATAGAATGGAGTGTGGCTCATGCACACCTTCTTCAGGGATAAGGTACCGATGCTCCTGTAATCAACTAATGAACTCAGGGACACACGTGGAACACATTGACGTAAATGGGAAGAAAGCTGGGAAGCAGTGGGGTTAGAGGATTGAGTGGGGACAGAGGGTGAGGGGGATGGGGAATGGGAGGATGGGGGGTGAGGGGATTTCTACTCTAGTTTATCTAGGTGTGAACCAAGCCCTTGAATTCCACATTACTAATTTTATCTTCTAGGCTTATCTTGAAAGGGTGGAGGAAGGGCAGATGGAAGCTGAATCAAAGGTGACCCATGTGTTAGGAGAGATCAGTGTGCACGCCCTGGGTCTGGGTACTGGAGATCTGTGTCACCTGTTTTTTACTGGTGTCCACTTACCTGTCAAAAAGTAAAGGAGAGGCCTCTGGCTACACAGTGAGACAATGTCTCACAAAACAAGACAAATTGAAACAAAAACCTTAAAACCAGAGATAAAAAGGTAAATGTCAGCAAAGTGAATACCAACCTTCCGACCTGGTAGGTAGGAACAGCGGTGGTCCCAAACCTTTGCATGCCATAGTAGTTAATGAAGCCGGTCTCCTTCAGGGACTGCATGGCTTGCTGCACTTGCTCATCAGTTCCTGTTACATTCCTGCAGGGACCCAGATTATCCACAGGGAAAGACGGATAGCCAAACACATTTTATGGTGCACAGCATAAGGGCGGCTTCCACGCTTCATCTTTTCTTTCGTCTCCCTCCCAAGGACTTTGCTGGGTCATTAATGTGATTATATAAATTTACCATTTTTGAGACAAGGGAGTCTCTCTGTGTAGCCCTCGCTGTCTGGGAATTTGCTTTGTATACTAGACTGGCCTCGAACTCACAGATTTCACTGCCTTAAACCTTAGTGCTGGGATAAAGGGTGTGTCCCACCATTGTCCAGCTCACTCTAGTCAGTTTCAAGTACCAATTATTACAGCCTAAAGCCCATGTACAACGTGGTGCAGCATCTACCACTATGTAGTTCCCGGACTTCTTCACTGCCTCCAAACTCATTCATTCATTCGCTCACTCATTTTGCACTCTTGTTATATATATAGGCCTGGCCAGCCTGCCATCCATGTAGACCAGGCTGACCTTGAAGGCAGTGTGATGTCCTGCCTCTGCCTCCTGAGTGCTGGGATTTCAGGCCTGTGCAACTATTCCTGACCCCAAACGGAAACTTAAACCAACAACTCCCTCCAAAGCAAGCTCTCCTCATTCTCTGAATGTGTCCACTCTAGGCACTCATCCAAATCACATCAGGATCTTTATCTTTCTGCATCTGAAGGACACACAAAGACCATTTATCAGGGAAAACACTGCACAGTATTTGTTCCTCATGCCTATAGGCCTTGCTCTCCTGGGACTTTCTATTGGACATAGGTACCCTGTACCCCATTAGCACATGTGCAGACAGACTCCTGGAACCCTGCTACCAACCCAGCTCTGCACTCCCACCCCAGCCCAGGCTCTGCACTCCCACCCCAGCCCAGGCTCTGCACTCCCACCCCAGCCCAGGCTCTGCACTCCCACCCCAGCCCAGCTCTGTACTCCCACCCCAGCCCAGGCTCTGCACTCCCACCCCAGCCCAGGCTCTGTACTCCCACCCCAGCCCAGCTCTGTACTCCCACCCCAGCCCAGGCTCTGCACTCCCACCCCAGCCCAGGCTCTGTACTCCCACCCCAGCCCAGGCTCTGTACTCCCACCCCAGCCCAGGCTCTGTACTCCCACCCCAGCCCAGCTCTGTACTCCCACCCCAGCCTAGGCTCTGCACTCCCACTGTGGTGCTTTACCTGAGAACAACAGTGAAGTGGTTCCCTTGGAGCTCCCCTAGCTTCAGAGGGTTTTTCTGATAGCTGAAATTCCCTAGCTTAAAGTTCAGCAGGCACTTATTCAGGTGGGCAAGTCTCTGTGCGCTTATTCTTAAAAGAAAAAAGGAGGGGAGAAAACACCGTGAGTTCCCACAGAAGACAGGTCACACCGGGGCTGTGTCACCGAGGAGGCCAGCAGGAGGTAGCTAGGTGCCTTGTCTTCCTTTCCCACTGAATTCTTCCTGTGCATATCAGCATTGAAAAAGATGGGACTTTGACACCAAGGAGAACATGTAAATGAGATGTAGTGGTGTCCACTCTGTGGGCACAAAGTGGCAGATAGCAATCTACATACATGTAAAGGTTCTCTAACAGTTAAGAGTAATCGTAATTGGGCCAGTAAGAGAACTACTGCAGACTTACCCACAACCTTGGAAACACAAAAACACAGGGAAGAAAGAAACTTCATTGGCTCATCCCCTGAAAAAGCACCAGGTCTCTGCATTTCTTCATTCATTTAAAAGCACGTTGAAGATGTGTACAGCTAGACTCAGACAACCCTGTACCCTGCTATTTTACACAAGTGTTTCCCATGTTGTTAGAATTGTCTCCTTAAAAAGTCTTCTGTCTTCCTCGACAGGAAATCGATGCAGAAAAGCAAACAGCACACTGAAAAGTCTTTGTTCTTCTTTTATCCCATAACCTTCCCCACTCATGGCTACTGTTAACAGGTTTTTTCTTTAGTTTATTTTTAATTATGTGCGTGCGTGCGTGCGTGTGTGTGTGTGTGTGTGTGTGTGTGTGTATGTGAGTAAGTATAGGTGACCCCGGAGGTCATGAACTGCCCAGAGTGGGTGCTAGGAACCAAACTCAGGTCTCTGTAAAAGCAGCATACAGTCTTTACTGCAGAACTATATCTGTAGCCTGTTGGCCTGGATAGTTTTGAAATAAGATTAATATTAACATAACAAATATATGAATATATAAATAACAAAAGATGTTTACTTCACAGGGCTTCATGTTCTTGATACATAAAAAATTTGAAATTGCTAAACTTTATATTTTTATTAAACAAACAACCAACCACACTGGGGCTGAAGAGATGGCTCAGTGGTTAAGAGCACTGGCTGATCTTACAGAGAACCTGGTTTGATTCCCAGCACACACATGGAACTCGTTACAGATCCAATGTCCTCTTCGGATTTCCACAGGCACCAAGCCTCTGCACATAGTGCACACATAGGCAGAATACTCACACATAACATAAGACGAATCTAAACAAACCAAAACAAAAAAGGCAAAGCCAAAAGCCCCTGTAAGGGCTCTAAAGAGGCATCCTGGTCAGCCAAGGTCACAAGTGAGGCCCTGCCTAAAGATAAACAACGCCCTAAACCTCAAAATTCAATATTCAGATGAAACGTGCTTGCCAGTGCTTTCAGCCCCATGACAGTCACTTGACATCACCACCTCGAAGGCTTCCATACCTAGCTTTAAACCAATCCGAATACAAATGGAGTCCTTAGATCCATCCAATTTAATTTATCTATTAGTTTAAGATTCTCTTTAAGATTTATCTTTAAGATTCTCTAATTTGTATCATAGACTAGTTGTTTCCAATTTTCAATTATTAGAAACAATGCAACATAATACCCCATGGTGCCTAAGAGCATGGTTTTAATTTTTCCCACGCCCATGTTTCCTTTGATAGCTACTCTGGCAAGTAGCAGAAACCGGGGGGTGAGCCTGAGTCGGCCAGTGGCTTCCAGTATATTTATGTCTGTGCATGCAAGCTACATTTTGGTTATGTGTGTACATGTGAATATTTATGTGCATGTGTGTACTCATGTGTGTACTTGTGCATCTATGTCTATGAACACAGAACCATGGAAACACTGGGGTGTGGCTCCACCCCCATGCAGCTGCTCTGGGACTGGTTCCACAGGCCTCTCCAGTTCCAACACATGGGGGAAGCTAATGGGGCCACTTCGCTCTACTCCTTGGCCAAAGTAAATAAATTCAAAAGAAAATGAAGCTACGTACATTTTAGAATTCACCTTTACAGGGCTGGAGATGTGGCTCAGCAGTTAAGAGCACCTGCTGCTATTCTAGAACCTAAGATGGTTGTGGCTCTCAGCAGCCACGCCCGGTTACACACCTACGGCTCTAGCTGGAGACCCGATGCCCTCTTCTGGCTGCAAAGGCACCTCACACAGGGCACACACACAAATTAAAAATAAAATCTTGAAAAAAATTCACCCGGGAGTGGATTTGCTCCTTGCTCTTGCAGGAGACCAGGCTTGTTTCTCAGCATCCACACAGTGGCTCACAACCATCTGTATCTTCAGTTCCAGAAGATGTGACCCCTCTTCTGACTTCCATAGGCCCCAGGCATGCACACAGTGCACAGACATAGAAGCTAGAAAACCATTCACACACACAAATAACACATATCCTTTTAAAATATCATCTCTATAATATTTGAGTTCCTGGAATTCAGGATACTTAATGCTAGGAATTGACCTCAGGACTTCACACATGCCAGGCAAACATTCTACCCTGAAATTCTTGGTTCTCCTGGAATTCTTTAGCAAAAATGCCCCAATACTCCCTGAAGACAATCACTGAAGCACACCCCCAGGGCTTCTATGGTTGTGTGTTCACAGACACAAATACAGGAATGCACACACATGACTGGGTATCAGCCTGTTTATTTCCTAGGTTGCTATGTAAGGAAGCAGACTGACTAGCTTCTCATTGCTGCTTCTCCTTTCCCCATTCCTGGTCACTGTCGGGTATCCAGCCTTACTAAGTTAAAAACAAAAGTTACTGCTCCATTCATTAATAGGAAAGGTAGGAAGACAGCCATCTAAGTCAGGAAATGGGTGAAATCTGAACACCGGGTCCCCTAGTACCGGTGAAGTGGGAGGCCTCACACAAACCAGGGTAAGCTCAAGCAGAAGAGCAGGTGTGTTCCAGCCACCAAGTCGCAGCAGGCCCTTGAATCGTGGTGTGGGGGGAGGATGCTGAAAGTCAAGGCTTGTATTGCAATTGTCCAGGACTGTATTGCAAAGGACCCACAGTGCGGACCAACTGAGGGAGCTCTGTAGTCAGTAGACACTGCTGGAGAAAGGGACAGTGTTCCAGAGCAGGACAGAATAAATAAATAAAATAAAAATAAGCAAAAGATGGGGCAAAAAAAAAAAAAAAAAAAAAATCAATCTGTCAGTCTGGCTGTCCTGTGACCTTGGAAGACAGCTTCTGCCAGGACAGAGACTGATGGCTATCTTCTCTCCCTCTCTCCCTTCCTCCACTCTCCCTCCCTCCCGGGCCTCACAATGCAGCCTTGCTGGTCTCACAGAGACCTGCCTGCCTCTGCCTGTGTCCTGACAGTGCCCAGCTCCGTCCTTTTCTAAGCCCATAAAGCTCAGCATCTTAGCTGTTTTCACATGTGCAGTGTCCCCACCACCTGAAGAAGAAACCCCACCCAGGCAGCACCAGCTCCATGGCCTCCAACCTTCCCTGCTGCCCCTGTGACGGCTAATGTGTTTTATGTGTACAGATCTCTCCATTTTGGACATTTCATGTAAATGGAAAAGAAATCAAATAATGATTTTTTTTAAATGCCTGACTACTTAGTGTAATTTTTTTTATTGTTTTTAAATGTCAGGGTCACCCTGTGTAGCCAAGGCTGGTTTCAAACATGCCATTTTCCTGCTTCACTCTACAGAGCGGGAGAATTACCGGCTTGTGCCAACATGCCCACAATGCAACAGTCGTAAGCTTATTATGCTGTAAGAGATCCCACTCTTTTTATAGCCGAATAACATCCTCTTCCCCAACACACAATGGACAGCCGTCTCTGCACCCATGCACCCAAAGTGCAGGGCTACATTCAGTTCTCACTGACAACACTGTCCACCTATTCTGGAGAATGCAGAGCAAGCACTTTTGGTGGTAAGTTTATGTGTGACAATCTAGTTAAACTGATCTGTCACACAAAAGCTTTTTGTAAAACAGCCCCAGAAATGCTAGCCCAAGCTCAGACGGGAGTAGGCAGGGAAGAAGGGAGTCACTCTGAATAAGGTACTTTGAGATTACAAAGTTGATTAGAGTTGAAATGATGAAATAGATTAGAGTTGCAAGAAGCTGGAAAGAAATGTTGCTTATCCCAGGATGGAGCAACCCGGTGAGAATGAAAATCCCTGTGTGGCAGAATAGGTTTGTCCTGTTTACCGTTCTCACGGGAAAGGCCCATTCACCCGCCACACGCATCCTTTAAGAAAACGCAGGGTGTAGCCTGTATCCTCGAGATAAGTGTGACGTGCTCTCAAGAGGCCAGCATTTGGAAGTCTAGCACAGGTCCTTGTGTGCATTTGGAAGTTGACTGTAGTTCCTCACAAAGTCAACAGGAAGCTGAGAGCAGGGTTGGTGAGGACAGAGCAATACCCCGATCAAGCCTGACACCTGCTGGCTGTGGAGGGGAGCCCAGTGCCTCAGTTTAAAAAATTATTATTATTAATTTTTTGGTCTTTCAAGACAAGGCTTCTTTGTGTATCCCAGGCTGTACTGGACTAGGCTGGCACCGAATTTATAGAGATCTATCTGCCTGCCTCTGCTTCCCAAGTACCAGGATTAAAGGCGACTACTTAAAAGTTACTATGTTTTTAATCCTTAAATTAGCAAGGCTTCTCCTCTGCCCCCATTCCAAACAAAGCAGCATCTTCATGAGTTCCCAGTAAACGTGATGGAGAGGTTTCCCATGACACTGTGCCGCTGCCTTAGGCTAAGGAAGAAAAGGACCTTTTCTCCCTCCATCTCTCCCTCGGCCACCCTCTTTCCTTCCCTTCGTCCTTTCCTTCCTTAATAGTCTTAATTCACTTTTACTGTTTTTCCACCCCCCCCCCCCCGTAGTTTAGCATACAGTGGAAGAGTTTCCTTCGTACAGATGCGTTATTTGATGCCTTGCACCCTGCCGAGTCTCCAATACTTGCTGAGATTCCAAACTTTCTCAAAATAGCCTCCATCTCTCCATTTCTGCCACACATATTCCTATATTCCTTTTTCTCCCGTCTTCCCTCTTGAGATGTCTACCTTCTTCTCATGACATCATGATACCCCCACCACACACACACACACACACACACACACACACACACACACACAAACTGCACATAGAACCAGATGTGGCAGGTTGAGTCTTGGGGAATTTTGCTTATTTAATGCTCTTCTGCAGCACCTTTTTACCTGCAAATATCGGAGCCTAGCAGTTTGTCTTTCCTGTGTGGATGTCATGCTATCTGCATGATTCCAAGTGTAGCATAAACACTGCTCAAAGGGGCACAGAGCACACTGCATGTCTTACAACACGCCCACAAGGCTACTCAGCCAGCGGCCATGTGCTGAGTGCTGCAGGTCCTTCCAATACCACATAAGCTGTTTTATCAGTTTTGGAGATAACAACCTAAGTCCCCCCAGCCCCCAAGAAACACCTCACCTTCCAGAATCAAGACTATTGGTTCTCACCCAGAGGCAACACTGCCCCTGCCCGCCCACCTCCAGGGGTACTGTACTAGACAAGTTGAGACAGTTTTAGTTTCACAGCTGTATGAGAAGCAGGGCTCATAAGGAAAGGACAGAGATCAGAGAGGCTGCTAAATATCTTACAGTGAACAGCACCATTCCCACAACAGGCACTTTCCCAGCTGCGAAGCACACAGCGCAGAGGCGAGACACCCTCAGCTCAATGAAAACCACAGCATCCTTTATCTGTGCAAACTTCCCGACTGGCCTTCATAACAAGTCCCCGCTTGCCCCCAGACTGACTAAAGCACACCCCCCAGTTCAGCTCTCATCTCGCCCCAGCAGGGTTCTACCCATCTGTCTGTCCTTCACATTCGCAAACTCTTACTCACTGTTTCCTAGGTGAGTATTAAAGGAAACATGTTGACATTTAATAAACGAGACAAAGGCATACTTATTCTTTTGGTCCCATCACAAACAGCTTCTTAAATTACTGAAAAAAAAAAAAAAATCAAACCAAACAAACAAAACCCACGTTTGATAGATTAGGAGACAGACAGAGACTCGGGGTGGAAAAAAAATGAAGTAGAAAATAGCATCTACAAAAAACCAGAAGCTGGGCTGGCTGGCTGGCTCAGCAGATCTGCTGCGAACTCCAATCCAAAGGAGTCACAGGGTAGGAGAGAATGGATTTCCTCCAGTGGTCACTGACTGCCACAAACATGCCACTGTGTGTGCACACACATGTACACAAGCACACACAGCAAATAAATATGTCTACAAGACTTTAAAAGGCAGAGAGACTACATCAAGCTGAAAGCAGTAAGTTCGGTAAAGCAGAGCTGAGGCCTTAGCACAGCCTGGGTGGGCGCTGGGCGGGTGCTCTACTTACTTGAGCACAGCGATCTCCTGGACGGTAATGGCTCTTTTGTCTTTGGTTCCCATGTAGGAGAATATGTTTGGTTTTACCCTGGTGAGACAGAAACAAAGCAATGTGAAGTCACACACCATAACCAAACCACATTTCTAGTAACTTAATACACACACTAACACATCAAGGTTCACTCAGAGAATCAGCTGGTGTTCAGACTGGGCTAACCAGGAAAAACACACAAGTCACACTCTTCCATAGTCGGAAACAATCTGTTAAGTTACATAAAACTATGACAGTAAAGGGGGAAATATGCTAGAGGTATAAAGTAGAACATTTTATAGCTTCAGTTTTCAAGACACTATAGTAATGTGATTTTTACCTTAAATATAATTTATAACTCGACATTTTAAAAACGCCAAAAGTTAAAACAGGGATCTGGATAGTTCTGATATGAAAATACACAAAGTTCCTCAGAAGGGTATTTGCATACTCCCAGAAGTCCCAACTGTACTTCCCAGAGGAACTATTTCCACCTGCCTACATCCTTAGAAGGACCGCTCTCACAGGAGGCTCTGGCGAGAAGCCAAAGATTCCTTTTTCAGGAAGCTAATAAAAAGGTAAAATGTTATTTAATTAGGGCTGACCTGCGTGCTCCTCGATTCCTAGAAACCTTGTCCCTCACTGTCTCATATTATAACACTTAGAAACAAGGCCCTTAAAGAGATGACCAGGTTACAGTGTGGCCTCTAGGGTGGGCTCTACATAGGGTTCTAGGACAGACAGGGCTAGAGACCCTGCCTGAACAAACAAACATAAACAAACACAAAAGAACAAAAAAGCAAAAGGAAAAAAAAAAACCTATATATTCTGATCTTGAAAACTGTAGCTTCTGGAGCTGTGGGAGAATTGTGACTGACGTCTGCTGTTAAAGGTTTGTGGTATTTTGTGACGGCTGTTCTGGAAAACACATACCCTGTATTTCCACAGAATACAAATTTGTTGCAATATCTGCAGATATTTTTCTTTCTTTAAAAAATTTTTTATCTTAATCTGGCATGGTATACTCATTTAATCTCAGCATTTGAGGTCAGAGGCAGGCAGATCTCTGAGAGGTCCAGCCCAGCATGGTCTACATAGTAGGCTCAGGACAGCCAGGACTGTCACACAGAGAAATCCTGTCTTGACAAATCAGAAACAACAAACAACAAACAAACAAAAGCCCTATTTTATGAGTGTATACCTGCACATACTTATGTGTGTATTATAAGCACATCTGCTGTCTGTGGAGACCACAAGAGGGTGTTGGATCCCTTAGAATTGGAGTTATACATTGTTACAGGCTATGACTTGGGTGCTGGGAATTAACTTGGGTCCTATGAAAAAGCAACCAACGGTCTTTTTTTTTTTTTTTAATGTATATGAATACACTGTAGCTGTCTTCAGACACACCGGAGGAGGGCATCAAACACCATTACAGATGGTTGTGAGCCACCATGTGGTTGCTGGGATTTGAACACAGGACCTCTGGAAGAGTAGTCAGTGCTCTTTTTAAAGACTTTATTTATTTATTTTATGTATGTGAGTACACTGTATCTGTCTTCAGACACACCAGAAGAGGGTAGCAGATCCCATGACAGATCCCATTACAGTTGGTTGTGAATCACCATGTGGTTGCTGGGATTTGAACTTGGGACCTCTGGAAGAGCAGTCAGTGCTCTTAACCGCTGAGTCATCTCTCCAGCCCCCCAGCCAACAGTCTTAACTGCTAAGTTATCACTTCATTTATACTAAAAACACAAACACAAAAATTTCAGAAACCTCACCTACCCTCAAAACCTACAATCTCTACTTTTTTTATTCCTTTGAGCAAATATCATTCCCCCTGGCCGTACTGGCAACTGTAAACTGTATGTGAATCACTTACCTCCAGAACTCTCCTCCTGAATCACAAGCATGCAGATGAAAAGCTTTATTGCTCTACTTCCCAGAACATGGCCATTAAGGAGCCCGTTTTTCCTTCACTAATCTTTGTTCCTGCTTTTCCCAAACTCACACGGAAAGAAAGAACACACCCCCACCTTACCGATCTATACGAGAACAAGAACAAGATACTCACCGTAGGTACTTGGACAACACATTGATGGCGTCCATGGTGTCTTTGTTTTCCTTGTAGAGAACAAAGTGGCAGTAACTTCCCCGGGATTTTGGCCAAGAATGTTTTCTTGGATCTTAAAAACAAAACAATGTAAATGTCATATATACCATAAAAACTGTCTGACTCGGAGAGCTGAGTGTTACAACGTTCTTTAAACTGATATTTCAACCACAACCTAGAAACCGATTTTAAATAATGCAAGGTTTACATGTAAACTATTCAGAGTAAAGAAATCAGGACTCTTGAGAAAACTAAGCTACAATTTGCAGTCGTGAGTCCTATACAACAGTGGACCGTGTGTCAAGGACTGCATCTAGCTTCAATGGCACAAAACTCCAAGAAAGAAAAATGATAAAAAAGGATCTTGCACAATCAACTAGAAAGAATCCCTTTGTTTTGAAAATATTTCCTTTGTCCTTAAACAAGTCTTTTTCACACAAACTTATAATACTCCTGGTATGGAAGTTAACTGAACATCTGGCTTTGTGAAGTAAAAACACTTATGGCAGCAGGTTAGTGATTTCACTTACAAAGTAAAGAACCATCACCCAGTGTAGACAAGCAGTAACCCACCTCAGAAAACCACCACAGTATGTACAGATGCCGAGAAAAATCAACTTCCTTCTTGATGACCATGAGTCATGTATAGAAACACTGTACAGTCACATATAGGGAAATATTACAAGGGCCTCTTCAGCTCTTGGAGTGAATGTCTCACAATTTCCATAGGGTTTTGTGAATGGAAATACCTTTTTCCCTTTCCTTCTAGCTGACTACCCTTCAGCCAAGTTCTCTGTACTCAGCCCTTATGACAACGCCGGCACCTCACCCTGTCTACAGGAAACACCAACCGCTCTTACCTGCCGCAGCTCTGACCTCTGTCCGAATGCACAGCATAAAAAGCACAAGAGAGCAATGTTTAATTTATAACACTGTTAGCGTGCGTTAGAGGTGAGCATGCACATGGTCGCATGGTGAGGGCAGACCGAAGACTTCCACAGCACCTAACAGTTCTGTGCTGGTCAACAGCCACTCAGACTTCAATGCTAATGCTGTAGAGGCAAACACTGAGTGAACCACTAGGGAACTCCCTTCTCGACACAGCCTCCCTGTCTCAGTCTCTTCACAATGTCCAGTCTCCAAGCTGTCCTGTGGCAGCCTTGGAATTCAGCAAATCCTTAAGCCTAGATACTGAATGCCGCTTTTTCTACGGAATTTCCCCCCATAAGCAATAAGGGAAATGCTGTGTGTGACATTCGTGGGAATGAGAAGCTGCCGATTTGCTTCATGCTGATGTGTTTTAAATGTTTCCTGCACTGCAATGTAAAAATCTTTAAAATTTAGACACTGGGATTTAGTATATTCACCACCGTACAGATTAGAAGGCTTAAGAAATGACCTATGAGGCACACCCAGTGAATGTGAGGTTCTGTCCCTGCTTTATCAACATATATGTATGTCTATCATTAAAAGCTAAAAGCCAGGAGCGGTGTGAGCTGGTGCAGTGCAGTGGTACTTGTAACCACTGGCCCTTACACAGATGAGCACTCCTTAGGGAGGCAATGACATCACAGTCCAGACCTACATGGAGGAAACCACTTCATAGGAAATGAGAGAAATCATGCTCCGAGGTCCCACGAATAAGGAAGGCAGATGTTAGAAGCCTGGGGAAAGCGACACAACGGGGCAGCACTTCCTTCTGCCTACTCAAGGTGACCTTCACTGACGCACCCACAGCCAGCCCTCTGCTTCTCAGCACCCTGCTCCACTCGCCACCTTTCTGGCTGTCTTGAGTCTGCCCCTTTCTCAAGCCCTTGCATTTGATATATAAAATAATCATGGCCCCTTATCTTCGAAGGCACATTTATGCCTTCTCCTTACTCTATTTTCCCCTTTACCGTTTTATTTAAAAGCACTCTCTGTTGGCTCCTTCTGTCTCAGCCCAGTGTGTACTCTTCCAGTCTCACCGTTCCAACACCACACCGGTTAAACAACAGGCATTAGCGGCTTCCTGTGCTGTTCAGTGATGGGCAAGGTTCCAGGTCACTAGCACGCTACATCTGGAGCATGTTCCACTGTGGTTCTGGGATTCTTTGTTTTTGGAGCTGGTCCCAGAGAGCGTCCTTGTATCTGTGTCTCCTCTTCTCAGTGGATAAAGGCCTGGGTCCAGAGACCCTGCCTGGGAGCCATTTACTTCAGAAAGTACAAGTTTTCCCTCCCTGAAGGCAGTGCCCTTTTGGACTATGTAGCTCAGGTTAGCCATGAACTCACAGTTCCTTTGCTTCTTAAAAGCAGAGATGATACAATATGCTTCCATGGCCAGCCCCAGATCTCTTTCAAGTTTGTGGCTAAAAACAAGCAGTGGTATGCATATAATCCAAAAATATCAATCTATTACTTGCTTATATATTGTAATAATTTTATAAAATTTACCATGCGTGAACAGGTAGAGCAATGTGTCTTTTTGGACTAGGTTATTTCTGATACTGGGTGCTGTGATTCAGAAGTTAATGTGTATGTTTCAGAACATACTTGGGGAAAGTTTAATATTGTTAATCTTGATTGGGTGGTAGTGGTAGCACATACCTTTAATCCCAGTATTTGGGAGTGAGGTGGATCTCTTGAGTGTGGGACCAGCCTGGTCTACAGAGCAAGTTCCAAGAGATACACAGAGAAAGCCTATCTCAAAAAAAAACAAAAAAACAAAACAAAACAAAACAAAACAAAACACTGCACTGGAGAGGCCCACGTTGGATCAGAAAGATCACAAGTTCAAGATCACTACATGTGAATTTGTGGTCAACCTGGGCTACAACACCCTGACAAGATAAGTAAGTGAAAACAGAAGGAGTGCTGTAACTGCTAAATATCAAATAACTCAGAGATTATACCAGAGCTTGGCAGTGGATGAGTTCCAAACAAATGACAAGCTTTAGAGGTTGTGACATTCAAATGCCAAAGGGCCCGGAGAACAGCACCATGGGCACGGGGTGATATCTCAAGACTTGTTCTGATTCCTTGGGGACTTTTACCTTAGGATACTCTCAACTGGGGACAGGAGAACAGGAGGAGGAAAGATAAATGTAGCCTCCCAAAGGGATTATCTCAGCCTGAAAACAGCCTTTGTGAGGCAGTAGAAGAAATCACAGAACAGATGTAGCCCACCTTTGTCCAAATGCCCTCAAGCCTGAGCGGTTCAGGTCTCTGGGAAAATGGCACTCTGATATGCTTCTTTGAAAACTAAAATATTCTGTTACTCTAGTGGGGAGGGGTGTTTCATGTCACATAATGCACTGAAGATGAAATCTTACGATTAAAGTATACATGTTGATCTCTGAGTCTGAGACCAGACAGTTTGAGACATGGTGAGTCTGAAGCCAGCCAGGGCTACACAGTAAGACCCTGTCTCAAAAACAAACAAACAGTTGCCTATGACATAAGCACAGAATATCCAGATGGAAACGGAACAAGATGAGACAGTATTACTTAAAGAAAAAGAGGGGACATACTATAAAGGCTACCTTGGGCTACAAACTCCCTCGTCCTTGCGCAAAATATGGCCTCTCCTAAGAAATGAAGGTCTTTTTAAAGAGGCAGTCAGTCAAAAACCACATAGCTTCACAGCCTGTGCCTGCCGCAATCTGCATCCTCATGACCACACTAGCACCGTGCCTTTCTTCTCTGCAGAGTGGTTGCTGAACAAATGCTGATCACCTGCCTTCTCGAATGAACCCCACATGAGAGAATGAAGACCCGACGTGCCCACATGTTGGTAAGTTACCCTAGAAGACATCTGGAAGTGGCATCTTGCCCTTGAGAGAAATGAAAACACAGGAACTCGGTCGCTGAAATCACCTCCCTTGCCATGAGTCCTTTGCAAGCTTGTCTGACAGAGGGATGCTAAGACCCTGCTTCACACTGTGACACAGACATCCTCCTGCCTGATCCTCCCATGACAGGGATGTGACACCACGCCCAGCTCCTCCTTTTTGGGGACAGGGGTTATCAACAGAGAAGTAGCCTCAGGTCTCCACCTTTTCCTCCCTGCAACTCAAAGCTTCTCACTTCTGGTTGACTGTTTTCAGGGAGTCAGCCTGGCTTTTTTCTTCAGCCCTTTCAGTTCACTGGAAGCATCATCACAAACATCGGAATCTTCATATACAGAGTTCTCTCTTAAAGTCATTTGGGGGTACTGACCGAATCCTAAGGGGTTCAAGTCTCACAGGACATCATCCTAAGGGTTTCCTGTGGCACACCTACTTTGAAATAACAGACCACTGACAGGAGAACTCGAGACATGTAGCAGAGACACAGACATATTATGTACTGATTTTCATATCAAGCTATAAGTAAATGGAAATTCTCATGGCTGTGGAGAAGATAAGTGCACTAACTGAACAATAGTAATGAGAGATGGGCTCAGGTGATGGCCAACTCCTTAAAATACCATGTTTTCTGTATGTGAGGGAAGACACCCGTGTTTGACATGCAGAACAGGGAACATGCCCCGAGGAGGGGAGGTGAACGCTTATGAAAGGTTTCTTCTCCCTTTAAGAGCACACAATGAGCAGTAATCCCTCCACTGTCTTTTTGACATGTGGCATGACCCATACATAGATCCCTCTCCATATGATGGCAAGTCAGCGCATGGACATGACCGGGTAAGGTAAAGGAGCAGGGTCTGCCCCGTCCCACCTGCCTGGTAGGAGGCCTCGGGCCAATGTCACACTTACTTGCCAAAGCCTTTCTGCCAGCTGCATGGTAGGCTACGATGTATTTCCGCCCCTCTCTATCCTCTGTTTTGGTCTCTAGTCCTGGGAAGAGAGATTTAATGGCTTGATGGATGATGGTTCGTTTCTCTTTGGTGTCCTCTATGACCTAAGGTGAAAGATGCATTACTCTAACAGTGTTAAACGGGGAAGACATAGCTTGTTTACCAACTCCACAAAGTCAACAAGAACGCTTGCCCAGTGTTTCAGAAAACGGTTTTCTGGTATTTCGGATCCCGAAGGCTTGTTGTCAGAGCATGTCCAACTTCAGACACTACACAAGCCCTCCAGACTCACCTCTTCCTTTAATCCCCATAATCTTCCTATTAATCTACTATTGTGCCACACAACAGAGAAATGTCTGCAGTTATACAGTGGGAGGGCCTGCATGTGAAACAGGCAGTGAGCCTCTGCGGTCATCACAGGGGTTGCTTGTGGTATCAGACAAATAGCACGGGGGAGCCCCAGAGCAAGATGCTTACAGACAGCATCTGGGGTGTCAGAAAGTTAATCCCTCTGCCACACCTGCCTCCTACTGAACTTTGTACTAAATTAATTTTATGAGGAGAAGCCTAACACAATAAAGAAAATCTGCATAAAGAAAACGTAGACTTGTCATTTTAACAACTTTTTTTGTCAGCTTTTAATGTTTTTCACTTAGAAACAGATTTTACCTCTACCCAATAGGACAAAAGGCTGAATATGTCATATTTTAAAGACAAAAAGATTTCCCAAAATGCACAGATGCTCTCTGTATTCAGTGCACAGATATTTTATAATTAATTATTTTATAATTAGTCTGTTAAAAATACTGATGCTGGGGCTGCCAAGATGGCTCAATGGCTGGGGCACCAGTCACACCAATTTTCTTCTGGTGGCCACGTGTGCACATATACACACTCTATGAGAGTTTTTAAAAACTAAAAGAATAAGTTAACTGGGCCACTTGACTTCAAGGTCCCTTGCCTCTGACAGCCAGAAACATTACAGTGCTGATTAGGAGACCCACTAACTTGATTTCACAGCCTAATGAGTTGTGAGAAGCTGGAGGAAACTGAGTGGCTGGAGGCAGTGTGTCACTGGAGGTGGGCTCTGAGGTTTCTCAGGCCAGGCCCAGCATCATTCTTCCTGCTGCCTGCTGATCGGGATGCAGGACTCTCAGCTGCTCTCGGGCACCATGTCACGATGACAATGACTACACCTCTCAACTGTACGCCAGCCCCAATTAAACATTTGCCTTTATAAGAGCTGCCGTGGTCATAGTGTTTTTCACAGCAATGGAAACCCAAACTAAGAGGCTAAGTCATACGAGGAAAAATTTTAGGACAATCTAAAATTTAGTAGTTTATTACAATTGTGATTTGGGACCTGGCTCAGTGGCAAAATGCTAGTGCAGCACACACAGAGTCCAGAGTTTGATCCCGAGGAGCTTATACTGCTGGTACGACAGCTCACATCTAGCTGTTTAGGAGACAGAGAACCTGAAGTTCAAAGCCATCCTTGATTATCTAGTGTGTTTCAGTTCCAAGCCAGTCTGGTCCACGTGAGGTCGAAACAAAGCCAGAGGGAAGTGGGGAGGTTCAGAGCAGAGCACGTGACTAGCATCAAGGAAGCCCCAGCACCATGTTTAGTTAACATCACAATATCACTAGACAGACTGACCTAGGGAAATAAAACTTCATAGGAAAAAGCTAGAATGGCAGAGGCACTAGCTTACCTGTTATCGAAGCTTTTCCTTTCTCAGAGTGAGCAAAGGGCTTCCTCCTCTGTTCCCCACCCCCATCTCTCCCCTCAGACCCCAGAGAGATCACCATGGAGTCTGTGGTTCTAAATAGCAGGTCTTGGTTACACTGTGCTCATAGACTTTTATTTTGCAGAAAAATCATTACTTTGCTAGCTGAGTTTCAGGCCAGTCTGGGCTATAGGGAGATACACTGACCCAAACAGAAGCCAGTTGTGCTGGCAAACACTGTAATCTCAGCATTTGCATTGTTGACCCACAAGGACTAAAGGTTCAAATCCAGCCCTCACTGAAATCCTGCTTCAGTAAGAATAAAACCAAACCAACTTTCTCCTGTGATATATTTATCTTGAAGCTGATTATTTGCCCTGAATTAAACAAATATACTTGATCAATGGTCCACTGTGTCCTTTGAGATCAGTAAGATAAGCCACCCTTTTGTTAACCACAGATCAGTCTTTAGTTGTCATGTGTGAACATCCACCCCGAGACCTCGCTTCCAGAGCAGCTTACCTCAATGGCAACACTAGTTTCTTTATTTTTGAAAAGCTGCAGTTCCTCCAACTGCTGCCTGTCCTCAGCCGTCAAGACAGTGAGAGCATCTTCTGGAGGGTCCTTTAACCACAAGAAAGCAAGAGTCATGCACAGACAGTAACACTTCAATCCCAGGAGCATTCAGAAGAGACAGAAGACGGCTCCTCGAGAGACATGCTTACCTCTTCGTCCACTGGAACAGATAAGTCATCCAAGTGGCTGATCCGTCCATCTTTCCCAATCTCATGAACAACAAAGTCAGAGTATCTAATGAAAAGAAAACCAAAGCGTTCAAGAAGTGGATGTTGTTTTACTTTCTACCCAATTTTAGGACAAAGTTTACTATTGTTCAAAACAAATTTAAAGAAAATCTTTACTGTCAAGTAATACCGAGCAATTTTCTCTTATTTTAATGAACACCGAAACACATGCAGTTTTATACTAGAAGCTTCTAAAATATTATCATAGAAAATATGAGCAAATGCAGAAGGAAAGTTCATCAATATTTAGGGCTCTGTCAGTAGAGCACTTGAGTAGCAAGCACGGAAGAGGACTTGCCTTTGAGGTGAAAAAGCCAGCTGTGGTCACACAGGCCTGGTAGCTGCTGGGAAGGCAGAGACAAGAGGATCCCTAGATCCTGCTGGCCTGCCAGTCCATATGCACTGGTGAGCCCCAGGTTTTGAAACTGTCTCAAAAACAAACAACACAGAGGCCTGAAGATCTAGATACTCAATGGTTAAGAGCACCAGCTGTCCTCGCAGAGAACATGGGCTTGGTCCCCAGTAACCTCATGGCAGCGACTGCACACCCAGTGGACCACATGCCTTTTTCTAGCCTCCTTCAGGCACTGTGCACATGTGGAACAAATAAATACATGCAGGGACGCACATCATACACATAAAACCAATCTTTAAAAAATAACCATGTGTACGCAGTCACTGATAATTGGATACTAGTCCCAGAAAGCTCTGAATACCCAAGAAACAACTCACAGATTTTATGAAGCTCAAAAAGAAGGAAGGCCAAAATGTGGAAGCCTTGGTCCTTCTTAGAAAAAGAAAAGAAAAAAAAATTGTGTATTCATCATATATTATGTAACAAATTTTGTGAGCTGTAATGATATTTTCTAAAATAAATTAATAAAAAAAAGTAAAGGAAAAAACCATGTGGTGAGTGACTGATGGCACCTGAGGTTGGCCTCTAGCCTTACACACACACACACACACACACACACACACACACACACACACACACACACCCCTAAGATTAGACAGTATATTTTAAAGTATTAATAAGTTATTTATTAATTAATTAAGAATAGTTAAATCAGAATGCAGTAATCCTGCTCCTAATGCAGGGGCATTACAGTGAAGACTTGTTCCCACCATATTTAACAGACTCTCACTGTGATGGTATTCTCTATCTTCTGGATATGAACACTGAAACTCAGGAGCCTTAAACACCTACTAAGTAGCAGAATGTAATCATATCCAATTTCTAGCTCCAAATAACTCCTTCCTACTGAAAATATGGCCCATTCAGATGAAAGAGTTAAGATTATATGGTGAATGTAAAAAGAAAAAAAAAAAAAACCTTAAAACAAAACAAATACTACCAGCCCCTATACACACATTAACAACCCATATCACTGTTTATTCAAACAGTCAGAATTCATCATGAGCCAGATTGTGAATTAAAGGTCAAACTGCTTTACCTAGCAAGACCCTGTCAAGAAAGAATGAGATTAAAAGCAAAAGAAACAGGAGGAGAAAAAGAAAGCAAGAAACATTACAGGTATGGTGCAGCAAGAATGTTTTCTTAGACTGAAAGCCCAGTAACAGACCCAGGATGTTCAAAAACCATTTACTTACTTAGGCAGCTCCCCCACACACTGGCTTTTTTTTTGCATCACAGGTATAAACAATCCTTGGGTTAGAAGAGTAAGTCGAGGGGCTAGAGAGATGGCTCAGCAGTTAAGAGCACTGGCTATTCTTCCAGAGGTCTGAGTTCAGTTCCCAGCACCCACGTGGTGGCTCACAACCATCTATAAGGGGATCTGATGGCATCTTCTGGCCTGCAGGTGTGTATGCAACAGAGCACTCATACATTAAACACAAATTTAAAAAGGAATAAAAAACAAAACAGAAATCTGGGTGTAAAGGTATACCCCCAAATTTCTAATGCTCAAGAGGCTGAAGATTGGGTGTTCAAGACAACTTGAGTCAACCTGGGCTACTTAATGAGACAAAAAAAAAAAAAAAAAAAAAAAACAAAAAGTTAGTTTTTTGTTTTTTTTTGTTTTTTTTTTAATTTGGACAGAAAGATGAGGAAGATGGGAGAAATGGAGGAGGGAGGAAAGGAAGAAGAAAAGGGAAAGAGCCGGGACTGTAGCCCAGTAGCTGAGCTTGGCTAGCATGCCTTAAGCCCTGGGATCCGAATAGGAAGAAATAAAGAGAGAAAGCTAAGTGCGAGACTGCATCACTGCTTTCTTTCTGAAGGACAGTACTAACACAACCAAAAACAACACGCTCGATAAACACACCTTTCTTTTAAGATGCCCGAGAATCCCTGGTGAGCGCTCACGAACTTGGTGATGCCCACATCAAGTTCGGTGAGCCCGTGCTTCATCATGTCCGCAAAACTCTCTGGTTCCTCCTCTTCCCCTGCCTCTGAAAGACCATCTTCCTCCTCCTCCTCGTCCTCCTGCACCTGAGCGCTGGAATTCTCGCCATCCTTCACGGTGCTTTCATCTGCAGGCCCGGGCTCATTCTCACTGCTGTGTGGACTGTCATTCTCTACCCCGTCCTGACTGTTGGTCAGATGGCCCTCAGACACCTTCTGCTTCTTTGTCTCCTCGTGTGGGGTCACACTGTCATTATCTTCCACGACAAGGCACCCACGTTTCAGGGACACGCTTGTCATTTCCATCTTTAAGGCTCCAAGAAAACATTTAAGAGAACCTTTGACAGGAGAAAGAAAGTTAACAATCTCCTATGAAGAGGCTGGCTCAAACAGAAGCACACTGAACTTTGTGCAGAGAGCCCTTAAAAAAAAACCGTTCACTACAATAATTCTCAGGCATGTGCAGAGATGGCTCAGTGGTTAAGAACACTTACTGATCTTCCAGAGAACCCAAGTTTGGTTCCTAGCACACCTATCAGGTGGCTCCCAACATCTGCAAGTCCAGCTCCAGGAAAGCAGACACTCTTCTGGCCTTCTAAAACAATCGCAAATATGTGGCACACACCAACGCACATACATATAAATAAAATATAAAGGTCGCTTAATGAGAAAATAAGTAAGTCTGACATTGCCATGCACTCCAATGTGTAAAAAGAAAACGTGGTGGCACACATCTACCGTCTTAGTGTTTGGGAGGTAGATGCAGGTGGATTTCTTTGAGTTTCAGACCAGGCCAGTCAGGGCTATAAATAAGAACCCTTCCTCAAACAAACAAAGTGTGCTCTCTCTCTCTCTCTTTCTTTCTCTCTCGCTTTCACACACACACACACACACACACACACACACACACACACACACACGTCATTTTAAGCCAGAATTATATATATATATATATATATATTTATTTATTTAAAAATTTGCCTTTTAAAAAAAGATTTATTTATTATGTATATACAGCATCCTGCCTGCACATATGGCTGCAGACCAGAAGAGGGCACCAGATCCCATTACAGATAGTTATGAGCCATGTGGTTGTTGGGAATTGAACTCTCTGGAAGAGCAGACAGTGCTCTTAACCACTGAGCCATCTCTCCAGCCTTCTAAACTACAGCGCCTTGGATATACTCTCCGACACCTGCTGCCGTCCACTTTCGCTCACTGACATTTACTATTCCCCTGGGGAGAGAGGGGACATGGCATACAAGGACCATCCCCCCTTTTTGAGATAGGGTCGCCCCTCGTATCCCTGGCTGTCCACCTGCCTCTGCTTCCTAAGTGCTGGGATGTAAGGTGTGTGCCACCACGCCACGTCTTTAAGATACTTTTTACTCAGTTTTTGATTCTTGAGCTATTGCTGCTGCTTAACCATGGTTTGCTCCTTCAGATACGTTTGTTTTTTGAGACAGGGTCTCATGAAGTACTGTGCATGACAAGCAAGCATGCTGACAATGAACTACACTCTCCTGGTCTCATTTTTGAGACAGGGTCTTGCTAGGATGCTGGGAATGCCCTTGTTCTTACAATGCAGCCCAGGCGGGTTTTGAACTCGTGATCCTCCTGCTTTGGCCTGAAGCAGCAGGCATTACTTTCTTTAATGGCAGAACTCACTCCACATGCTAATCTGAAAAAAAAATAATAAGTCTGTCAGAGTCATTTATTGAGTAGATCCTGGATAGGCACTGGAGAAAAATGAAAGGCTTCTTGCCATTAAACAGATTACAACCTACTTAAAAATATATTAATGAACAAACTAAATCTGTGGGGGATGTGCTCAGAGGCAGAACATTTGTCTAGCATGCCCTAGGTTCAGTCCTCAGTCCTGCAAACACAAAAGCCAATGAACCCAGTATCAGGACATACAGGCCATTTGAAAGGAAAGCTGGTCTGGGATAAAGCCTCTGTAAAGGTGTTTAAGATTTGAAGAAAGACCTGGAAAATGTGTGAGAGTTCCACAGGGACAGAACAGAGCCTGCAAAGGTCCCAGCTAGGAGTCAGGTTATCAGACATGCTGCCAAGTCTCAGGCACACTGAAGTGTAGAATGTCAGCAGTAGCCCAAGCCTAGGAGCTCCGGGCCAGCCTGGTCTACATAGAGTATCCCAGGAGTGACAGGCCACATAATAGAGAGACTCTGCCTCAACCTGTCCCCCAAGAAAGAGAGTGACATGCTTAGAGGGGAACTCAGTGGCTGTCCTGCTCCAGTAAGGCCAACCCCCAGAGGGCTGAGGCAGGGGGTGTGTCTCCAGTTCAGGCCAGCCTGGTCCACATAGTAAGTCCTGTCTCAAAACAAAAGAGGTATGTGTTCAAATGAACTTGTGAAATTAACAAATTCTGACTTGGTTATTTGCTAATGACTGGACATAACTTCCTCTTTCTCACTACAGTGAACAGTCTGATTTGTGACAGTTCCTTCAATAATAAAACCATTGCCCTCACACAATGTTTCACAGATGACCACAGATTTTTGTTGTTGCTTAAGAGTAAAAGCAAACCAAAGTAACACCTTTATTTTAGAGACTTTTTTTTTTTTTAAAGAAATGGCCTTGAACTAAACTCTCTCCCAACCCTTCTTTGACAGGTAACATGCTGGTCATTTTAAAGTCCTCTCAGTGATGGGCTAGTGGTATGGCCCAAAGAGAAAGTAACCTGCACAGTCACCCAGCAGAGGCTGGAGAAAGACCCCAGATATCAGTCTGATCGTTTCTCAGGGTTGAGAAGAGCAGCGGCCCCTAAGGCCTGCCCAACAAGTAAAACGTCTGCGGCCAGTACCCAGCACCAGGCAGTGCAGGCTGGTCGGGCGATCTGGGAGCGTTGAGCAAGACCGGAGTTGGCTTTTCTAATAGGGGGACGAGTTCGGGGAGTGCCCGAGGCACTGCAAAGCAAGTAAGCAAAGGGAAAAGAAGGTTCTAGCCCACAGCCGCGCGGCTAGAGAAGGGGTCGGGACGCCGCGCCGCCTAACGACCAGCGGTGAGGGCGAAGAGCCGGGATCCGGGAGCATGGATCAGCAATTAGGGGGTTTGGGATCAAGAATCCAGGAGCGCGGAGCAGAGATAGGAGAGCGGGGAAGGTGGAGCCAGCGGCGTTGAAACCGGGAGCGGCGCGGGCCGCGACCATAGCCGTCCTCCCTCCCCGGCCGCGCGCCTCTCCAGAGGCCTGGGGCCACGCCGCAAAGCCGCGCACTTACCGGGAGCCTGAGGGAGCGGGCCAAGCGGCAAAGAAGGCGCTCGGCTCCGGACGCGGGAGGGCGGCGACGGTGACTCGGAGGAGGCGGTGGCCGGCGCTGACCGCACAGGCTGCACGGCGCGGAGACCCACAGGGACAGGTTCCCCCACCAGCCGCCGGGCTCGCACACGTGCGGCGCTGCGCCGCGCCGACCACGCCCCGGGGCGGGGCCCGCTCCACCCGCCCACGGCTCCCCGGAGGACGCTCCGCCCCTCGGAGCCTGGGAAGTGTCTTGCTTTATGAGTGCGAAGAACCCTGAAGAACACCTTGAGGACTTCAAAAAAACGGAGTCCGTCTTAGTAGTTGTTAATTGTACTTGAATGGGAGCGTCTTTCACAGCGATGGCCTTTTATAATGGTTAATAGTGCGTAGTAATAGAATGGGTTTCTCACCTTTGACAGCTTCCCAGATTTGTCTTCAAGAAAATCCGGTCATAGCTGGTTAATGCTTTGGTGTAAAGAAAAAGAAAATGGTATTTTTCTTCAAGTAGCAAACTGACCAAACCAAAGTACCCAATAGCGCTTCAGGTCTAATATTTTGCCAGACTTCAACTCAGGGTAAAATAAAATATAATAAAATAGGTCAAGATTTGTGATTTGTGGCAAGTCATAAACCCATAATCCAAGCACTCAGGTGATGGGCAGAAGGATCAGAAGCACAAGGGCACTTTGGACTATGTAAGGGACCCCAGCTAAAGATGAGTTAGGTAGGACCCTGATTTTTTAAAACCAAAAACCAAAACCAACAACACAACAAACGAAAACAAAACAAAAAACCCAGGTTATTTCAGATCTTTGTATTCCTCTTAGACTTGTGTGTGTTGTGTTTGTTGTATCCGAGTGTTTTGCATGTGTGATGCTTACATATGTGATGATTAGTGTGGTCAGTTTGACAGAGTCTAGAATTACTTGGGAGACAAGCCTCTGGTCATGCCTGTGCGGAATTATCCTGAATGGGTTCATCGGAACTGTGCAGGGCCCACAAACTGTAAATTGCATCATTCCCTGGCTGCAACTCTGAACCTTGTAAATCAACAGTTCCTCAACCTACGGGTAGCAATCCCTTTGGGGGTTCCAATGACCCTTTCAAGGGGTTGTCTAAGACCACTGAGATATCAAATACAAAGACCCACGTTCAGTTCTGAGTTCATGGAAACCAGAGGCCCATATTGGATGTTTTTCTCTTTTACTTTCTACCTCACTTTTTAATGATCATTGTGTGTTTATGGTGTGTGTGTGTGTGTGTACATGTGGAGGCTGAAGGACAGTCTCTCCTTCTACACTTACATGGTTTCCGGGGAATAAAAGTCAAGTTGTCAGGATTGCTTCGCAAAAGCCATTACCTCTGATCCATCTTGATGGCCCCTCCACACTTCTTTTTGAAAAAGTTTTTCACTGATCCCAGAGCTCAGCTGAACTTGTTGGTCAGCAAGCCTGAGGACCCTGCCTCTCTGATGCTTGGATTACAAGGATCTGCTGTGTCTAGCTTCTTACATGAGTAGCAGGATCTGAACACAGGTCCTCATGTTTGAAAGCCAATACTGTATTGACTTAACCATGTCCTGAGCCCCACACTGGCTTTTCAAATATGGATTTAGTGGGAAGATCCAGCTAAATAAGTCAGTCACTATATTAGTTACTCTCCTACTGCTAAAATGAGACACCACCTCCCAAGCAACTCATAGAAAGAAGAGTTTATCTGGGGCTATCTGGGGCTAACAGTTTCAGAGGGTGAACCCATGACAGTCATGGCAGCAGGTAGGTAGGCAAGACCCTGGAGCAGCAGCTGAGAGCTCACACCTTTGTCTACAAGTACAAGGTCTAGAAACTAGGGAATGGTGTGGGCTTTTGAAACTTCAAAGCCAACTGACAGTGACAACCTCGTCCAACAAGGCCACACCTCCTCGAACAAGGCCACACCTCCTAATCCTTCCCAAACAGTTCTATCAACTGGGTTCCAAGTATTCACATTTATGAGCCTATGGGTGCATCCTCATTCAAATCACCGCAGTCATATATAATAGTTTCGATTTGTGGCTTTTACATTGCCTTCCTCTAACATTATTCTTCATAGTTACCTACCTAAATTCCTTTCCTTTGTCTTTAATTCCTTCATTCACTCATTGATTCTTTTTTTTTTTTTTTCTTTTTAAGATAGGTGCTCAGTATATAGCCCAGGCTGGTCCTAAATTCAAGAGCCTCCTCCTTCAACCTTGAAAGTACTACAATTATAGACTTGTGGTATGACGCTTGGCCCATTTCACTAATTCTTGTACATCCCCACACTCTTGGGCTACAGTAAATTAATAAGTTAATGCCCTAAGGTCAGCAGACTTAAACGCAACTATGTGGTGTCATGTAGCTTAGACTCTGTTTTCATTTAAAAGTTTTAAATTTATTTTATCATTTTTATTTTTTAACGTGTATGAATGTTTTTTCTTGTATATATGACTGTGTACCTAGTGTGTGCCTGATGTCTGCAGAGTGCAGAGAGGGTGTTTGGATGCCCTGGAATTGGAGTTACAGACAGATGGCTGTCAGCTACCATGTGGATGCCAAGAAGTGAACCTGGTTCTTCTGGAAGAGCTGCTAGTAATCTTAATTGCTGAAGCCATCTCTCCAGACCTGTCTGTCTGTCTGTCTGTCTATTATTTATACAGGGTTTTGTTATGTAGCTCTGTCTGTCCTGCAGCTCGCTATGTAGACCAGGTTGACCTTGAACCCATAAAGGTGCACCTGCCTCTGCCTCCCGAGTTCTGGGATAAAAGGCATGCACCACCATGCCCAGCTCCTAATTTTGATTTTCATTTTATGCGTATGGGTGTTTTGTCCACACAAATGTCTGCACTTCAGTGAGTTTTCTTCTCGCCGAGTAGTTTCCGTTTCCTCTAAAGGTTTTTTATTTGTTTGTTTGTTTTTTTTTCTGTTTAGTCCCCATTTGTTTTGGTCCCAAAGGTACTGCCTTCCAGGACTTGCCTGTCAAAGTTCTGTGTTCTCTACCTATCCCTCCCTTGCTTCTAAGTAACTCCAGTCCCCTCTCCCTGGAAAACAGAAGAGGTTTGGGGGCTCGGCTGGCCAAACTGGATGCTGGTTTTTGAGTGCCCTTCCTCTGTTTAGTTCCCAGAATGTCTAAACCCTCCTACAAACAGAACTGGACCTTCCAGTTCAAAGATATGAAGATCATCTGTAGGCGATCTGACCAGCATTAAAGAAAGATCTAGATACTGGCAAATTCCCAATCATGCCAAAGCAAATAACTTACCCTGTTGCTTCTTGTCTCCATCCTCACTTTCATTTTTATCAGGATATTGCCTAAATAAGACATTTATTTGCTCACAGAGTGACGGGGAGGCGTGTGGAGGTCAGCGGACAACCTGCAGGAATTGGTTCTCTCCTTCCACCATGTGGGCCAGATATGGAACGCAGGTCCTTGGTGGCAAGTGCTTTTCCGCACTGAGCCATCTTGAGACAGATGTTCTCTATGTTGCCCTAGCTGATACTAAACCATCATAAGGGGGCGAAAGTATTTTCTCTCTCCTCTCCTCCCCTCCTTTCCCCTCTCTTCCCTCTCTTTCTGTGTCTCTTTTTTGAGATCTTATTATCTGTAGACAAGGGCTGCCTTAAACTCAATGTGTAGCTGGAGCTGACTTTGAACTCCTGATCTTCCCGCCTTCACCTCCCAAATGGTGGTGAGAGTCACTGTGCTGGGCGAATTCTAGTTTTAGTAACTCCGAAGAAGTGAAGGGTCGCTGGGTTTCCTGAGTGGCCGATCTGACAGCCAACCAGCAGGCGGCACCACGGAGCCGGACAGCGGCGCTGCAGATGTGCCTCTCTAGGCCAAGAGAACGGAACCAGAGAGTCGGCGATAGGAAGTCGAGGTGGCGATTAGCCCAGCGTCTCTGGAGGCTGGATTGGTCGCCTGGTCTGTGTGTTCTCTAGCCGGACTCTGCAGGCCAGGCTGGCGGTGCATGGAATCCAGGACTCGAGCGGAGACAGGATGCTTGCAGACGGCGAGATCGGCGAGGTGCCGGCAGCCCCGGTGAGGCGTCCCTGGAAACCCGGGAGAGGGACGCTGGTGACCCTGTGAGGTGGCACAGACCCCCCCCCAATCCTCTGACATTGTCCCCGCCTGGGTGACTTGGAAGCGTGTGGAAGTGGTTCCCATGGTCTGAGGCAGTCACGGGCGTCCCAGGGGAGGTAGTCCTGGGGCAGTGTCCGATGTCCCAGAAGGTGACAGTTTTGAGAGTTGGCGGGAAGGTGGCCTTGGTGTCCGGGCAGGGTAATTCGGACCCTGGGGAGGTGGTCCAGACCTGTGGGAAGGTGGCAGAAGTGTCGGGCATGCCCCTGACAGTGGCGCCTAGGACTTCTCCGCCCGTCAGTACAGGACCTTTTGGAGCTCTATATGAATTCCACTTACTTCAGTCTAACTTGTTCGCCACACCTGTTTTTCTGCCAGCGCTGCCCCGAGAGCGGTGACGAAACGAAGAACACAGAGGAGACAAGTAAGCTGGCTTCAAACCCTCAGTTCTTTTTGTCTAGCTGTCCTTCGAAGCTCGCTCTTTCAGTCTGCAAAAGAGGTTTCTTAGCCGACTCCCTGTTAAATGGAAGGTTTTTTTTTTCTCTCCTGTACTATGCTTAAACAGTAATAAATATTAGTTATCTTTGCACGTGGACTTTTGTCTCTCTAAGACTATAAAATATGGAAAGAGCACTTTGACACTCTTAACTAGTGACTGGTTTGACTTCTGGTACCTGTCATTTTAATGAACCATCAGCCCGTTATCAGATATTTGGAGGGAGTAATGCTGGTCACTGTGACTGGGTTCAAGGAAGAGGTTTGATAATCGCTTAATTATACTTTTGCCTCCAGCCAATATGCAATTAAAACTTCGTCCTGGCTTTGCCCTTGCCCACAGTGGTTCAGTTAACTGCTGTGCAATGGTGAAAGCTCTTTTTAAAAAATAAAAGGGGGAAGATAATAAATATATAATAATAAAAATCTGCCAAGCCAGGTGTGGCTCAGGTGTGAAATTCCAGCCCTTAGGAAGCTGAGGCAGGAGGATTCCCATGATTTGGAGATCAGTTTAGGTCATAGAATTAGACTGTATCTTTTTGGCTTTTCACTCTTTATTTATTCTTTAATTATGTGCACTATAATTAGGCCAAACTTTTCTTTTTAAAATTTAAGTTATTTTTTAACGGTGTTTTTGTTTCATGTATGTTTGTGGACTGTGTATGCCTCGTGCAAGGGGAGGCCAGAGAGGCTTCAACTTCCCTGGAATTGGAATGACAGATGGTTCTAGGCTGCTGTGTGCATGCTGGGAATCCAGTCCTGGTCCTCTGCAAAAGCAACAAGAGCTATTATTTCTTTAGTCTGTCTTAAGAAACCAAAAATAAAATCAAGTGTGGTGGTGGATGCCTGTAATCCCAGCACCCAAGAGGTGGAGGCAGGAGGATTAGACATTGAAGTTAAAGTCATCCTTGATTTCTACATGGCAAGTTTGAGACTAGCCTGGGATACATGAGATCTTTCTCAAAAACAAATAAGCAAACATAAATAGATAATAAAAATCTCTGTGTAATTTTGAAGGATCTCATGTGCTTAAGAATGCAGAATGCACCTTTAAGTCGTTAGACCTAATGGGTGTGGGTTCTGTTGTTTCAAGTGGAGGTGGGATCAGCCACCTAAGACACAGAGCTCAAAGCTGTGATATACACCACAACTCATTGGCTTTATTTATGGACGATTCTTAAGAAGATAAGGAGTTCAGGATGGGAGTGCGGTTGGATTATTCTGTTTTGTGAAACACCGTGTCTTACGTATCCCAGGCTGGTTTTAAACTAGCTACGTAGCTGAGGAGGATCCTGAACTTCCCATCTGTGTGTCAGACATCACTAAAGTTTACATACAGAAAAGCAAGTCTGTTAACACATGGAGAAGAGAATAAGAAGAGTTTGGACTGAAAGCGAGGACACGTGAATGTTAGTCTCATTTTATAACCTTTATAGGCTGAGGCTGAGCCTTGCTTTATTTCTCCTACCAGTGGCCTCTTGCTCCTCATGTCTGTAAACTTAATTTTTCTTGTTTTATAAATAAGCTTTTTTTTGTTTCATTTTATTTAGAAAGAGAGAGAGTGTGTGTGTGTATGAGTGTATGTCGGTAGCATTGGCTGTGTGTGTGTGTGTGTGTGTGTGTGTGTGTGTTAGGCATGTACATGACATTGTTTTTGTGTGTGTGCATGTATGTGTGTTAAGCATGTACATGACATTGTGTGTGTGTGTGTGTGTGTGTGTATAGGTAGGCATGTACATGACATTGTGTGTGTGTGTGTGTGTGTGTGTGTGTGTATGTGTATAGGTAGGCATGTACATGACATGGTGTGTGTGTGTGTGCATATGTGTTTTAGGCATGTACATGACATGGTGTATGTGTGTGTGTGTGTATAGGTAGGCATGTACATGACATAGTGTGTGTGTGTGTGTGTGCATGTGTGTGTTAGACATGTACATGACATTGTTTGTGTGTGTGTGTGTGTGTGTGTATAGGTAGGCATGTACATGACATGGTGTGTGTGTGTGTGCATGTGTGTGTTAGGCATGTACATGACATGGTGTGTGCGTGGCGATCAGAGGACTTGTGAGTTAGCTCTTTTCTTCCACTGTGTGGCTCCTGGGCATCAGACTTAGGATATCAGGCATGGTGGAAGAAACCTTTACCTGTTGAGCCATGTTGCTGGCTAATTCATTTTTAATTTATTGATTCGTTATTTTTGCAGAGCTGAGTGAATATGGGTTTTTGCTCAGGGTGGGCTCTACAGTGAGCTACATGCTCAGCACCATTTTAATTTCTGTAAGTTAAATGGAACAAAGGGAAGAAATGTTTTCTGGAGTAAGGAGATGAGAGAGAGACAGAATACTTGGCAGCTAACACATGTTATGTGATTGTTTTACACTTTGTGTTTGTGTGTATACACGTGTGTATGTGCACATCTCAGGACACATAATGTACCGAAGTTGTCTCTACACGGTGTGAGTTCCGGGGATTGAATTCAGGCCATCAGACTTTTCAGCAAGTCCTTTACTGAAGAGCCATCTTGCTGGCCCTGTAATGTTTCTGTTGTTTTTACTTATTTATTTATTTATTACATTAAATGTGTGTGCGTGCGTGCGTGTGTGCACTTGCACTGTATATGTGTGGGTGTGGGCCTGCCATGGCTTGAATGTGGAGACAGTTTTCCTGATTTATATTTATTTAACCCTTTCTATGGTTTCTGGTTGAAATCAGGTTGTAAGATTTGAAAGGCATGCACCTTTGTTTCTGAGCCATCTCTCTCATCCTGTAACTGGTGTTTTTCGTAGGGTCATAGACAGTCTCACTAGGTAGTTAAAGCTGGCCTTGAATTTGTGTCAGCCCTCCTTCAGCCCCCGAGTGCTGGCTCAGGTAGGTATGAGCCACCGTGCTCTGGTATGTTCTGTTACTTGTACGTAAGTATTTAGACAGTATCTCATACTTACATTTCCATTCAGGCACATCTTCATTTAGATTCTGATAGAGAGCTTACCCAGCATGCTCAGTGCACTAGGTCAGCACCAGGCACTGCATAAGCCAGTGTGGAGGAGCACATAGTCCCAGCCAGCACCGGGAAGGGTCAGAAGGTCAGGATCATCCCCAGCTATATAGGGAGACCCAATCTCAAAACCAAAAATTAAACTGAAATATGTGTGTGTGTGTGTGTGTGTGTGTGTGTGTGTACACATGCACAATTTAAAAAATTAGCAGCTACTTTGAAAAGAAACCATTTGACATAGACCATTACTGGGAGAAGAAAGCTTAGGAAGCCAAACGTGAGTCATGTGTCCCTCAGCTCTGCCAGGAAGCTCTCATGAAGCTTTTCTGAGGTGCAGCATCACCTAGAGTCTAGTGAAGCATCCTGTGATACTGGAAGAGCCTGCAGCATGAGGGCTGGTTCAAAGGAAAGATCAGCTTTTAAGCCCAGAGTAACTACAAGAATTTCTAACCTGAGATAAGGGTAAAGTTAACAGCCGTCTCTGCTTTCTCTCTGCATCCTTTGGCTTTCTTTTGTTATCATCATTGCTTTTATTTTATGTTCATTGGTGTCTGCCTGCATGTGTATCTGAGGGAGGGTGTTGGATCCCCTGGAACTGGAGTTACAGAGTTGTGAGCTGCCATGTGGGTGCTGGGAATTGAACTGGGGTCCCCTGGAAGAGCAGTCACTGACCAGTCTCTTCACATTACTTGTTTTAATGATTAGTAAATGCTGTCCTCTGTTGCCTTCTTCTCTAACCCTAACCCTAACTTTGCAATAAATAAAATGTGTTTTTAAAAGTCTTATCTGGGGCTGGAGGGATGGCTCAGTGGTTAAGAGCACTGGCTGCTCTTCCAGAGGTCCTGAGTTCAAATCCCAGCAACCACATGGAGGCTCACAACCATCTGTAATGAGATCTGATGCCCTCTTCTGGTGTGTCTGAGACAGTGACTGTGTACTTACACATAATAAATGAATATTTTTTAAAAAGTCTTATCTGTACAGGTTTTTATGTATGGGATACCATCTTTGTTTTTTTTTTTTCAATATGTTCCAGTAACAGATATTTCAATATTGTTTTTTATATTTAAAGGCAGAGCAGCCCTTTGATTCTAGATCATTGTTATGGTTCTTTATCAACTTTGAAAAGTATTGTCACACTTAAACTCCCGTAAACTGAGATTTGGGGGATTTTGCCTTGTTCTGAACATTCTCAGCCCATGAGCATCTCTGGCATTGGTTGATTAGTTGCTCTTACCATTTAGGTACTGTGTATGTGCACTCAGGTGCGTGGGTATGGGGTGAGAGGTATGGGATGGATGTGTCCTTTTTAAATGATCAGCAGGTGCTGAGAACCGAACCCACAGATGGCACATCATAGGCAAGTGCTTTCCACAGAGCTGCCTCCAGCTGGCCGCTAAGCCTCCAGTTCCCGGACCTGCGTATCTTTCTTCCAGCCTCGTGTCATAGTGCAGTGCTGCTGATCAGCTGCTTTCCCTTTCCCTAGGTGCCGTGAACACTGCAGCTCTTGCTGGCGGCGAGCAGCCCAGCCGAGGTAGCGATGACGATGAGCTTCTTCCGTATGTGTCCGCGTTCATAGAGAAGGAGGTGGGCAGTGACCTTAAGTCTTTGAAGAGACTTAGCAAACTCATAGAACAAATGACAGACAGCAAAACGAAGTTAGAAGAGCAGGTAAGTGTGAGCCTCAGTACAGCTCTGTCATGGAAATGTTTATACGTTCAAGGCCAGCCTCAGCTATAGGATGATTTCAGACCACCCTGGCTTCCATGGAACCTGTCATAAAAAAATAACAAAAAACTGAGAGGGAACTGTAAGAATGATTGCTTCTGAGTGCTGTCTGAAAAGTTATTTTCTTCTGCTTTTATACATCTTCAGGGTTTCATTTTACTACAAACATATACTTTTATTTTTAAAAACCCAACAAAAATAATTTAAGCTAAAGGTAAGGTCTTTATAAAGTTGCAGAACTTTGTCAAAGGGAAAACATTTCATCATATAAGTAAAAAATTAGGGGGCTGGAGAGATGGCTCAGTGGTTAAGAGCGCTGACTGCTCTTCCAGAGGTCCTGAGTTCAATTCCCAACAACCACATGGTGGCTCAACCATCTGTAATGGGATCAGATGCCCCCTTCTGGTGTGTCTGAAGACAGCTACAGTGTTTTTATATATAATAAATTAGTAAATCTTTTAAAAAATTTTAAAAAGAAATTAATTTGTATGAGCCAGCTCTGGATATGTGGGTTTGGTGTGTCTTTCTGCTCTCCCCATGTGTTGAGTTAGGTTGAGTTAGGACTCCACACCTCTCTGCTTTCCTACTGGTAGTCTCTATGTGTAGCCTGATGGCTGAGCTTTTCCATTCCTGCAGGGCTCTGCTGGAGGATATCACACTCCTGAATGAATCAAGGCTGGCCCAGTCTGTGGCCTGCCACTGCAGCTGTCTTTGCCTCACTGTGCGATCTTATATTGTCCTCAGTCATCCTGAAGTCTCCTCACGTGACTCCCTGAGTGACCAATATGCCGTTACCTCCTCTGTAACATGAGTGTGGATTTAACAGTCTATCCTATATTTCCAAACTTATTTATAATCCTTTTTACCTTTTCAGAGGTAAACTTGTTTTTTTTTTTTTTTGTTTGTTTGTTTGTTTTAAACAAGGTCCCAGATGAGCCTTTAATTGTGTAGCAGAGAAGGGCCGTGGACTTCTGATCTTTTTCCTTCCAGCTCTAGGGTGCTAGGATTTTCAACGTGTACCACCAAATTGTGTGCCCAGGGATCAAACTCAGGGCTTCTTGTATGCAGGGCAAGCACACTGCCAAGCAGGAACTCAGGGCAGGCACCTGGAGACAGGAGCTGATGCAGAGAGCCTGGAACCTTCACATGGGTCCAGAGATTAGACTTGGCTTATTCTGCAAATGTCTTACCTGCTGAATTCCCACCTACTACCCCTGGCCTTTAGAAATAGATCTTTTTTTTTTTTTTTTTTAAACATTTATTTATTTTTTTATCTTATGAGCACACTGTTGCAGACACACCAGAAGAGGGCACTATATCCAATTACAGATGGCTGTGAGCCACCATGTGATTTCTGGGAATTGAACTCAGAACCTTTGGAAGAACAGTCAGTGTTCTTAACCCGCTGAGCCATCTCTCTAGCCCCAGAAATAGATCTTTAATGTTCTTAGTGTATAAGTAGGTTTCATTGTGACATTTCATACATGTGTATCATTCTACTTTGCATATGCCTGCCGACCCCTGCTCTCTCTGTCCCTCCTCTCTGTTTTGTCAGACAGAGGAAACATTTCCACCCCACATGAGTCTTCCAGCAATACCAAGCCAATACCAAGGCAGCCTCACACTCTAGCTCCTTCCCGGCACCATGGCAGCCAGTGGCCTTAGTTTGCTTTGAAATTTTGTCCTTTGCTTCGCTACCAGTCCTGTCTTCTCAGTAGACAAACAAATAGGTCTTTCCCATAAAACAACCCAACTCCTTTCCTTCAATTTTAAGTAGGCATCTATTCATTTATTTGGCTGTTCAGCATCTTTAAAGAGTCTTTATTACTGTTTTCCATTTTCTAGCTTGCCATTAGCTTTTTTATCCCTTTAATAAAGCTTGTTTCCCTAAAGACAGAGACTTGCTAAAGTCCAGTATCCAGCCTTGGGTCAGTTAGGGTTTCATTTTGTGAAGACACCATGACCAAGGCAGCTCTTATAAGGAAGACATTTAATTGGGACTGGCTTACAGTTCCAGAGGTTCAGTCCATTATCATGGTGGGAAGCATGGCAGTGTGCAGGCAGACTGGTGCTGGAGAAGGAGCCAAAGGGTTCTACATCTTGATCTGGAGGCAGTAAGGAAGAGACTCTGCTACACTGAATATGGAGGCTTCACACTTCCTACAAAGCCATGCCTGCTCCAAGAAGGTGTCCAGAGCTTTCTGGGGCTAGTATCCAATTATTTTTTTGTTTTTAGGACAGGGTCTCATTATGTAACTGTGACTGGCCTGGAACTCAGATGTATTCTTGCTTGCATTTGCAAAGATTTTCCTGCACCAGCCTCCTGAGTGCTGGATTAAAGATGTGTACCACCATGTCCAACTAACTTGACATTTGTAATGGAAGACTTTGAGTTCCGTTGGAACATGTTTTTGGAAAACACTTAGCTAGCATTTTATCTCATTGCTAATATTTTTGTGTGTTGTTAGGTACTTACAATTTCATCCGAGATCCCTAAAAGAATCCAAAGTGCTTTAAAAGATGCAGAGGAATCCAAACAAGTTCTTAACCAGTTGCTGGAACAGGAAACGCCTCTCTTCAGTTCCATTAACAGCCATTTGCTGACTGCTAAGCCCTGGATGGATGACCTTGGAGCCATGATCAACCAGATAGAAGAGATCGGGCGGCATCTCACGTACCTTAAGTGGGTTTCACAGATTGAGGAGCTGAGGTACGACAGCCTTGTTCTCAGGATTACAGTTTCCTCTGAGGCTGTCTCAGAGAGTGTATCTGTACTATTCCATAATTGAGTTAATTAAAAATGATAACTCTACCTTTTGTTAGGAAAATAACATTATAATGCTTATTTTGCTCTATTGTGAACGAACATAAACTTTTCAGGGAGCTTAATTTGCATTTGAAAGAAAGTAATATTAGATTGAAATTTTGTTGTTGTGTTTCATTTTTGTTTTCTGAGACAGGGTCTCTCCGTGCAGCCCTGGCCATCCTGGAATTCACTCTGTAGACCAGGCTGGGCTCTGTAAATTAAAATTTTAAGGCTAAGCAGTTGCATTTTGAACACATAGTAAAAACTACTATTTCTAATGCTAGATTTCCCTGAGTATGATCGCCAGGATTCCCACTAATATTTAGAGCTGTCAAGTATTGAACTGTTGTTTCATCACTAGAACTTGGTTTTTTTTTTTTAAATTAAGATTTATTTATTAATTTTATTTATATAAGTACACTGTAACTGTTCTCAGACACACCAGAAGAGGACATCTGTTCCCATTACAAATGGTTGTGAGCCACCATGTGGTTTGAACCTGGCTACATTTGTACATTTTTAAGCACAATGGTCTTTATTTAATTTAAGAAACATTTAATTTGGAATACATTTTTTATGTATATATGGTAACGATGGTGCAAAGTAGAGAAAGACTGAAGGGTAACGCCCTCACTGTCCCAGCTGCTGGTTACATCATCCAGGGACTGTGACTCCTGAGGGAGAAGTCCTGCCTGCAGGAGTGTGACACAGCTGTCCTCAGGAGGACAAGGAGGGGTGGAGGAAAGCATATGAAACACTGGCTCTTAGGGTGTTAAAGGAGGGGACTCCGTGTTCCTGCAGATGTGACTGTTGGATGAAATAAGTAGTCAACCCATGGTAAACCCATGGTAATTCTTCATTCTACCTTAGATGTAATTTTATGTCAACAATGAAGGAGAAAGTTCTTCTGAGCTTAAAACTATTCCAGAGAGAGATTTGGGTGCAGCACGGTGCTTGCTATGCAAGCATAAACATCTGAGTTCAGTCTCTAGTACCTGAACTAAAAACAGGAGACAGGAGGGTTCCGTAAGCTTGCTGGCCAGATGGACAGTCTAGACTCTAGACTCCAGATGAACTGGTGAGCTCCAGGATCAATAAAGAGAGCCTGTCTCAGAAGTAAGGTAAAGAGTGATTGAAAAAGATACCCGACATGGACCTCAAGGTACACACACCACACACCATACATGCACACACACATACCACACACACCATATACACACATGCACACACATACACCACACCACACACACACCATATACACACATGCACACACATACACCACACCACACACACACCACACATACACACACACACCACACACACCATATACACACATGCACACACACACCACACACACCATATACACACATGCACACACACATACCACACACACCATACATGCACATGCAAACGCACACCACACCACACACACACCATACATGCACACACACATACCACACACACCATATACACACATGCACACACATACACCACACCACACACATACCACACATACACACACACATACCACACACACCATATACACACATGCACACACACCACACACACACACACACACACACACACACACACTCCCCCCCCCAGAAACTCTCATTAACCTGTGTTCTGCTCTGCTCCGCAGTGATAACATTCAGCAGTACCTGATGACCAACAGTGTGCCAGAGGCAGCCTCCATCCTGGTGACCATGACAGAACTGGACATCAAGCTTCAGGACTCATCCTGTACTCATCTTCTTAGTTTCGTGAGAGCCACAGTTAAATTCTGGCATAAAATTCTCAAGGACAAGCTCACCAGGCAGGAAAGATGTCATGTTAACTGCTTTCTGACGAGCATTTGTTAACGTAATGGATTGTATGAAACCTTGTTTCTTTTGTGTTCCAGTGATTTCGAGGAGATTTTAGCACAGCTTCACTGGCCATTCATCTCACACACCCAGTCCCCTGTGGGCCTCAGCCGGCCTGCCAGCTCCCCGGAGGTGTATGCTAACCTGCAGACACTGTTTTGTCAGCTGTTGAAACTACAGGCCTCGTATCTTTGTTGGAGGGGAACTTTACTCAAACTCCTGACGGTAGTCTGTGGTCAGTGAGGGACGTGTGCTGGGCTCATGACAGAGTGGTGGAGGGGGCGTGAGGCAAGACAGATCGACCGACAGATCAACCTCCACGGTCAGGAGAGAAAGATGTGCAAGTGGCCTTGTAGCCAAAGTACGGGTCCTGGGTTAGACTTGAGGTGTGACTGCCTATTGGAGATTATGTATCAGCTTTGAATTGTCTGGAAACAGCAGAGCTAGAAAACAGAGCTCTGTGTCTTAGCCAGGGTTCTACTGCTGTGAAGAGACAACATCACCACGGCCCCCCTTATAAAGGAAAACATTTCCGAGGCTGACTTGGTTTCGGAGGTTCTGTTCATTGTTGTCATGGTGGGAAGCATGGCAGCATCTGAGAGCTCTACATCCAGATTGGCAGCCATAAGGAAGAGAGAGACACTGGGCCTGGCTTGAGCATCTGAAACCCCAAGGCCCCAGTGACATGCTTCTTCCAACCAGGTCACACCCCCTAATAGTGCCACTCCCTATGGGCAAGCCTGTGGAGCCATTGCCATCCAAAGCAGCCCCACAGCTGCCCCATGTTGGCGATCCATCCGGGTCATTTTGGACAGGAAACCCAATCAGCAGTGGGAGGGACCTGAGTACCAGAGTATTGGAGAGATGGTTGCTTAACTCGACTTCCTGAATACTGACTGATTCTGAAGACATTTTGTGTTGTCACTGATTGTTTAATGCATGAGTATGTGTGCCCATGGAGGTCAGAAGAGGGCATCAGAGCCCTTGGTACTATAGTTAAGGATGATGGTGCGCCAGCATGTGGGTGCTAGGAATTGAACCCGAATCCTCTTGCAAGAGCCACAAATGCTCTTAAGTTGTCACTTCTCCAGCCCCTAAACACCATTTTAGTGAGTTCAAGTTCAGTATAAAGTTACATTTTGCATTATTTGTATTAAACCTTTTGCTAAGTATTATTACATTAGATGAAAGATTTTATTGTGTGTGGGGGTGTACTTGTGTGTTTAAATATGACTTTGATTCTTTTTCCTTGACTTGCCTGTGTCAGAGATGAATTATTGACTGAGCCAAAACAACTCCCAGAAAAATACAGTCTTCCTGCCTCTCCTTCTGTGATCCTGCCCATCCAGATCATGCTGGTTCCCCTTCAGAAGAGATTCAGGTACCACTTCAGAGGCAGCCGTCAGACCAACGTCATCAGCAAGGTGTGCTTTGCCAGAGCCTGTGCGCTTGGTGTTCTCTTCTCTCTGTGCTTTTGCTTCTGTGTTTGAGACAGGTCTAAGGAGAGCTCTGGCTGGCCTCAGACTCACACTCCCTCTGCATCTGCCTCCCAAGTGCTGGGATCATGCCACAGTGTCCATTTTACCCTGAGTTTTCATTAATGGTGAATGTTCCCTGTGCCTGGATTTTTACTTGATTAGCTTAAAGACCTGTCCTTATTATCACGTTTCTGTTTTCCCTTCTCAGTTCCTGCCTCATAGCTGCTCTTTGTGAACATGACTGGGGCTTAGGCTGACAGGCTGTCAGAATCCACACTGCCTTTGGGACATTATCACATTTGCATTTGGGTGTGCAGGCTTTATGGACCAGACTTAACTGTACAGACCGCTCCTGCAGACAGAGAAATAGAGAGAAGTGGGTTGCACAGGACAGAGCATGGCCGTTGAGTACAGGTACCAGTGCCAGAGTGGCTCGTGGCTGCAGAGGACGTCGTGGTAGGAAGTTCGGGAATCGGTCCCAGTGCAGTCTGCCTGTGTTTTCCTGTAATTACAGTCTCCTAGGGTGTGGGGGCTGTCTGTTCTTGCTGTTTGCTGCAGCCGATGTGTCCGGAGCAGGGCTCACTGAGTATTAAGGTCACAGCAGGTATATACAGGCCATTTGAGTGGATTCAGTGGCAGTAGTTTCTGTTTGTGCTTTATGGGTCTTCTGTGTTGTATAGAATGTTGTTAGAAGAGCAGAATCATTTAGTACTCACTAAGTAGTCAGTGAGGCAAAGCATAAACTGAGCATTCGGCAGGCAGTAACAGGATTTAGTGTAAGACAATTCTGGGTTGTGTTGGCTCTTTTTGAAGATGTGATCCTAACAAATGTAGTGCACCGTCACCGAGACAGTCCTTGAGGTTGGGTGCAGCTCTTGTTTGTATCCCCAACATTTAGAACACAACCCGGGCCTTGCACATGCTAGACAAGCGCTCTATCCCTGCGTTAGCGCCCCAGCCGAGTATATGGCTGCAAGTTGTCGACTAGAAAGTCTTAACTGCTTACAGAATCTACTCTAAAGATAATTTAAATGCTTTATTTGGGGCGGGTGGCATGGCCCAGTGGGTGAAGCCACATACCTCCGAGCCTGCCAGCTTGAGTTTGGATCCCCAGGACCCACGAGGTGGCAAGAGAAAAGTGACTACCAAAGGCTGTCATCTGCTTACCACCCGTACACGGTGGCATGTGTGCGCCTGTACACACACATCCATTCAAACATGCACACACACAGAGAAAAATGTAAGGAGTCTAAGTGCTTCGTACCTTTTCCTTCACGTAGTCATGCACACTTTAAGGCTTAGGTATATTTGTAATTAGAACAGTTGACACTTTTCCCCTTACTCTATCTTTTGAAAAGAGAAGGCAGAAGAAAATCATGCTTAGAAACTATTTGGGGAAGCAGCTGAGTCCCAGTAGAACACTTGTTCAGCGCACAAACATGAAGCCCAGTTTGGCCCCCAGCACCACATACATCAAGTCCTAGCTCTAGAAAAGTAGGGACAAGAAGATCTAAAGTTCGTCACCCCCAGTTACATAGAGACCTTGGGCTACATGAGATGCTGTCTCAGAACCTTTGTTGGAATGCCTCTCCATGCTAGGTTTGGAGGGCTTTAAAACATTGTCCTCTTTGTGTGTAGGTCAGGGCAACAGTCTGTGAGAGTTGGCTCTCTCCCTCCACCATGTGGATTCCAGGGAGCAAGCTCAGGTAGTCAGGCTTGCTGGCAGGCTGTTTACCCGTGTCGCAGTCTGGCTGGCGTGGCTTTTTTCTGCTTCTTGTGTTTTGCTCTAAAATCAGGGCTTTGCGTGTGTTGGGCTGATGCTTGTTTTTAAGTGTCAGAGCAACTTTTCTTCATTATTGCGCTTACACCCTCTCTTCCTCGTTTCTGTGATGCTGGATTAAAACAGGCATTTTATAGCTAGGCCAGTGTTATACCACGAAGCCACACTTAACCCCAATGTGGTTTGGGTTTTTTTGTTGTTGTTTGTTTGTTTGTTTTAAGATTTATTTATTATGTATACAGCATTCTGCCTGCATGAATGACTGCAGGCCAGAAGAGGGCACCATATCCCATTACAGATGGTTGTGAGCCACTGTGTGGTTGCTGGGATTTGAACTCAGAACCTCTGGAAGAGCAGTCAGTGCTCTTAACCACTGAGCCATCTCTCCAGCCCCAATGTGGTATTTTAAGTTATGAGTTTACTGAGTTAAGCCACATTAGTAGAATTTTCCATGAAAGTATATTGGAAAACATTTGACTATGAAGTCTTTTGTGAGTTTGAAGTGCAAGGGTAAGAATTCTTTTCTTACATATAGGAATTTTCCATTTTTTTGTGTCTGTTTATAACTAAGTGCATTTAATTAGAACTTTCCATCACCATAGAATAAATAATTTTCTCTTTCCCTCAGCCTGAATGGTACTTGGCTCAGGTACTTATGTGGATTACAAACCATACTCAGTTTCTGGATGAGAAGATTCAGCCAATATTGGATAAAGTGGGCTCTCCAGTAAATGCAAGGGTAAGAAGCTGGGCCCTGTGCGTTTGCGCTTCCTTCGAGTCCTCCAGGGCACAGTCTCTCCCTCACTGTGCCTTTCTTTCAGCTTGAGTTCTCTCGAGGCCTTGTGATGCTCATTCTCGAGAAGCTGGCTTCGGATATTCCTTGTCTGCTCTATGATGACAGTCTCTTCTGTCACCTGGTGGATGAGGTGCTGTTGTTCGAAAGGGAGCTGCACAGCGTTCATGGCTACCCTGGCACATTTGCCAGCTGTATGCACATTCTGTCGGAGGAAACCTGTTTCCAGAGATGGTTGACTGTGGAGAGAAAATGTAAGTGCTCCTGTGGTTGCTGAGTCAGGGCAGGGGCTGTCTTGAGGCTTTTGGTTTGTTTGTCTTTGTTGTTTGCTTGCTTGCATTTTGTTTTGGCTTTTAGACAGGGCCTCATTATGTAGCCTTGGCTGGCCTGAAACTCTCTGTATAGACCGAGTTGGCCTCAAAGTCATTGAGATCCGCCTGCCTTTGCCTCTCAAGTGCTAGGATTAAGTGTATGTACCACCACTGCTTGGCAGTGGCTGGGTTTGGCATGTAAAGTTTTGGGGTTTTGTTTTTCTTACAGCTCTGAGTAGGAACTACAGGTGCCTAATCTTTCCTGGGCAGGATCTACGGAATTACCTTTAAAGACAGTCCTCTTTCCACAAGACTTCAGTTTGTTTGTTTCTTTGTTTTTGGAACTATAGTCTACACATTGGAATGTTGAGCCAGTAGAAGATATTGGTGTTTTGTAGATTTTTGCCACATACGATTTCTAATTCTGATTGGGTACTTTTGGATGTGCCACGTCTAGTCAGCATGGCTATTGTGAGGATTTGAGAGGAGGAAGAATAAGGCATCTTATTTAACTCTGAAATAGACATTTTAAATATAGCGTGATTAAATGTATTTTGTATGAAACAAATAGTTCCTAAGAGAAGTGTAAGTTGATTGAAAGATGAACTAAGTCCTGGACTGACCCTTCTTGCCTCATGGCAGTTGCTCTTCAGAAAATGGACTCAATGCTCTCGTCAGAGGCTGCCTGGGTACCCCAGTATACAGACATCACTGATGTGGATGAGATGAAGGTTCCAGACTGTGCGGAAGTCTTTATGACCCTGCTTCTGGTTATAACTGGTAAGCACTGGCCTTTTCACATTCGATGCTAGTCTAGAGTTAAGCTTCTACTCTGGGCACAGGGGCACACATTGCAATCTAGCCTGTGAGGTAGACGCAGGAGAACTGCACTCAAGACCAGTCTCAGCTCCAAAGCAAGTTTGGAGTCAGCCTGGGGCACATGAGACCCTTTCTCAGAAAATGAAAGCAAATGGAGTGAACAAAGGGCCCAGGAACTGCAGTGAGTTTGAGGTTGATGGGATTACTCAGCAGGCATGAACGCTCTTACAGAAGACATGGCCAGCCCCCAGCTATGTCCTACTGTGGCTCCAGCTCTGGGGAGCCAGTGACCTCTTGACCTCCTCAGGCACCTGGCATGCACGTACGTAAAAATAACCCTTAAACAGTAGTATGTGTCACATGTCCCGAGTTTTAAGTCGTCAATGAACAGCTGTATAGTAACAGTGTGTTCACACTAATAAAACTCGATGACAGTCGTCTCGCTTTTGACTGAGCCAGGTGTGGTAGCACCCGCCTCAAATCCCAGCTTTCTGGGAGCAGCAGGTGGAGGATTTGTGGCTTTGAGATGTGAGATCCAGGCCACCCCGACATATGGTGAGATCTTGTTTTAAAATACTAAAATAACAATAAATATTAGTAAATAATAGTAGTAATAATAATCAGGTCACCTAGATTGTGAAACCTTGTCTCAAAATAGCAACAACTTAAGATGTAAACATGGGTGTACACATGAAGGGGAAAAGTCCAGAACAAAAGCAAATAAAGTGTTAACTTTTAGCTCATTGTCATTCTTGTTGCAAGGTCCTCAAGTTTCATTTTAGTACTCTAGTTTTACAGATTTATTTTAGTTTATGTGTATGAGTTCGTGTCTCTGTGAATGTATGTACACCATAGGCATGCCTGCTGCCTGTGAAGAAGTCTTGGAGCCCCTGAAACTGGAGTTGTAGATGGTTGTGAGCCACCATGTGGGTGCTAGGACACAACCCGTGTCTTCGGCAAGAGCAGCAAGTGCCTTCTCTTCAGCTCTCTTTATTTTATTTTAAACTCTCAGCTTTATGAGTGTGAGTGTTCTTCCTGCATCACATACATGCCTAGTGCCTGTGTAATTCAGAAGTGTTTAATCCACTAGACATGGGAGTTACAGACTACTGTAAGTGATCAGTGTGGGTGTGGGAACTGAACAAATGACCTCCCCTATAGCAGGCAGTGCTCTTCCCTGCTGAGCCATCTCTCTAACCCCCATCTATTATTTATTTATTTTATGCATGTGAGTACATGTCTTCAGACACACCAGAAGAGGGCATTGGATCCATTACAGATGGTTATAAGCCACCATGTGGCTGCTGGGATTTGAACTCAGGACCTCTGGAAGAGCAGTCAGTGCTCTTAACCACTGAGCCATCTCTCCAGCCCTCGTCTATTATTTTTTAAGGGACAGAGTCTTGCTGTATTGCCCAGCTGGCTTGAGCTCTTGCTCTGAATGATCTTCCTGGCTTGGCTTTCCAGGTAGCTGGGACTAGGTGCACACTACTATGTCTAGTGCTAACCTAAACTTTAAATATTATCTTCTTGGCATTGGTTTATCAGGACTCGAAGAAGAGAGTAGAAAAATGAAGCAGTTTTAGAACTGGAGTAGTTTAGGGTTTCTCCTCAGCCAGTGTCCTTTGGCTCTGTTGGCGTGCAGCACCATGTTCTCTGACAGTAGACTGCTGCTGGCCAGGTGCCAGGAGACCCTCACTGCTGTCATCCCGCTTGGCTTCCGTCCTCTCCCGGCATTTCCCTTCTTGGGCTTTATGGTAGCCTGAAGAAGCTTCACTCCAACCCAATCAATAAGTACATATTGTGACTGTAAGAAAAATATGAAACACTTTTTAAAAAAAGGATAGCCAGACATGGTGCTGCATATATTTAATCCCAAGTATCAGAAATTTGGAGGCAGAGGCTGGAGGATCAGGGGTTCAAAACCATTCATAGCTATATAGGAAATCTGAAGCTAGCCTGGGCTGCTGAGGCCTGTCTGAAGCCCTCCTCACCTAACACTTAAGCCTCTTACTTAAGGAACAGTTATTTTAAAACACAGTTTGCTCTTTTCGAAATGAGGCATGATTTCTATATAGCAGTATATACATCTAGATCTTGAGTATACTGTTGGATGAGTCCTGACACGTGCAATTTCTTAAGACTTTACCAATGTTCAGTTGAGTTTTGTCATAAAGGCAGTAAAGCAGGGCTTTAGGGAAAACCAACTGTCATGAACAGTACCAAATCCCTTCAAGCATTTTGTTTACTTTCCCCACAGACAGGTATAAAAATCTCCCCACAGCCTCCCGGAAGCTGCAGTTCCTGGAGTTACAGAAGGATCTAGTAGATGATTTTAGGATCCGGTTAACGCAGGTGATGAAGGAGGAGACTAGAGCATCCCTTGGCTTTCGGTACTGTGCGATTCTCAATGCCGTGAACTACATCTCAACAGTGCTGGCAGACTGGGCTGACAATGTTGTGAGTTCATGTGCTTTTATAGGAAATAATATAATAGTTCCTTGATCTCTTTAGCCTTTGAAATGTTGACTCTGCTGCAAGCCAAAAAAATTACATGTTACACAGAAATCATAGTGGTGCCAGATGTAGGAGACATAAAGATATTTCTTAATCTAGTCTGAGACACTGAATCATACTAATTGTTTCATGACTTACTCTAAAGAGGGCTGGAGTTAGCTCAGTGGGGACATGTGAACATGAACTTGAGCAAAGTCTTGAGTTTGATCCTCAGGACCATAAGATGAAAGAAAGAAAAGAGGAAAACAAGCAGGCAGGCAGTGCAGCCTGTGATCTAGCTCGTGGGGACATGGATCAGGAGCCTCAGGATCATTCTTGTGACATAGTGCGTCCAGGCCAGCCTGGGTTGCGTGAGGTCCTACTTCAAAAACAAAATGAAAGGGAAGGAAGGAAAGAAAACAAAGACAGACAGAATTTCGTGGGTGACTATTATAGCATGAAATATTTTTCTTTTTTTTCCCCTTCCAACTTTGTACTCTGGAAACAGTAGTAGACTGAATGCCACCACAGAAAGTAATAATTTTACAATGATGTCAGAGTCAGTACATTTAAGTTGGTGGTGTAGTTCAGTGGTGGAGCATGGTGGGAGGTCCTAGATTCATTCCGAGCACTGCAAAGAGAAAAGTCTGGGGCTTGACTTTTTAAAAAATATCTTCAAAACAGGCCTGTCTTAGTTCCTGTTGATGTGATAAAACACCCTGACCAAAAGCAACTTTGTAGGCCATCTTCCATGGGGTCAGGACAGGGGCTCAAGGCAGAAACCTGGAGGCAGGAGCTGATGCAGAAGCCATGGAGGGGAGCTGCTAACTGGCTTGGCCCTGTGGCTTTCTCATAATTTTTTATAGCACTCAGAACCACTAGGCCAGGGGCAGTGAACACACAAAGAGCTGGGCCTTCCCGTATCAATCAGTAATTAAGAGAATGTACTACAGGCTTGCCCACAGACCCGTCTGGTGGTGCAACCGTCACCCTTTGTTTTATTTTGTTTTTTAAGATTTTTAAATTTTATGTGTATGACTGTTTTATGTGTGTGTAACGGAGTTTACCCACGATCCATTTCCCCAGCCCAAGAACTACTTAAAAAATCAAGACAAAACAAAGCTTAACCACAGTTGCATTGAAAAGAAGTAACATCTCACTTTGCAAAGTGTATTTTAAAGTAAGTCTGACTGGCAGTGGTGGTGTGTACCATAACTGCAGCACTCAAGGGCTGAGGTGGGGATTGCCGTGAGTTCTAGGCTGTCCTACACTGTCACAGGAAACAGACAGCAATCTAAATGTCCAGAGTTGGGGGCCTGCTTCCTACCGTCTCAGAGGCTCAGTCGATTCTCATGACAGGAATCCTGGCAGAAGGCAGGCAGGCACTGGAATGTGATTAGAGAGAGAGCACAAGGTAAGGGCTGAGTGTGACTGACTGACTGGGTTCTGGCTTTGGTGTTGATTTCGTCATCACCCCAAGTCCTTCAGCTGTCCTCACAGTGCTTCAGACCGTAAATGCCCAGGTAACACCATCAAAGTTCTGTTACTGCCCAAGTCCAGAGTCAGGGAAGAGAACAGCAGCACCTCAGCTTCCTTTGGTTCTGATCATCTATTGACAACCATTTGTCGCCGGGCCATGCCACACCGGGAATGTCCAACCTTTCGGAATGTTTTCCGTTGTTGGTGACAGATCTCCAGTTCTGCTGTCCGCAGTGTGGGCATCAGGGTGGATGTTGGCCATAAGGGTTTGTGTAAATGAGTGGACTGGGTGTGCCCGCTCCACAGGTCATTTCCGGTTGCATCTTCAGTTCCTGAACACGTGACCCTAGGTGACTCTGGGCTCACGACTGCAGACATGGCACTTTACCTCTCTGACTGTCAGAACTCCAGGTTTCTCACAGCCTTCAATCTGTGTCTAGAAAACCTGAGTACTTAAAGGAGCATGCTTACCAGCAGGAAATAGAGTGTCACAGGTAAAATCTGATGCATTGAGAAAAGGAAACGGGCAGGGGATGCACCCCTGGCTTTGAACAGTGGGGGTGCAGGCAATGGGGTGCCACACCTTCAAGGCTAGCTCCATCTGCAGAGCTTCAGGTTAGCCGAGACTGCATAGTACCACAGAAAACACTGCACACCGAGCAGAGGGAGGCTGAGGCAGAATGACCTTGAGTGTTAGGCTCTACTGAAATATTCATTTGAGGCCAACCTGAGCTACACAACAAGATCCAGTCTGCAAACCAAACCAGCCAAACCAAACCAAAGCAACAAACCTGCTCTGTACGGGCAGAGCCTCAAACCTCTGGATATGAGGTGGTGATGTGGCTACAGCTTCAGAGCGGGACCCACCCGGCCGCTCTGAAGACAGTGGGTGGGATTGTAAGTGCAGCAGTTCCTGCTCAGGACAGGCAAAGGCCAAGGGAAACACTGTTTACAGAAAAATGCACACATCGTGCTCAACAACAGGATGCATGATAGATACAAAATGGAAACAATCTAAACACTCATCAGCAAAAACAGATACAACGTAGCACAGTCACGATGTGCTGGGGGGCAATAGAAGCACGGGGCGCACACTTAGTGCATGCTGTGGCACTGAGAGGAGTTGGTCATGAAGAATAGAACTTCATATGGTTCCACTGGAAATGTCCGTGATGGCTGAATCCATAGGCAATAGGTTAGTGATTGGCTGGAGCGGACGAGTGGGAGGAAAGGGAGAGACAGACGGACAGTGGGTGAGGGATTTTGTCGGCAGGAAGTAATGGCCGTGTTTGTTCTAGAACAGTTACTACAACTACTGAGTTGTAAAAACATTCATATTGTGCATGCATATGTGTATGCGTCACGGTGCACACGTTGAGATTAGAGGACAACTTGCAGAACTTGGTCTGTCATTCCACCACAGGGGGCCCAGGGATAGCTTCAGGTCATCAGGCTTGGTGGCAAGTGCCTGTATCCACTGAGAGCCATCATACTGGTCCTGAACTGCACGTTTTATTCTGCTGAAGAATATGCAGGTTTTTGGCTTGTTTGACTTTGAGTCAGGGTCTCACGTAGCCCACACTGGCTTCAAACTCATGGTAATTTGGTGTCAGCTCCTGAGTGGGAATGCAGATGTCTGCCACCATGCCAGCCTGCTCGCGTGTGTGCGTGTGTGTGTGAATGTGTGTGTGTGCGTGTGCACATGTGCCCGACATACATGTGGAGGCTAGAGTTGTTTCCTTACACAATGTGGGTCCTAGGGATTGAACTCAGGTCATCGGGCTTAGCTGCAAGCACCTACTCACTTCGCCATCTCACTGGCCCTGAGCCACACACCGTAAATAAGAGAACTGTGTGACGTGGAGGTTGTGTTTTGAGATGCCCAGAGTTGTGTCAGTGAACGTAATAGCAGATGTTTGTTTGCAGTTCTTCCTGCAGCTGCAGCAGGCATCGCTGGAGGTCTTTGCAGAGAATAATGTCCTCAGTCAACTGCAGCTGGGACAGCTGGCCTCCATGGAGAGCTCCGTCTTCGACGACATGATCAACCTCCTAGAGCGCTTAAAGCATGATATGTTGACTCGCCAAGTAGAGCACGTCTTCAGAGAAGTGAAGGACGCCGCGAAGTTGTATAAGAAGGAAAGGTGCGTCCGAGCCACAGGCGCCGTTCCCACTCCAGTTTTAGCTTCTGTAAAATCCCCACTCGAGGTCTTGGAGATGGAACTTGGGGCTTCTGTGTATGGTAGCTCCAAGCGTTGGTTTTGACGGGATTGTTCTAGAATCTATTCTTTGGAAGAATTCATTCAGAAAACACAAGGGATGGTGTGGACCTCGTAGAGAGGTGGCCTGTGACCTGGGGTTCGCTTGTCACTCAGTTTACAGTGCTGGTGCCCTGTGCCTGTCATGCCTTTCACACCTCTCCTGCTTCTGTACCCCACCGTGGCACCTCCACACAGTGCTGCAGCCAGTGTGGATGTAATGCTAGTTTGTGTGCTAAAATCAGAATAAGATTAACCTCTGTCTTTAGTTTTTAACTTTATAGCAATTGAATTTAGGGTATTTCCCAGGAAATAGTAGTTAAAAGCTAAAATATAAATATAGAGACATTTATTTCTGGTAGAGCCTTTAATATTAGACATTACTTTTTTTTTAATTCCAGAATTTCCTCCAGGACAGTACATTTCCTCACATTTAAAATGATTTGTTTTTGAAGGATACAGATGGTAAGGGCCATTGTTGTGAAGGTTATTTGTTTGTCCAGGTGGCTGTCCCTGCCGTCTCAGTCTGAACAGGCAGTGATGTCTCTGTCCAGCTCGGCCTGCCCACTCTTGCTGACCTTACGGGACCGTCTACTTCAGCTGGAGCAGCAGCTGTGTTTCTCCTTATTCAAAATTTTCTGGCAGATGCTTGTCGAGAAGCTGGATGTGTACATCTATCAGGAAGTAAGTCATGGGCACTGGGGTGGTGCTGAGGACAGGACAGCAGCAGCTACAGTTCCGCTACCTCCATTCCCTTCCTTGCTCTTTGTTTCAGGTAATCCTCGCTAATCACTTCAATGAAGGAGGAGCGGCCCAGCTGCAGTTCGACATGACGAGGAACCTGTTTCCCTTGTTCTCTCACTACTGTAAGAGACCGGAAAACTATTTTAAACAGTAAGTCCAGTGTCCAGCCATAAGGATCCGTGTATCCAAACGCTAGAGGATTTGGCTTCTTTCTAACAATTTCAGAGTTTCGTTGATATATTTTGCAATAGCGTCAATTAAAATCTGGAGCTGGAGAGGTGGCTCAGCAGTTACGAGCACTTGAGTCTCTTGCAGAGGACTGGGGTTCAGTTCTCAGCACCCACGTGGTGGCTCACACCATCCTTAACTCCAGTTCCAGGGTGTCTTACGCTTTCTTCTGGCCTCCACAGGCATGAAGCACGCACGTGGTGCACAGACATGCATGCAGGCAAAACATACACATAAAAATTAAAATTCTAAAAAGCAACAAGTAAAACCTGAAAACATTCATTGTAGGCCTATTACATTTTCAAAACACAGGGAGATCAAAGTAGTGCTTGATACACATCTCCAGTAGGCTGATCAGAACTGGGTATAAATTTTATGTTGGACTTCCTCCTAGCATCATTACTGGGAGAGGAGATAGAAAATGATACAGGTATAATTTTGCCACCTGCAGAAAATAAGGAATCATACTTAGGTTTATTGCCTAACAATAGTCCAGAACTAGACAAAAATTAGTTTTCTTACAAGTTTAGTATTAATTTTAGCTCCAAGTATAGTTATAAACATGAGAACAGTTACTAGGAACCTAGTAAAAAATATTTAAAATTTACATTATATATTGGAAATATCCCTTTAAAACATACAAGGTTATGCTTCCAGGAAACTATGGTTGTTTCTGATTTGCTTTTCTTTTTCTGAGAAAGGTGTCATGTATCCCTGCCTGGCCTTGAACCCAGTACACAGTAGCAGAGAACAACCCTGAGCTTTTTTTTTTTTTTTTTTTTTTTTTAAATTGGACAGTGTTTTATTTTCCCTTACAATTTAATAAATACTTGATAACTGCACATGGCATAAGGCTGCTTGGTAGTTCAAAAAGGTCACAGTGGCGGTGTTTTCCTGACTGTGTAGTCTTCGGTAGTGAGTGGAATGACTTGTATGACATCACTGTCAAACCAGCAGGACTGCATTTATGCACCCATCGTTTTCAGGATTGTTGGTAACTTGGGCGTACTTTCCCCAAATCACCTTGCCTCCTTGTGTCACGAGGCCCAACTCGCTCACATTCACTTCAATAACTGTGCCTTTGGTGATCACACCCAGGGTTGTATACAGTGGGGATGATGGATTCTTTTTCACACCAAGTATAGGCAGACAAAAGGTAGCTTTCAGCTCAACCCTGAGCTTTTGATCCTCTTGCCTCTGTCTTCTGAGTGCTGTGTTTACAGGTGCTCACCCCACACCCCAAAACCCCTCCCATGCTTCCTTCATGCTAAGCAAGAACCCTACCTAGTACCTCGGACCTCCAGCCCCCTTTGCTTTTATTATTATTTTTAAAGTCTAATTTTCTTTCATATGTGTGGAGTGGAGGCCGGATGACAACTTGGGAAACAGTTCTCTCCTTCTGTCATGTGGCTGCCAAGGCCTGAACTCAGGCAGGCAGCTTTACCCACAACCGTCAGACCAGCCTTCCTATTGCTGCTCAGCTTCTGAGACAGCCTCACAGTGTAGACCAGGCTGGCCTGGAGCTCATACTGGCCCTGCTTTGGCTTCCAGAGTGCTGAGATTACACCATCGTTCCCCAGCCTTTTTATGGTTTGGTTGGTCCTGTTGTCCTGCTGTCCTGCTGTCCTGCTGCTTTGCCTTTTCTGCTGCCTTCATTTTTCCTTCCTTTGCTTTTCCCCCAAATCTGAATTCTAGCTGAAACCATAGCTACATTTGGCAACCTGTTAGCATCAGAGTGCTGAGAGAAATCCTAGTGGTGTATCAAGGCAAGCCTTAATGATGTGCTAACCTGGGCCCCTTGTGTCGTCCCACCATATGTAAAGAGCCAAGTAGTCCATGGATGCCTAAGTGGCTGTGTAGACCTCTCCAAAGGTCACTAAAGGTCATTGTGGTCCTGTGGGTGGCACAAAAGAGGATCTCTTCTTTCTTGTTTTCCTACACAGTGTAAAGGAAGCCTGCATCGTTCTGAATTTGAACATCGGTTCTGCATTACTCCTCAAAGATGTCCTTCAGTCATCCTCCGAGCACATCCCTGCCACAGCGGCCTTAAATGAAGTGGGAGTCTACAAACTGGCTCAGCAAGACGTTGAGATTCTGCTTAACCTGCGGACAAACTGGCCTAACACTGGAAAATAATGTGTCTTCAAGAAAAGGGTCATTTAACAAGGACGACAGCTGGATTGAAGTTGTCTGATAAAGTTCTGAATTAATGAAACTGGACAAATGAAAACTTGGCAGAATCTTTTCTTATCTTGAGTTACATCACTACAATAAAGGCCATCCCCATCCTCCTGCTCCTGGGAAAACAAAGTAGGAAAACTCAGCTACAGCAGGGTAACTGTGTTACAAACAGAAATGCAGACATCTGAAGACAGAAGAGGGCAAAGATCAGCCTTACCTGACCTCCACTGTCTAACCAAGGGAGCTGTTGTCAAAGGCTGAATGTAGCACTACATTGTAGAAATACTTATGGGTACAAGTTGGTATGGAGGCTCCCTTTTCCAGTTTAGGAATTCAGTGTTTATATAAGAAGTACACTCTGAGCTGGAGTGGTGGAAGACACCTATAATCCCATCACTCTGAAGGCTGAGGCAGGGGGGTCACTGTGGGTTCAAGACTCTCCTGGGCAACATAGTGAGATCCTAATCTGTTTCACCAAGAAAAAATATCTTTCCATTTAAAGTATTTCTTGGTGTGTGTGTGTGTGTGTGTGTGTGTGTGTGTGTGTGTGTGTGTGTGTGTATCAGAAGCTACCTTGGGTACAGTTCCTTAAGATGTTCACCTTGTTTTAGAGACAGGCTCTGCCATCTGGACTTTGGGCAAGTCCCAGGGTTCCTTCTGTTTCTGTCTCCCCTAATTAGGTATTTCAAATGTACTATCATTTTCCCCCATGGGTTTTAGGGACTGAATTCTTTAGACTTACCTGTCAATGTCAAGTACTTTACAGATGTCAAGTCCTTCCCAGTCCCACTTCCTGTGACAATGGCTGTCTTTAGAGACCAGATACTGCCTTAGCCATTTGCCTGTGGTAATGATTATGTAGCTGATGAGATAAGAATCCTTTGTATGTGTGTTTGAGTTCTTGTAAGTGGAAGCCAAGGTTAGTGTTGGGTGTCTTCCTCTGTTGCTTTCCACCTTTTTGAGACAAGGTCTCTGTGCCTGGAGCTCATTGATTTAGTTAGACTGTCTAACCAGTGTGCTCAGGGATCTACCTGCTCTCCTCAGTTACAGACGTGTGACTGTGCCTGGCTTTTACAGGGAACTGGGGATTGGAACTTAGGTGCTTGCCAGCTGAGCCATGTCCCTGACCAGAGACAAAAAAATCTTAGGTTTTTTTCCCCTTTTCACATTTTTTTGGTCTTGGGCTATGTGAAGTGATTGTGTGTGTGTGTGTGTGTGTGTGTGTGTGTGTGTGTGTATGTTACTAGAGATCAGACTTGGAGCCTTGCTCATGTAAGGAAGGGCTCCACCACCATCCTCAGCCCAGACAGTGATTCCTTCATTAATAAATCCTCAGAAACTAAAGCTTTTACACAAACTGAGCTTAGCTGGAAGATTTCTACACCTATAAAGTTTTATTTTTTTTCCTTCTGACTTGGCATTTATTTAGTACTTTCAGCGCTGTGATATCTCAGTCTAAAACTGTTGGGCTGGGGGCCAGAGAGGTGGCTCACCTGTTAGGCTGTCCTTCCAGAGGTTTTCTAGTGAAGAGAATGAGGCCACTTCTGGAGCACCCTCCCTACCTCCATCACTGCGCCTCCTCTCCCAGGGTGAGCCTTCCCTGTCTTCGCTTCCTAATTGCAGAAAGTCGTGAGGGTGCGGAGCGGAGGGATGGCTCAGCTTGCTGTGCAAGTGTGAGGTGCTGAGTTCGAATCCCAAGAACCCATGTAAAGCTGAGCGCTGTGGCTGAATTCCATGTCTACAGCTAATTCAAGGTGGAGACGGAGAATCCTAGAAGCTCACAGGCTGTGTAGCCTGGGCTACACAGGGCAGCAGCTAACAATAGAGACAAGATGGGAGGTAAAAACTGACCCCTGAGGTTGTTCTGGGCACCCACACACACACACACACACACACACACACACACACACACACACGAGAAGGGTAGTTGTGCTCTAAATACAATGATGTTAATACTTTAAAATCATAGCATGTCATTAAAATGTTAAGAAGCTTACATATTTGAATTTATCCAGTTACTAAATGTCTATCATTGTTCAAAACCTGAAAAGAAATTACAAAGTAGAATTTCTTTCGGCTACAGTTAGAGTGGCTTGCTCCATCTGTATGTCATGTGGACCTTTATACCACACCAATGATAGGCAGCTTCTGCCAGAAACTGCCGGTGTCTCAAACCCATCCTGAAGTCCATAAAGAACAGAAGGCTTCTGCTGACTTCTCAGCTGTTCCAATAGAGAGATCAACGGCTCTCGGTGTCTCTGCAAATAAATAGTTGGGATTCATTCTTACATAAAATGAAACTGTCACAAGTACAAACAGTCCCTAAGAATAAATGCCTATGTAGAAGGTGCTGTGCCAGGCAAAGCATGCTTAAGTGGACATAACAGTGTTCTACCTCGTGTGACCTAACGTCAGTCTGGAGATGGTCTGTGGAGGAAGTGGGGTGGAGGCACCGCAGTCTCCTGCGATTCCTGGAAGAGTTCTGATTCCCCTACTGGGCATTAGATCTAAACTGGCTCCTGGCAGACCTGTGAGACAGAAAAAGGAACCGAGGCCAATGTGGTGGCTGCTTTCTCCATTCTCACAGGTGGGGGGGGGCTTTAAAGCTACACCAATTTTTCTTTTCTTGCTGATACTGAGTAGTTCAATTCAGTTTGACAAATTCATTGTATACCCCCAAGCGGATTTTCTAAAGGATAGTACTGAGTTGTGCAGATAATTGTATCGCCAGATGCTCAGACTCTTGAATGTCTATGCAGCAGCTAAGCAGGTTTGGTGTCTACAGTTAGCACATGAGAACTGGTGTCACCAGACAGGATTGGAGCTAGCGTGTGCAGTGCAGGTGAGTTTTCCAATACGCATTCTTAAGGTGATGGGGATTCTGGCCTTCCTGAGTGGAACTACTGGAAGCAAGGGATTGTGTGGCTAATCCCGATTCTGTGATCAGGTTCACACCAGCATTCACACCTGTCAAGGGGATTGTATGGCTAACCTTGATTCGGTGTTCAAGCTCACACCAGCATGCATATGTAGGGGAGTATTTGCTACACCACTTTGGCTACTGGCAGGTCGTACGTGTGCACCAGCCCGGAAACCATTCTTGGATTCACAAAAGGAAGACACACAGACAGACAGACACACACACACACCTTAGCTTATTTTTAACATGCCTTAATAGCTCAGTGGTTGGGCACTTCTAAGCCTCCCTTGGCCAGCATGCTTTGCTACTCCTGACTCAACAGTTACCTCCTGTGAAGCTCATTGGTCTTTGCTGCCTTGGATGCTTCTGGGCAGCTCTTCCAGGGCTGCTTTCCCTTTCCTCCTACATTTCAGATGATCTTCCCGCTACAGCTCTAAATCTTTTCTCCTTCCCCCTCCCTCTTACATATGAGGCATTCACAGTACTTTAAAGTTCAGCTAGGGAAACCACGCCCTTAGACAAACCCCTTCCACTCTCCAAGGTTCTTTTTTTTTTTTTTTTTTTTTTTTTTTTAATATTCATTTATATTTATGAGTACACAGTAGCTGTCTTCAGACACAACAGAAGAGGGCATGAGATCTCATTACAGATGATTGTGAGCCACCATGTGGTTGCTGGGAATTGAACTCAAGACCTCTGGAAGAGCAGTCAGTGCTTTTAACCACTGAGCCATCTCTCCAGCCCCCTCTTCAAGGTTCTTATAGAGCTCTGGTTCACCCTGAACAAGAGTACAAGCCTACCCCTAATAAAGGTATGCTCCCAAGTTAAGGTCTTTAAAAGAGCTGTTTTGTTAAAATTATTGGAGAAGGCCTCCTTACCCCCACTCACAAAATCTCTGGGCATCCTGTGTTCCCGATCAGTAAATCCTCTTTCTGAATTAATAAATATTTTGGTAATTGATTTGTCTGCTCCAGAGCCTTTTAAATATAACCTCAAAAATTCTACCAAGCATTGACTGAGCCATATAAGACAATCATATAAGACAATGGGAAAACATTGTCTCTTAGGGGTTTTAGCAACTACCCTAGCTCCCTCACTAACGGGATGGAGTACAGTCTGTGGACAAGGCTCTCTCACACCCCTGTCCTCAGGCTCTACTTAAGATTCTTCCCTAAGCTCTGCACTGCTCTAAGGTCTCCTTTGATGGTAACTGAATCTGACACTATTCTATCTCGTAATTCTGATATCTGGAATGTTTTCGTTTGTATCTCAAGTGATAAAACTGCCCCTCTTGCTTTTCTCAATTCTTTCATCCTCATAGTATATTTACTAAAAGCTGCAAAAATTTGGTCTGCATTATTTTAAGTCAGTTACTTGTTAGTAGATATGTTTCTTGAACGCCCGACACCTCTGGAAGCTGCGTGTCTGGTGCTGGGTGTTTGTGCTGCTTGTGAACTCGATTGTTATGTCAAGTGCAGTATTGTTACTGCCCACACCTCGAAAGTGTTATGGTGAACACAGGTGATGGCTTTGTCTCTTATGATCCTAAATTAGTGCATGAGATAAAGAAAACCCTCAGTAAGGTTGTGTGTGGCATGCCATTAAATCACGGTTCATTGCAGTTCCCTTGGTGCTCAGTCCCACAGAGTTATACACTGAAGGCTGAAAACAAAATCAGCGCAGATGAGATGACTCACCCAGAAGTATAATTAGTGTGGGCTCCTTGCCCAGACAGGCTCACACCTTCCTTCAAGACAGCTGACAGAAGGTAAGACTAAGGGTGTGGTCACTTACAGGAGAGTCAGAATGGGAATGAGGAGCCCACTCTGGGGAAGAAATAATAGCATTGGAAGAGATCCAACTCTGGAAGCCTTGGGAGAGAGAGAAGGCTGATTAAATTGTGTGTGTGCATGTGTGTGTGTGTGTGTGTGTGTGTGTGTGGAGATAGATGATGACTGGTCACAGCATCTCCTGCTTCTCTCCAGCCCAGTTCTGCACCCTTGCATGTCCTTCAGCTTCTCAAGAAGGCTCAGCTGGGGACTCAGCAGGTGCAGCTTTGTCATAGTTGCCTGTCTTTCTCCCTCTTAAGATGCTTTCTCTCATCAATGGAAAAAGGACCAGAAATAGAAGAGATTTTCATAAAGACAGCCAATGTAGCATCATGCCAAGTCAACTCTAGAATTTATTTAATCCATATTCTTGGATTCCTTTGAATTCTCAATAGACTATGTGGTGTTCTACAAAAATATTGCTTCTCTTTTTCATCATATTTAGTTGCCAAAGACAAGTTTTATATATACTTTTTTTCCTGTGTTTAGTTTTTTGCAACAACTTCCCCAAACCAATGTCGCTTTCTCTAGGCACCATTTTTAAGTATTAAAAACAGAGAGATGCTCTTCAACTAACTGAACGACAGTATACAATTTATCAGTTTGCACAGCCCCCAGTATTCCGTGGCCACCTAAACTCCTACAACACAGATCTAGAAAAAAATCTCAAAAAAGTAATGACATGCTTTTCCCCCTGAGTAGAGTCCTCAGGATGATCCAGAACTTTGTAGTAACTCTGACACATGCTGTGAAGGTTAGCTTTGATTATAGTCCCAGGAAGGAGAAGAGGCACCAAGCCGGTTCTAGGGAGATTTGAGATCACGGATTATTAATGTGGGCTTAAGTCAGTAAGTTACCTTTCTCATCTGCTTTTTAGAATCTAGGTTGACTGAAGCAACGGGAGGAAGAGGTTCAAGATGACAGAAGAGATGGGTGCTGGAGTCCAACAGATGGTCAAGTCTCTCTGCCACCGCGGACAACACTTAAGCTTGTACAAATCTTCCAAGGACGTTCCCTCATCTAACATGGTGGGGGCAGCTTCTCCCAATGTCCCTGGTCATCAGTCACTTACACTGTGTGGCATAAGATACATTGGCAACAGGATCTACAGACATGGTGTTTTATCAACAATTTATGAATTGGCCTGAGAACAAAACCAAACAAAACTAGTGTCTGCCAGATCCTGTGCTGTGCAGCTTCTTATTAGCCAATTAATGTGCATAACACGCGCAGTAATCCTTCTATATGGATGACGTTTTTATTATTTTAGATGATGACTTATGGGTGCTTTGACTTCACTACATGCTTTCCTGGTGCCTGCGGAAGACAGCATAGATCTCCATAAAACAAGCCATAGGTGTTTATGAGCCTCTAATTGCTGAGCCATGCTCCAGTACTGATAAATGCATTCTACTTGGCTGTCCTCAATTTCTCATTGGTGTACTCCTTCTTTACTGGCCTGGGAAACACTACCCGAGGCAGAGAAACTCCTGACCAAACAAACACACTCACAGTGAGGAAACAGCGATGGACGGGGGAAGAGATGACCTCTTAAAATTCCCTATAATGGCACACCCCCTGATCCAGTAACCTTCCATCAGCCCTTGCTACCTAAAGGGTAATTCCCAGAATAAGAACCTGGAAAGCTAAGCTGTTAACACTTGGTCCTTCTGTAGAACTTGCATAATTTCCATCCTACTTTCTGGAAAAAGAAAGCAACTAAGTATACACCATCACCAAGTCCTCACAAAGTAGGTGGTGATCACAGCTTCCCCAGTCTTACATAGGCAGCAAGGCTGGAGCACATCAATGAATGCATGGAAGGATTGCAGTGACACACCCAGAAATGTTCCCCAAGAGCCTTTTCCCCTCACCAAGATCCATTAAAATCAGGAACAAGACAAGGCTGTGCATTCTTACCACATCTATCCAATACAGTACTTGAAATTCTAACTAGAGCAATAAGACAACTAAAAGAGATCAAGGGGATACAAACTGAAAAAGAAAAAGTCAAAGTGTCACTATTTGCAGATGATATGATAGTATACATAAGCCATAGCAAAAAAAAAAAAAAAAAATCTTCCAGAGAACTTTTGCAGATGATAAACGCCTTGAATGAAGTTGCTGGATACAAGATTAACAAGCCTTGTCAATATAAAACTAGGTACATTGAACCCGAGAAGAACGAAAGTGTGAAATAGCCTTGAACACATTGGTGCTTGAGACAACTTCCTAAACAGAACACCAACAGCTCATGCACTAAGATCAAGAGTTAAATTGGACTTCACAAAAATGAAAAGCTTCTGTAAGGTAAAAGACACCGTCCCAAGGACACTATCAAAAGACATTGTCTCAAGAACACAAGGACACCATCAAAAGACACTGTCCCAAGGACACAAGGACACCATCGAAAGGACAGAATGGGGAAGATCTTCACCAACCCTCACCTCCAACAGAGGGCTGTAATGCAAAATATAGGAAGAACCTAAGAATCAAGACATCAATAAATCAAATAACCCAATTTAGGATACAAAACTAAACAGAATTTTGACAGGAATTTCTAATGCTGAGAACTTAAAAAATGTTCATCATCCTCAGTCACCAGAGAAATGCAAATCAAAATGATACTGAGATTCCACCTTGTACCCATCAGAATGGCTAAGATAAAAAACATTAAGTGACAGCTTATGCTGGCTTGGATGTGGAGCTAGGAAAAGAACACCCCTTCACTGCTAGTGGGAGTGCAAACTTGTATGGCCACTTTGTAAATCAATTATGCAGTTTCTCAGAAAATTGGGAATTGACCTACCTCAAGATCCTCCTGGGCACATACCCAAAGGATGCTCCATCCTACCACAAGGACGCCTGCCTAACTCTGTTCATGGCATCTTTATTTGTAATAGCCAGACACTGGAAACACCCTAGATATCTCTATCTGAAGAGTGGATAGAGACGTGGTACATTTACACAATGGAGTATTGTGCAGCTGTTAAAAAAAACAACACCATGATATTTGCAGGCAAATGGATGGGACTAGAAAAAATTATCTTTAGTGAGGTAACCCAGAACTAGAAACACAAATATGGCATATACTCATTTAAAAATGAACATTAGCCATAAAGTAGAGGAGAATCATGCTACAATCCACAGACTTGGAGAGACTAAGTAACAAGGAAGGCTCAAGGGGACAGAGGGATTTAGGAATCACTCTGGGAAGGGGAAATAGAATAGATATTGTGGATAACTGGGAACAAGTGGGGATGGAATAGGAGGAATCATGTTGGGGGGATGGAGGGAGAGAGTACTGAGTACTGGGTGGGACAACTGTTCTAAAAGATAATAATTGGGGACAATTAACAGTTCCATTTCAGCACAGACAGGGTGCTCAAAGCCATCAGTTCCAGGGGATCTATCACCCTCTTCTGGTCTTAGTGGACACTATATGAATGTGGTATTCAGACACCCATGTAGACAAAACAACCCACACATAAAGTAAATAAAATAACAAAATGAAATAGAAAATGAAATATAACAGTGTATAAAACTGCATATTTACATATCAAATGTATTCACTTCTATGTATTCAAATATTTCAGTTCAATGCCCTGTTGGGGAATATATATATATTGGTGATATCTATCTAACATTTAGACTGAGTAAATAAAGTTCAAGCATTCATTGACCTAAGCATGCATGTTTTTCAACATATTAATGTTCTAAAATTCCTAAGTAGGTTATTTGTTTTGGGTTTTGTTCCCTTAAAGAATTTTTTAAAACTAATGTTTTGTAAGTCACTTACAAAATACTGAAAAGAAAATATCACTGTGTATTTGAAGGAGTTCATCCTCTCCTACAACTGATCCCAGATTCATGACCACTTCTCTCATATACACAATATTTTCTTCTTCTCCTCTTCCTCTTCTTCCTCCTCCTCCTTCTTGATCTTCTTCTACTTCTCTTCCTCCTGCTCCTCCTCCTCCTTCTTTAACATACATAGATTCCAGTTTTGCTGCTCACATACCCATGGCTGAGCGGCCTTCTGCTCCAGTGTGGTCAGCCTATCACAGGCAACATTCAGAGAAAATCAGTTCTCAGGCTGGAGAGATGGCTCAGTGGTTAAGAGAACTTACTGCTCTTCCAGAGGTCCCAAGTTCAAATCTCAGCAACCACATGATGGCTCACAACCATCCGTAATAGTATATGATGCTTACACTGAGTACTCATATAGATAAAATAAATAAATAGACTCTTAACAAAAAGAAAATCAACTCTCCCTCTTCTCCAGTTACAGTAGCAATAGTTCCTTGTCCATCTCCCCTCTCCACGGTGATACTTGGTCTGGGCTGAGCTTATAAAGGGCATGTCTTCACAAACACTGTGAGTTCGTGTGTGCAGTTGTCCTGTTGTGTCTGGAGGCCTTGTTTATTTTATTCACTCTCCATCTCCTGCTCTTACATATGTCTGCCCTATCATTCACCATGATTCCCCAGCCTTGCAGGAGAGGGATAGACAGGCTTCAGCCAGGGCTGAGCATTCTGCAGTCTTCCTCTCTGCATCTTGGCCTTGTGGTTCCTTATGTCAACCCCATGCTTCTCTGAGGACTGCTAAGAGATGCATTCATCATCCCTCAAAGAAAGGTAAGACATGGTTAACCGTTTTGTATTGGAGCACCAGTTGCTGTGTTCTTCCCTGGGTAGGACTATTTCTCAGACTCTCAGCATTCCATAGTTACCTGTGATCCTGTGTGTAGGGTTGAGGCCTCATTAACTTTCCCATACCCACTTAAGCATGTCTATGGTAGTCTTTGTTCAGCTCATATTTAGACATACATGTTGGTGAGAGTTTAGGGAATGTATGTATATATGTATGTATGCACGCACACATGCATGAATATAGGCATATAGGTAGGTATCACCAATTAATTAAAACAAAGACCATGAATTTGAAAGACAGCAAGAAGTGTGGAGGTAGAAATGGGAAGAGGGAAATAATGTCGTTATATTGTAATCTTTAAAAAAAAAAGAAAAAATTAAGAAGTTAGAACAATATATAAGTTAGGCAAAACAAGTAAAAAATATCCTTCATCAAATTATCTGAAGACACAGCTTGCTTTTTTCCTTGTTGAACCAGAGCATAAAGTCCCTTTGAGGGAAATGATCATCAGCGGTGAGCAGGGAGGAGATAGGGTAAGGTAGAGACATGGTCACAAAGACCCTACCATTTTCACATTACACTTTTCTTATTTCTAATGTGTCTTCCTGGAAACCTTTTCACTGTTTTCAAGAGTTCTTACAAAGTTTATTCTTACAATGTCTGTCTGATATGTGACAGTGCTATAGAAGGCTATCTTTTGAAGCCATTTTAATTGATGTCCTCTGTGGCTCTTTTGGATGATTTAACTCGTCTTTCCTCATATCATGGAAATGTTTGGAATGTAGGCCAACAGAACTTAGCTCGAGTCCTTCCATCACTTCCCATCCTGCACATACAGAAAGAGAACATGGAGAATGGGGTGGGAACACAGAGATGCTATATCTCTCCCTGTACCCAGTGAAAGCTCCCACAACTCACCATTATCTTCTTTTTTTATCAAGTTAATTTTTTCTTTATCATTTTATTTTTATTTTTTAAATTTTTTATTAGATATTCTCTATATTTATATTTGAAATGTTATCCCCTTTGTCCACCCCGCTCCCCTCCCCCTCCCCCTCTACTTATCTTCATGAAGGTGCACTAGCTCTCAATCACCCTCTCCACCTCAGTACTTTGACATTCCCCTACATTGGGAAAACATGCCCTCCCTGGACCAAAGGCCTCCTCTCACATTGATGCCAGACACTGCTATTCTCCGCTGCATATGCCACTGGAGCCATGGGCCTCTCAATGGTTGGTGTTCTAGTCCATGGGAGCTCACCATTACCTTCTTATAGCCCATGCTCCTGAGGTCATGGGAGAAATCGCCAGAGAAGGATAAAGGGGCCTGGCAGCGAATGGTCAGTGGCATTGCCCCTGTACATTAGCACAGGAAGTTCTGTTCTTCCTCAACACTCTGTGGACGAGAGGATGGAACAGTGAGCTCTGCAGACATAGACCCTGAGAGAACAAGAGGAGATGTCACGGAAAAGCCACTTACTCTGTGTGTGTTATGGGAGTTTTTGAAAAATATATTTGCAATCCCATTAAAATAATACTTTCTGTACATTCCTCTCACCTCACAGAATCTTTTCTTGAAGTGTGCCCTTTTAATCACACTGCTGCTGCCCCCACTGCTCTGTGTCCCTTCCTGTGCTTGTCTTCCTGATGCCGACTGCCTTGATGACCAATGACTGATGTGTGTGGTCAGAACGAAGGCAATTCTTGTCCAAAGCGTTAGATGTATAGATCGTTTGGGTCTTGTCTGTCATTCTAAAACTAAGCATTCCATTCTTGCAAATGCACGAGAAATACAACTTTATCTGATTACATCCACATTTGTAAAGTTGTCCTTCACATCAAATGGGTGTTGGCACAGACCGCACCACTCTGCTGTGCATCAGTGGAAAGAAACCACAGGTGCCGGATAACAGCTTTTGGTGGCAAAGGATTTAGTGCAGCCATGTAACAGTGGCTGATGAAGCAAAGTCCTGAAGACCAAGCCTGCTAGAACTGCACCAGTGTTCTGAAACTCAGGGCTAAAACACACTCAGCAGTGTTTCTGTTCTTTGTGGCACTTTCCCCAAATCTTGGCAACCGGTTACAATCCTGTGATAGAAGTTATTCTTCCTACATGGAGCTTACCATGTAGCTACTACTTGATACATTTCATTTCAGTGTATTGAATCTTGTGGATTCATTGATCTCTTCCTGGTACAAAATTCTTTAAGGACAGCAGCACATTGAATATTAGAAAATATTTTTCACATTTAGTTCCATGATTTTAATGGTCTGCTTTACACTGAAAATGTGGAATGACTACAATTGTTTGAAATTTGATCTTATTTACTGTTAAGTCAAGCAGCTCTTATGAAGCAATTATGCAAGATAAAGACTAAAACGGAGAAATGAGGAACTCAACAAGTTTCTTGAGATTTCTTTTTAAGAAAATAAGTATTAAAGACAAAGAAGTGAGACCCATTAGATTGACTATTTAGAGGTATTAGCCACCATTTGATGTTGCTTCTGCAACATATACACATAGTTAGATATTTAAGTACACAGAATAGGTACTTTAATTAGTCTACTAGCTACAATCGCGTTGTTTCTGTCACTGGTATGCTTCTGTGTCCTAGTGAGCAGGCATAGTAACCCACTCACTGTTCTCAGCCTGGTATCTGGGAGTCACACTAATATCCCATTTCTTTTATCACAGATTGATTATTTTGTTATGCTTTCTTTGATGTGCACATATCAATCTCTTGTTTTCAACCCAATAATCAATGCCTTTAAGTTTCTTCTGATATATAGGAATATCTTCTATGGCATCATCTGGCTCTAATCTAGTCCTTCCTCAAAGTACTCCTAATGACACCACCACAGTGCTATTTAGTTAAGGATTAAAATATGAGACATTCATGAAGGCAAAAGTAACACAAGGTTATTGAATGTTAAGATATACCTAAAGATGCAATAATGGCACTCATGTCTTGGATGCAACCATTAACTGTCTCTAATAAGATTTAAGAGTCACTCAAGAGAGTCGCACCCTAAGTCTTGGCCTCACTGCATCAGTGGGTCAAGGGTGGCACGGGGTCCCGCTGCTGTGACTGCCGTAATACTTGAATATGGTAGACTGGTTTACAGACTAAGAGTGTAAAGTCTCATTGTAGAGCAAAATGGGAGATGAAGCAGGCAAGAAGATCTTTATTCAGAAATGTGCTCAGTGCCACACAGTGGAAAAAGGCGGGAAACACAAGATGGGTCCAAATCTCTGGGGCCTTTTTGGCTGGACAAGCCCCAGGCTTTTCTTACACTGATGCAAACAAGAATAAAGGTGTTATCTGGTCAGAAGAAACTTTGATGGAATATTTGGAGAACCCGAAGAAATATATCCCTGGCACTAAATGATCTTTGCTGGTATCAAAAAGAAGAGTGAGAGAGAAGATCTTATTTGGTATTTAAAAGGGGCAACATCCTCATGAAATAGCATTACAGCTTAAAAGTATTAATTACCAGTTTCAAATACTGTGTTTAATAAGAAGCTTATCTGATATTTTTGATCAGCCTAAAGTAATTTTAACATGTTAAAATAAAGGTTGGTATTTTTGATTGTGTTAAAAAAAAAAAGAGTCACTCAAGAGATGAAAGCTAATGCCATAAGCATTCCTGGGGAGGGGCCAAATGAATTTAGGATATGCATGTTCTGTTAGTAAAAAGATCTTGCTTCTTTTCAGTGTTCCTTCTTTGTTCTCTGATGACGCCTGTGCCATCACTGTCACCGAGCCTTGGACAGAGGCCTGGGGGATTGAAAAAGAAACACACAGACACACACATGGGTCACTCAATAATCGGTGAATGCCAACCAGGCTTTACTCGGGACTCCTTTTATATGGGATGAACTACAGAGCCTCGGGAGGTCAGGTGCAGTCACGAGTGTACAAAACAGGATGTCCTCAGGGTAGGGATAGCTCGGATGGACCATTCTAGGGTGTGGCTAAGAACCACAATGGATACAAGGAAGGAGTTCTTTAGCAAAACAAGTGGGGGAAGGAAAAATAAGGCCAGGCTCCAATGGTGGGTTACAACAGTTCTCTATCCTTAGCATTTTAACTATAGCCTGACAGGAGAAATTTTTGATTATTATAAATAAAATCAGCAGGAGGTAAATATAACATTAAAATTTCAGGATTAATGCCTCAGTAGACCAGCAGCAAGTTGTCAATAAGATCCTAGTCATGTGAAATTTAGATTTGTTTTTTAAGCCTGGGCTTATAATCAGTGGAAAATGAGAGGACTAAGCCCATTTAGTTACAGGTGTGTGGGTGTGTTTATATAATTTTTCCAGTTATTAGTTATTAGATTAACTTCTCAGAACATAATAGAATTAATCTAAGAATGCACTAATATTTGCATAAGAAAGATGTCATTTTCTAAAAGTGTATGAATCTGAAACAAAATGCTTCACACTAAACACAATTTAGTCATACCTGAACTTGTCACAATTCTCCCAGAGAGTACAACTCCATTTATCACAAACTTAAACAGCAGGTTTTGCTTATTCTGGGCTAGTGACTAAAAAAGCACAAAGGGGAACTACATACTTGTCTTTGTGATTAACTATGATCATATCCCAAGCGAAAGGCTTTCTTGTGCTACCTGATTTTAGACCTGTTGAAAACAGCAGTAATGAATTGAGGGCGAGGGAGACGCCCAGTCTAGCCACGGGAGGGCCACAGCATCCCCACAGTGCTCTAGTGCTTCCTGATCAATTAATTTTGCAGGCAGTAAGATATCTAAAGTTTTTCAGATTATGAGATATTCAGAGGTTAGTTTAAGAAACTGCCATCAGAGCACCAGGGAACTCATCACAAGCACTGGGACAAAGAATTTTAATTTACATCACAATGAGACAAACCATGCTTCCTAAGGAAAATGATTTTAAATCTAGCCTCAGTTCCTTTATCAGCAAAATGAGAATAAAAATAAAAGTTACAGCAGGATTATTCTGCTAAATACATCAGGTATGCCACATCTGTAGAAAAGATAAAATAAAGCACGCAGTTTGCTTGTCCATTTCTCTCAGGTTTTCCAATTTCATGGGATACAGAGTTTTAATGTATTTCCTTATAATGTTCAGAATTTCTTTGGTTCCTGTTGCAATGTTTTCCTATTTGTGCAGCCCCCTATTATTTTGTGTGTGTGTGTGTGTGTGTGTGTGTGTGTGTGTGTGTGTGTGTAGCCCTGGCTGTCTTAGAACTTGATCTGTAAACCAGGTTGGCCTTGAACTCACAGAGCTGTGTCTGCCTCCATCTCCTGAGTGCTGGGATTAAAGGAGTGTACCACCATGGGCTGGGCTCCCTGTTGGTTTCTTACTCTTGCCTTTTTGTTAGTTGAGACTACAGCTTTCCAACCTTGTTTATCTTGTCAAGGAACCAGCTCTTAGCTTAGCTGATTCTCTGTTGTTTTCTTAGTTTCCATTTCACTAATTTCGGCTTTGATTTTCACTAACTGGATTTGGCTTTTGTCTGTTCTTGTTCTTTAAATTTTTAATAGCACCATTAAGTTACATTCTTGTGTTCTGTCTTTATTTTTTTCTTTGAAGATTTGTTTATTATATGTAAGTACACTGTAGCTGTCTTCAGACACACCAGAAGATGGTATTAGATTTCATTATAAATAGTTGTGAGCCACCGTGTGGTTGCTGGGATTTGAGCTCAGGACCTCTGGAAGAGCAGTCAGTGCTCTTGACCATTGAGCCAACTCTCCAGCCCGTGATCTGTTTTTCTAATGGAGGAACTTCAAGCTATGTTTCCCTCAGAAACACCAGAGGAAGGTGTGTGTGTGTGTGTGTGTGATATCTTCATTTAGTTCCAGAAGTTTTTCTTCCTTGATTTCTTCTTTAACCCATTTACCACTTGGTAATGAGCTTTCAAATTTCCATTAATTTGTATATTAACTAAATATTTACTTGCTAGCTAGTAGTGTTTATTACTTTATGGTCAGATAGGGTATATGAATTTGTTTTAGTCTTTCTTAATTTGTAAAGATTTATGTATCAACAAGAAGTTTCTGTATACTACTGAGCACAGTGTGTGTGTGTGTATACACACACCTATATTGGTGCGTAAGTCGATAAATCCATGACATATAGCATCTTTTAATTCTGATGTTTCTCTGCGCCCTCCTGACCCCCCGCAGATGATCAGACTATTGGTAGAATATTGAAACCATTTACTATTACTGGGTTGATGTTAATGTGTGTCTTAAGGTCCAGTAATATGTTTTTATCATATTTTATGAAACTGTGTACAGGAGTTTGGTGCATATATATTTAGGGTAGTAGTTATCTTCTTGGTTAACTGGCCCATTGATTACAATTAAATGTCCTTTATCTCTTTTAATTAGTTTTAGCTTGAAGGCTACTCTGTCAGATATTAGGAGAGTGATATGTTTGCTTCCTCATGCAGTTTGACTGGAGCACGTTTGTCCAGCCTTGTACTGTAAGGCAGTACCTAACTTTAAAGCTGTGCTTCTGTAGACAACAGATGGACTTTGTTTCCTGATTCAGTTAGTCACCTGTGTATTTTGGTTGAAGACTTGAGACCATTGTTATTTATGATTGTAATACAAAGCTGTATCCACTGCAGTCGTGTTGCTGGTCTTTGGTGCTGATGCTTGGTGTTTTAGGAATTACAACTGCAGTGTCTTTCTACAGTCTCTTGGCCATGCTCCTTCTTTTCTTCAGTCCAAATCTTCCTGTATTTTCTTTAGGCTTGGTTTGTTGGACATAAAAATTTCAGACTATTTACATAATGGAATTTTTTCTTTTTCCTTCAAGTAAGGCAAATAGTTTTGCTGAGTATATTAGTCTAGGTTGGCTCTCATGGTCTTTCAGCACTTGGATTGCATTGCTACAGACTCTCCTGACTTTCAAATTTCCAGTGAGAAATCAACTGTTATTCTGATAGGATCTCGTATATGTGACTTTTTAAAATGTGATTTTTTTTTCTTGCAACTTTCAGTATTCTTTCCTTGTTCTATATACTTAAGTATTTTATCTATGGTATGCCATTAACATTTTCTTTTCCGGTCCTCTCTATTACTGATCTGTATGATTCTTGTGTCTGTACGGGTATGCCTTTCCTTACTTTGGGGAAGTTTTCGTCTATGATCTTGTTGATGCCATTGACTTGTATCCATGCTTCTAGTTCAAAGGCTGTTTTTTTCCACAGCACCCATATTTCTTATATGTTCCTGCCATGTGGATTTTTAATTTATTTTAGACAGTTTTGTGTGTGTGTGTGTGTGTGTGTGTAGCCCTAGCTATTCTGGAACTATCTCTGTGCTCATGCTGGCCTCTGCCTCTCAAGTACTGGGATTAAAAAGGTGTGCCACCACTGCTTGTCAGGTTTTTTCGCTTTTCATATTATTTTTTTCTATACCCTCTCCTTTATCTTCATGTCCTGATATTCCATCTTTAGCTTAATTCGTTCTATTTGCAATGCTTTCCACTGAGCCCTTTAGTTGGGTTATTGCGTTTTTCAATTCTATCATTTCATCTCAAATCCTTTCAATATTTCTTTTAATCAAATTCATTTTCAAGTCCTGGATTATCTTTTTGGCATTTTCATCATCTTTATGTTCACATTTTCTTGGGCATTACTCATGCATCTTAAAACTCCTCAAGTTCTTTGATGAAGCTTATAATTTTTTTTTTTTTTTAATTGTGTGCCCAGAGTTCCTCTGGGTAATTTTCATTGGCAAACATTTTTACAGAACTGATGTATTTTGAGGAAAGACACTTTGGTCTTTTATACTGTATGTATTTTTGAGATGAGATCTGGACACATGGACTTTTGTTAGTTCTGATATGGACAGAGCAGGTTGGATCCTAAAAGAGGGTGAGTGGAGTTGGCCTAGAGATTGGATATAACTTAGATGGAATGAAGTCTGTGGACTCAAGGGACTGCATTGGTGTGCACGGTGTATCTTTATCCAAGCCTGGAGTTTGAAGGTATGTCTGGGGTTAGGGAAGTTTGTGGATCAAGCAGACTCACCTGGCTAGAGAAAATGTACAGGATTAGGCTGGGTGACAAGGTTGAATGTGGTATTTGAAGAAGCTACTTGGTTGGGAGCAGTCAGTCTGCCTTCTTCTATAACTCAGGGTCCCCTGCCCAGTGTTAGCATTCACTGTCATGGACTGAGCCTGCCCACATCAATTGTCAATAAGAAACAGAGACCCATAAAGTCAATTACACTGGGCCTTGGAGGTCATGGAAAGAATCACTTGCTATTATATTACATGAAGGCAAAGAAGCTACTGCCAGTGGATAACAGTTCCCAAACAGTCACATTAGAAGCAGCCAGGTTGCTGTGTCATTTAAACAGAGTCCCCTACAACTTCCTCACTTCTAGAAACCCTGCTTAAGTCCACCAAGGTACTCCTCGAACAGGAATGCCCTGACAGTAAACACGTGACAGACAGGGTTGGAGCAGAGCACTGCCAACAAGTTTTTAAATCAAAATCATACATGCCTAAACTCAGAAGTCTTGAGGCAATTAAATGCTTGCCAAAAAATGCTTTTCTGCAATTAGCACTCAAGAACTCCACTTGAAATATTGCATGATTTATGCAGTAAGTCTTCTGCCTCCATGGCAAAAGTAACAAAACTTGACACAAACTTCCCTCGCCATGGACCCTTCCCAAATGATGTCCCAGTTTGTTTAGGTTCTATCTTGTTTCATTAATTACAACTTCCAAGTAAGTAAATAAAGTTATTTTGTTAGCTAAACAATAAAGCAGGCTTCCAATATAGTGAGAGGCAAGCAAAGTTGTGCAAACTTGTGATCCTAGCACTAGAGAAGGCAGCAGGGTAGTGAGGTCAAGGCCAGTCTGGGCTACCCAGTAAGATTCTTAAAAACCAACACCAATACCAACAAAAGGTCAAAATAAGCCAGGTATGGTAGTGCATCCTTTAACCCCAACACTCGGGAGGCAGAAGTGCAAGGAGTTCAAGGCCAGCCTAATCTACAGAGTCCCTGAACAGGTAAGATTACATCAACAAAGCGATGCTAAACATCGTTTGAAAGGCCAAAACACAACATAAGAAGTGCAGGAAAGTGGCAGCCAGCAGAGACTCCTTCATTAGCTGTCTTTTCTTCTACTGGAAGAAGTGCTGCTGTGATATGCAGTAGAGCCTCTTCTCAAGCCAGCTCGACTTTTCTCACACCCGCAGAAAATTCTAGACCTACATTTAACCTACAAATAAATCAGACACAATTTCCCAACAGCATCATTTCTTACAGTCGGGGCATCATGTCAGTGCAGTGGAGCATCCAGTCCGTCACACTGACATTCCTACTCCCCACTTAGAGCCCTTCTGCGGCCGGCGCTCATTCCCACAAAGGGGACTGCACTTGACAATGAGCAGCTGGGAGTTCACTTGGAAAGGTTTTACTTTGTAGGGCAGCACTCAAGTGCACACATGGATTTCCTGTTCTAAAAAAGTCAAAAGCCTCAATTCTCACCTATTAGTCCCAGCATACCTAATCCAAAGAGATCAAGGCAGACCCGGCAGGTAGCTTCAGTAGGTAAAAACACTGGCTACAAAGTTACACCCCCAGACCACATGGTACAGTACAAGGTACCTCTGACTTCCACATTGGTACAATATAAACACACACACACACACACACACACAGGTTTTAAAAAGTATGAAAGACAAAATATAAAGTCAAAAATATTTATTCCAATAGTCTATCATAAGTTAGTACAGACTTCACTCTGCTGTAGATGAGTTGAAATGACGCCTCCTTTCTTATCCAGCCGGAGCACACACCTTCCATGTTGGATTGTGTCCGAATCCAGATGACCAGTGTCCTTTATCCCCAAAGTAGGCTAAGACATTTGTGAAGAGGAAAAATAAATTAACATGGAAACCAGGTCTTACACATTCACATTTGTTTCTGTATTAAACTCAGTTATTAAAAGACAAGAACCCATAGGCAGATAAATTAAAAATAACAAAACAAAATCAAACATATAAAAATATAGTTTGTTTTACTTTTAAATGTGGTTACCTTGAGAAAAAGAAATTTTCAGTTTATATATAAAATGAAGTCAACCAAAACATAAACAATGATTTTCCTTAACTTAAAGGACCAGGGAACGGAAGTGAAACTGTATTACTGTTACTAAAGTGTCAACACAACAACCCTTTTACTGAGTACTCAGTGAGACTGAAAACACACACCACAGTTACCATCCCTGCTTCTCACCACATAAATCTGACAGGGAAATGGCCGCACAATCAAGGACGAGTGACTCTCACTAAGGGCCACCTAGGCCTACCCACATCCCTGGGAGCCATCAGCCACTATTTTTACTTCTGCAACCTCCCACCCAGAATCCTTAACTCATGAAGGGGGATAGACTCCCATAGCATTTGTTAAAGGGAGGGACACCAGGAATCAATAAAGAAAAGACATGTTTTATGTCTAAATCTTACTGACTAAAAATGCGACTTCGTAACAATGAGGTTCTGAAGTTTATCCTTAAAGGCCATGCGGACCTTTCTATGCTTAGAAAACACAGCATGCATTTACCATTATGTATCAAATATTAATGGTGTCCCATTGAGTCCAAGTATTTTTACATATAGCTAAGATATGAAAGCAAACTCTTCAGCTATTAAGATCTCTTTCTCAATGGAGTAAACATCCAAATTAAGAAAAAAGACAATATCTCTTGGTCTAACACAGACAACAGAAATAATGATACTCATTTTACTTATGGCTTAGCTGGGTGTAATGAACTAAGCCTGTAGTTCAGCACTCAGAAGGCAGAGGAAGGAGGATCAAGAGTTCAAAGCCTAGCCAGGAAGTGGTGGTACATGCCTTTAGGTCCAGAACTTGAGACATAGGCAGGTAGAGAACTCTGGGTTCAAGGTCAGCCATGTCTATGTAGTGAACTTCAGGACAGCCAGGGCTATATATAAAGAGAGACCCTGTCTCCAAAAACTAAAACTCAAAAAACCAACAAAAAGTTTATTGGTCAAGTAACCTGACAAGTACTGTTAATATTTACATAAAATACTGTTATTTAATTTTCATGCCAGCCTAATTTAGAAGACATTATATCCAAATTATAAAAGAACCAAAACTTTGAAAGTTTAATGATCTCTTGAAGAAACATACTTGATGCTTTGCAGAATTTGGGGAAAATTTCCAGGTTGATACAGCAGTGACTATGGTAATGTGTCTTAAGTGAGCTTTTCTCTAAAGATATAACTGGCTGCAATCACTGAGTCAATCTGGAGCACACACATCACCTCACTCCCATTTCACAAAAGAGAAAATTCATAGTTCAAGGAACAATGGCTAAAAAAAGGAACTAGTGGGGAACTGTGACAATAACTTTAAAAACCCGTTCCACGAGGTGCATCCTGTAACCTGAGCAAGCAGGTGGCTGAGTTCCAGGCCAGCTTGATGTATAGAGAGAATTCAAGGCCAGCTTAGGGCACACAAGACTTTGCCTCACCTCTCCTTGTCCCCCTCAAAACACACACACACACACACACACACACACAAGAAAAGGAATCTGTGTCATAGCAGACCAAAGAAAAGAATAAAATGAGGAAATAAAAAAAGTGAAGGCCATATATGAGGAATTCTTACAGGACAAACTACCTGCACTCGGGGCAAGGATACAGAGGCTTTGGACACCTACAACCTAAACTATGTGTCCTACTCTGGAGGTACTCAAGTGACAACTCAGACGAAATGTACAAGACACCTAAGATAACTGGCACAGGTGACTCAGGTGACTGGTAATGTTACTACAGACTGTCCATGTCCAATTTTAACAAAGAAGGATTTGTTGGGGGTGTGGTTCTTAGCAAAATGTTTGCCTGATGTGTGCAGGGCTTTGGGTTGACTGCCCCAGCACTCTGAAAAAAGAAAAATTGAAATTTGAAGTACTTCTAGTATAAGCACTCCGGCAAGGAATACCGGAGAAAATACATCTGTATTTTCTGCATATGTCTGAAACACAGCTGAAATCCCACAGCATGCACATGCAGTGTTCATGGTCGTCATAGGGACTGGAACGCCAGTCCTTCAGGACCATACCAACCTGTTAGGACTCTGCTTTCATCGTAATATTACAACATTTACACACATGTGCATATATATATAAACAAACATGTTACTATGTTTCAAAAGCTGAATGTGCTCAAAAGCTCAAATATTGAAAATCTATTGACCAGTCTATAAAATACTGGAAGTGGATAGAACCTTTAAGAGAATAAGTCTTATGGGAAGTTGGATCCTGAAGGCATGTCCCCAGGTGGGATACCGAGACTCTAGCCCATCATCTCCCAGCTTCCCTGGTTCTACCAGGTGAGCACCCTCTCACTCCTACTAATGTTAGGGACAGTGCTACCAGGATCAAAGTGTCAGGGTCGAGCAACCATCATATAATGCCTCCTGAACTGTAAGCCCCAAATAAGCCTTTCCTCTTTATAAACTTGTCACAGTAATAGAACAGTGACTAATAATAAGTACACATACAAACATATGTATTTATACATACATATATAATACACACATACACAAACTGTGTGTATGAAGCTTATATGTATTCATATGCTTTGACTTACTAATCTCCTAAGAACTTATCATAAAAAATACAATCAACAAAAGCTATATGCAGTAAAATGCTTGGGGAGCTGGAGAGATAACTCAGCAGTTAAGGGCACTCCCTGCTTTTCCAGGACCAGAATTCAATTCCTAGTACCTACACAGAAGTTCACACCTGTCTGTAATTTCAGCTCCAGAGGATCTGACACTCTTTTCTGGCCTCCATAGTTACCAGGCACACAGTACTCAGACACACATGTAAACAAAATACTAATATATATAGTAACAATAATTTGTAAAGCTTTAGATGTTACATTGTTATGAAAAATACTGAAACCCTAAAGTAACTAAAAAGTAAAAAATATAGGGATATCAATTCTAATTTTAGGTGAAAAGACCAAAGTTCTATGTATGGCTGTTAGAATTTGATACACAAGTTTACCCTTTCATGGGATAAGGAGATAAATTAGTTCTTTTCTTTTTAAAATGTATATCATTACTATACATAGTAAATAAAGATTTTTAAGGTGGGAGGAAGAAAGCAAAGCAGGTACTCAGTAATTAATACAAGCAAGACTAGACCACAATATTTCTTCCAACAACTCAAGACTATAACAGTCAAGTTATGGGTCATCCACTTCCTAATGATTCAATACCAATTAATATATAAGCATCTACTTTCAAATGTTGATATTCAAGAGCATTACCTTAAAACTGATGGTTCAGGCATTCCAGGATCTGCACCCCTCGTAAATCCTGAAGAAAAAAAAAAAATCAAAACTTTCAAATGAAGCAATTACAAGTCCAGCAGACAAAATGTCTACAATCCAATCTGGGACATCCATCTCAGCTGACTCATGTTGCTGAAGGATTCTAGTTTTCAGCAGAATGTGGAGCAACATCCATGGCCATTAGGCAGAAAGGACAGTTGTTTCCACTGTGCAGACAGCAGATCATCTTAACATGGCCTACTTTTATTCAGTCACTCCCCATGACTATTACAAGTCCCAAACCACACTTGAAAACTATTAAAGGCTTAAAGGAAAATGACACCTTTTCTGAAAGTTTAATTGAGGATATCTTACTTTATCTTCCACAAACTACTCTCTTTATAAAGCAAAGGCTCATGGTAGCAAAAGAGGGAAAATAATTTAATATTATTTATCTACCTATACAGATCAATATACTCTAATTTAAGTATGAAAAAAAAACCTTTACTATTTAAATACAATTTAAATATGTTGGTTATATATATACTCAGTTGATGATATATATACTAATTTCCTGAATAAATGATTAAAATTAAGGATATCAAGAACTGTGAGAGGCTGAGTGAGTATGGTAGCCAGCCCTTGGGTATCCCAAGTTTGGTAAGAAAAAAGTCACACACCACAACTGTGAGGGATCTGAATTTTATCCTACTTTCAAGCAACAATTGATGGTTTCTGACACTGGTAGAAATAAGTCTGGTCACACACACACAAAGAAGTGCTGGAAGGGCAGCCCTATCAGCACCAACCTTAAATACCCCAACTCTGATGCTGGGGTAAAAATCACTGCAATGACGAGCCCTGGGAGAGGAACCAATGTGCAACATCCCGTCCTAGACGGAAGATTCTGACAAGTAGCTAAAGCATCTAGCTAAGCAGAATCTCCATCTAGACATTCTAGACATAGCTGTGCATATCTGTAACCCATTATCCAGAAGTTGAAGGCCAAGAGGAGCCTGGATTACAGCCAGGCCAGCCTAGACTACATGAAAGGGCCTCACCTGGAGGGGTTGGGGGTGGAGTGTATCTCAAAAGAAGAGCCTAGTGCACCTGTAATCCCAACTACAGCAGAGATGATAAATTCAGCCAGCCTCGCCTACAGGAATTGTAAGGACAACACGGCCTACAAAAGTCATGTCCACAGTGGGTGGTGGCACATGCCTTTAATCCCAGCACTCAGGTGGCAGAGGCAGGGGTCAGCCTGGTCTACCTAATGATTCCAGGACAGCCAGAGCTACAAAGAGAGACCCTGTCTCAAAACAAATAACAAAAAAGTAAGCTGTCACAATTATTTATCTGATACCTATATAATGTCACTATCTGAGGTCCCCCCACTTTCAAAAGAGGAAAGCTGGATGTGACCGTGCAGGCCTGTCATTCGAGCACTTGGAAGTTAGAGAAAAGAGAATCAGGAGTTCACAGGTAGCCTGAGTTACACATAATACTTAGGAATGCCAAGACAAATATTTAAGTCCTATCAAAACATCCAGTTTATCACAGCTCACATACATCTCACAGGCACTACAGCTGCCGGAAGAAGTCCAGCCTAGCTAAAGGCTCTGCCAAGACTACAAATAAATGTATATTATCTTCTATGACGCAAGTCTTCCAAAACAAACCAGGAGCGGCACCTTGGGAGGGTCCTGCTTTAAACATGTGAAATGTCAAATTCCATATTCGAGTTCTGAGACCTGGAGTTAAAATCCTCTATTTTCCTTTTACCTATGGGTTGAATAAGGCAATTAAGATAAAAAAAAATGTTAAAACTAGTCAACCAGAAACAGGATAAGGACCAGCGTGTAGGCCTGGGTGAAAATATATGCCTGGATAGTCAGGCAAGTTAAGTATGCCTTTATGGCTTGGTTTCTTTCCCTGCAAAATAGGGTCAGTAACCGAAATCCTTCATTATACAAGAAAAGCTTAAGCATCCAACTACTATCACAATCAGGCTCTAAGGCAGTGATGTTTTAACCTGATTAGCGTCTTTCCACTTAGGCTGACCTACAGGTTAAGGACACGCCCTGAAAGCCAAATAGGTGATTAACCTTTCTTTAGGGGAATCATATGGACCTAAAACCAATCGTGAAAGGTCTTGCTTTCATTTTACAGATGTAAATACGTAAATATAAGGGGTTGCATGGCTGGTTAAACACTACCCAAATCGCTAAAGAGAACTCGAAGATGGGTTCAGACAGCCCTCGGAAACCGTGGACCACGTGGTGGCCGGGTTTATTTTCCCGGAAGACCAAAAAAAGAGAGTCAGACCCACCAACCCCTGCCCTGCGCCTCTTCCCACGTTCTTCAGCCACTGACCCAGGTAAATCACGAGAGGAATAAAGCCCCAGCGAATGGCAAACTGGCCGCCCTTGAAGAGCTGCTGCAGCCTCTGTTTGGCTTCTTTGCTCAGCTTCACCATGGTGACAACGGACCAGCGGAACGAGGAGCCCCTACAAACAGGACCGCGTCCGGATAGCGGAAGGGAGGGGAGCTGCGCATGCGCCACGTGCGACCTTTACGGCAGGAGTCGTGAGGCATTGCCGACAGAGGCCGTAATCCGTCGCCCTCCACCGATTTAGCTCCGCCTTGCCTCCGGCGCGGGCGGTACGGGTTCGCTGCTCTCTCCTCGTTTGTCACGTTTTTGTTGTTAGTAGGAATCGGGCTTTTCCTTGAGGGGGCGGGACGGGGGTGGTCTTTAAAGCTAGGGGCTCGGCGTTTAAGACAGTGCTGCCATCGAATCCACTGAGCTGCTACTGCGTCTGCGTGTAGAGTGCTGGAATTCAAGGGGCGCAGAGTTTATCCTCGGCTTCTCTGGTTGCTAAAGATTGCAGTACGCGCTTACTTGCTACCTTCCTTTTGTCTACAACTACCTGTATTTTTTTTCCATCGTCTATCCAGATTTTTAAAGCACACATCCCAGTGATCTTTCTTTGAGAAAGAAGGAATGTTAATAAAATTCCAGAGTACAAAGTGCTAGTATGATTCTATCTACTATTCTGCAATCGTGGCTAAGTTTACTATCCCAGAATTAGTTTCTTCAAGCCAGAAATATGACTGCCCAAACCGGACATCGATAGAGCAGTCTTTAGATTTTCTTCTACTTTGCACCCATGTTCTGTTTTTCATTTGCCAACATTTTCAAATGTGGGAAGTTTCGCATGAAATCTGGGTTTGTTTGTCTGTTTATCTTTGAGACAGGGTCTTTGTAACCTTGGCTGACCTAGAACCGTTTTATGTAGCCCAGGCTGGCCTGGAACTCAGAGATCTGCCTACTTTGCCTCCTTGGTGATGGAATTAAAGGCTACACCATTTTTATTTGGCTCTTGGCTGGACAGAATCCATTGCAACAGTCAAACTGGAGTTAATAAGTGGACTGCTGTTGGCTGCGTGTGAGTGGGGGCTTCCTCATCTTCTGCAAGTTCTAATACACAACATGCCATAATATTCTGGCTCACGTCTTGTCCTTAAGATAGAAAGTTGGTGGTTGTGCTTTGAGTGTTTGATGACAGGTCTAGATTTCTCAAGCTCTAAGAGAGCTCCTTTCTTGATGATGATGGACTGAACCTTTAAACCCGTAAGTCAGCTCCAATTAAATGTTGTCCTTATAAGAGTTGCCTTGGTCATGGTGTCTCTTCACAACAATGAATACCCTAACTAAGATACCCCTGTAAACCTCTTTTTTTGTGTGATGGTTAATCTTTATTGTCAACTTGACTGCATATAGAAACACTATAGACACACCTCTGGGTGAGTCTATGAGGGTGTTTCCAGAAACTGAAGGGTTAAGACTCACCTGAAAGTGGCATCTCATCTCGTGGCTGGGGTCCCAGACTAAAAACAGAGAAATGTACAATGGCAGCATCAGTCTGCTCCCTGTCTTGTGCTCTTGACACCATGACTTCCAGACCATGACAGACTATACATTCTAACTGATCTCAGATAAACTCTCCGTCCTTAACTTGCCATTGCCAGAGCAATGAGCAAAGTAAAATACTGGGGGAAAGGCACTGGGGATTGAACCCATGGCCCCAAGAATGCAAAGAAAGGGCTCTGTGACTCAGCTGTCCCTCTAGTTCTTTCTTGTTTTGACAAAAGATATTTATTAGGGTGCCTCAGCTGCCCTTCAATTTGCAACCACATCCCTTAGTTTCCCACGTAGTAGGCCTGTGCAGCTGAGCTGGCTATAGCTCTAAACTAAATCTGTGTTCTGAAAATAAGATTAGTTTCCAGAATTACTGTGAGGAATAAAAGCAGTTATTGTTGTGAGAGTTTTTCACAAACATGAACATGTTGTAATATCATAGTCAGTGAGAGATGACACCCAGAAAGACGAGTGAGTAAGAAAAAAACGGTCTCCTTTGCACTCTTTTGGAATCAAAGAAAATTAATTTGAACTTGAGTTAGCATTGTGAAGTGAACAATCAGGAGAAATTTCACAAAGAACAAGGCACTTAGCTAATGTTAACACTGCTTTTGTTAGCCATGATGTTTCGTGCATTCGTCACCCTGGAAGAGGAAGTATGGAAGCTTCTCAGTAACCTGTGCTCTGGGTCACTAAGGTACAGTCCCCACTTAAAGGTTTTACCATCTAATTAGAAATAAAGGCGAGCATACCACATAAATTACTCTCCAAGTTGCAACTTTGGGAAAATAAAACATAAAGACAAGATAAAGTGCAAGGATCAGGTGGTTAAACAATTTGTATCAGAATCCTGGTTCTCTCTTAGAGCCTCTTCCTCATGTGCAGAAGAGGAAAATAGTTCCTGCCACCATTACTTACTGTAAACACAACTCAGCCTGCAACCTGCCTACCTGAGTGTAACTCACTGAGCTAACAGTCTCATCCCTTGGTCTCCACGAAGTGGCAAGTTCCGTAGCATCGCCTAACAGTGGCTCACACATACAGCACATGCCTCGTCGGTTGTTCTTGGTAGTTTGCCTTTTTATTTTTACTAGTTTCAGGGATCACAATTTTCCAGACTTGTTTTCCATCCCGTTCTAAAGCTTCCCTGGAAGAGCTTTCTTGGTGCCAGTTAGACACACACCCATGAGAGACGCAGAAAATGGAATTTGCATTAAACTAATAACCCTACGAGTGGATGTGGACTTCCCTAGGGAATTCTTTTCAGTGTACACTATATACACTTGCCGGCTTCTAGAGTTAAATCTCAAGGATTGCCAAGGAACCGAATGAGATCACAGGGCATTTCCCAGGGTACACTGCATAGGACTGCAGATGATTGGAGAAGGACTCTGGGTCACAAGGGGTCACAGGGAGTTAAGATACACTTTTACTGTAAAGGAAGTCATAGACTTTTTGTGTGTGAGGGTCCCAGAAAACTGCAGTTTACATCTGGGAAGGAGTAAGGGCATACATGGGTAAGCCCTAGGCATGGTCATTGTATTAATATTTTTATTAAACTGTGCTCTACATAAGGAGAACTGCCCTGTAACGACAAATGCTTTTAACTGTCAGGGGAGTTTTTGCTTAGCTGGTGAGATTCTTCAGGCAGAAGGGACACCTTTCCCTTCCTAGGTCCCCCTAATTCTGTCATTCTCTCCTCAAAGAATATATTTTTACCAATACAATGCAATGGAAAAAAAGAACATAGGTATAGAAAATGTGACTGTAGGATCAGTGCCCAACTGCACCTGTATGCTGGGTCACTCATTCTGAGTGAGGTAACCCAATCACAGAAAACAAACAAACAAAAAACCCAAAAAAACCAACAACAACAACAACAACAAGTAACCCCCACACATGGTGGGTATGCACTCACTGGTAAGTAGTTATTAGCCCAAAATCTCAGATTACCCAAGATACAATTCATAGATCACATGAAGCTCAAGAAGAAGGAAGATCAAAGTGCAGATGCTTCAATCCTTCTCAGATGGGGGAACAAATATATCCACAGGAGGAAATACGGAGACAAAGTTTGAAGCAAAGACTGAAGCAAAGGCCATCCAGAAAAAAAAGAGACTGCCCCTCCTGGGGATCCAGCCCATATAAAGCCACCAAACTCAGACAATATTTCTGATGCCAAGAAGTGAATGCTGACAGGAGCCTGATATAGCTGTCTCCTGCGAGGCTCTGCCAGATCATGACAAATACAGATGAGGATGCTCACAGCCAACCATTGAACTGAGAACGGGGTCCCCAATGGAGGAGTTAGAGAAAGGATTGAAGGAGCTGAAGGGGTTTGCAACATCATAAGAACAACATACCAACCTGCCAGAGCTCCCAGGGACTAAACCACTCTCCAAAGAGTAGAAATGGACAGACTCATGGCTCTAGCTGCACATGCAGCAGAGGATGGCCTTGTTGGGCATCAATGGGAGGAGAAGCCCTTGGTCCTGCCAAGGCTCTATGCTCCAGTGTAGGGAATGTCAGGGCGGGGAGGTGAAAGGGGGTAGGAGTATGTGGGGCACCCTCATAGAAGCAGGGGGAGGAGGAATGGGATAGGGGGGTTATGGAGGGGAAACTAGGAAAGAAAATTACACTTGAAATGTAAATAAAATATATCCAATAAAAGTAAAATAAAAAAAAAAAAAGAAAAACCAACTCACAATGGTCTAGTTAGCTCTGTGTCAGACACAGCTAGAGTCATCTGGAAGTGGGAATTTCAATGGACGAGTCGGGCCCATAGTCCAGGCGTTTGCTAAGTGTGTAAGTGGTACGACGGTGGCGTCTTTTCAGTTCCATGGTGGCTTGTGACGCTTAACATACCGAGAGCAGGAAGGGTTAGGGTTAGGGTGGCTCACTTGTGGCAGGAATTGAACGGTGGGTTGAGGTCGGTTTGATTGGTTTCCTTTTGTTTTCCCGTGGCTAGAAGGATGGTCTGGCAGTTAGAGAGCACGGCAGGGAAGTCCACACCCTCTTCTGACCTCCACACGCAAAGTCACAGACAGATTTAAATTTTTACGTCTCTTTTTTAAACAAAAGTTCTTATCCACAGCAGGGATCTGTGCATGAAATGTGCAGCTTCATCTTAACGTGGTTGACGTTCATCCTAAGGTACTGTGGACAGCAAGGCTGAGGCTCGTAACTAAAACCTCTGTGTGAACTCGTTAGTAGCCCTGCTGGGATCATAAACAAGAGCGTGGTATCCCAGGGTATCCAGGGCACACACTCAGTAGCTAAGAGGATGAGACCATCGGCCCCATCAAGGGAGGACATTCTCTTGGCTCACAAGTCTGGCTGCTGAGAACAGGCGGGCTGTCCTGGAAGAGACCTGTGCGTGTCAAACCACTCAACAACCATAACTAGAAATATACACAATGGGGGCAATCACTTACATAGTGTCTGCTTTTTCCTTTGTCCTCACTGCCCTGCAGCAACACTGAAATACGTATATGCACATATGCATAAGAGCCATGAATGGGACCCTGACCCACGGCAGCACCTTCCCACGTCAGTGTCTGCGAGTCCATTGAGGACAGGAGAGTTTTCCATCCTCCTGGGGATGTGGGTCAAGACATGGGTGGGACCCAGGAAGATGAGAACACACTTTCTTCCCTTTTCACATGAGGAACCACCTCAGGCAGGAGAAGCAGTTTCATTACTACTGAATCAGGGTCTATTGGCGAAGCTTCTGACTTCAGAACTGAGCAGGTCCCACCCAGCCCCCATCCAGCTGGGCAGTGAGGGGGAAGGAGATGAGGCCTCGAAGCCTCCACACTGATGGCGGATCTCCCTCCAGGAGGATGGGCTACTGGTGTCAGCCGGCACACAGAACAGAGAGGACTGGAGACTTACACTGGGCCAGGCTCGCGGCATTGCACAGGGTGAACGAGGAACATGCTTTCCTCTCAGCTAGTCCTGTAAAAGAAGCTCGAGGGTTTAAAGTTGATAAATGAATCCAATTGACTCCCCATTCAATGGCTTTCAGAGGGCCTCTTACCCTGCTTCCTCCTCCCCCAAGAAAGAGCCCTGCTGGGCTCCTATGGAGAGACAGACAGAATGGACGGTTCTGGACTACCTCAGATTCCCATCAACAATTTTACATCAGCGCAGAATCTTACTCACATTAATTTCTCTGGAAGGGGATGAGGAAAGGCTAAGCAGGAGCCCAGAGCATGATCTAGCAGAGTGTGGAGCTGGGGACAGACTGTCTCTGATCCTAATACAGTGCCAAACACTGCCAATGCTCTGGGATTCCTACTGTCTTCATATATAGTAGTTTGAATATGTTTGGCCAGGGAGTGGCAGTATTAGCAGGTGTGGTCTTTTTGGAGGAAGTGTGTTACTTTGGGGGCAGGCTTTGAGTCTCTTCTCCTAGCTGCCTAGACAACAGTCTGTTCCTGTCTTCCTTTGGATGGAGAGGTAGAACTCTCAACTTCTCCTGTGCCTGGAAGCTGCCATGCTCCTGCCTTGACGATAATGGACTGAACCTCTGAACCTGTAGGCCAGACCCCACTAACTGTTGTCCTATGTGTTGCCTTGGTCATGGGCCTCTTTATATCAATGGAAACACTTAGACAATATAGTTCACTGGGTAAGTGAAGGCCAATCCCTACCCAGAGAGGATATTTGAGGGGTGAGGGTGTTAACTCCATGATAGAAAGTGTACCTTGCCAGATCAAGGCCCTGAAAAGCAAAATATTGCTGGGTCCTAGGATATAAGAACTCAGTTACTGTAGCACAGTGGTTTGTAATGTGTGTGGGGGGGGTCTCAGTCCCTTCGAGAGATATCAGGCATCCTATTTATCAGATATTTATGTTGTGATTCATAACATGAGCAAAATTATAGTTACAAAGTAGCAACAAAATAATTTTGTGGTTGAGGGTCACCACAACATGAGGAACTGTACTAAAGGGTCACAGCATTAGGAAGGTTGAGACCCACTGCTATGCATATAAATGACAGAGTATTATTAGTCCTTGGTGACATTTCTTCTTTTGTGAGGTGAGTAAGGTCTTGCTATGCACCAGGTTGGTCTTGATCTTCAGACTGCCCTATCTCTCCCTAAGGGCCGGGTTACAGAAACTCAGAACACAGTGTCATCTGCCTTTATTCAAATCTACTCTAGGCTCTGGGCAGAATTTTTGGTTCTCACTAAAGAAGGAAAATTTTCTCCGGTGCTCACTGTCCCCTCAGGTTCAGCTCTGTTGGTTTGAATGAGGAATGTCTCTCAGTCTCAGGCACTAAGGCTTGGTCCCCACACAGTGGCACTATCTGGGGAGGCTGAGGAGGAATGACCTGAGTGGAAGTTGGCTCTAGAGATGGGCTTCAAGAGTTTAAAGACTCCTGTGATTCCTAAATCTCTCTGCTCTGTGTTTCCAGTTCCAGTGTGAGCCTCAGCTTCCTGTTCCTCCTGCCGCGCATTCACTCAGCCATCATGGACGTGAGCCTACATAAATTCGTCTATATGTTATCTTGGCCATGGTGTTTTTCACACAACAACGGGAAAATAACCCACACACACCAACACCAGTCATAGTATTTGGCACAAAAATACGAATTCCCTTCTCCTAGCTCAAATGGTCTCAACTCCATCAGTATAACACCTCAAGTTTCACAATTGTACATAAAAGCAAATGTTTGTAAAAGTAGGCCAGAGAACCCCTGGGTGTGGCCCGGCAGTGTTTCTGTGGCTTGTAGACCACCCCAGAGGAAGGCATGCGATTACTTGGTTTCCTGCTTCCCACAACTAACTCCTCCCCTTAGTTTTCCCTCAGGAGAATTCCTGCTTTAGGAGAGAAGGTAAGCCCTTCGGGTGATGGGAACATTGGTTTGCTTTAAGAGTTTGTAAATGTCCAGCCAAAAAGGTCCCTAACCTCCGGCATTCCCAACTAGGATGTTTCCTCCGGCGTTTCCTCAGCAGGTGAGTAACTCAGCAGACATCTGCAGAGGTGGCTGCGAGTGTACACATCAATAAACAGCAGTGGGCAGGGGAACCAGGGTCCTGAGGAGATGCTGGCCTTCACCACTGGGACAACACAACCCCTCCTTGTCCGTCATTAGTTAGTTTCCTGGACTTGTCCTTAATGGCTTCCACAGAAATGCCATCTCAGCGCTGGGAGCCAAGAGTCCAGAATCAAGGTATCAGCTGGACCAAAGTAGCTCTGAAGGCCACTGAAAGGAATCCTTCTTGTGTCTTCCAACACAGGGGTCACAATCCTGGGCATTGCTGGCCATGTAGTCACATCTCTCCCCACTCCCTTGTCACTCACATCAGTCTCTGTCTTTCCTTGTTAGAAGGACAGTTGCTTTTAATCAAGAGGGTGGTGGCTCATGCCTTTAATCCCAGCAGTGTAGAAGCTGAGGCAAGCAGATCTGTGAGTTCGAGCCCCGCCTGGTCTAAGAGGGTGTGCCAGGACAGCCCAGAGTAAAGGGAGAAACATTGTCTCGGAGGAACAACAAATAAACAAAACCAGAACAAGACAAAACCCAAGTTTTTTCAGCCTGATTATGTCAGGCACACATGCCTCCTGGGTCACACAAGGGCTTTGAGGACAAGATGTTTACAGAGCTGGGCCAGCATTGGCAGTGGAGGGTCAGCAGTGGGATTTCTAGGCATGGGGTCCTCTCCTTGCACCAGCCCACTCCATTCTCCATGATGTTACATTTTCCTTAACAGGAGCAAATTCTGTTACATATTGGTCTCCTAATAAAAATAAATACACAAGAGTGTGGAATCGTTGTGGCCCCAAGATCAGCGCAGTTCTTAACCTTCAGCAAGGTGACAGATTCTGCAGTTAGGGCAGTGAGTGGACAGCTGTCCTGTGGTAGGGAAAGGTTGGGAGGCGCTGTTGCCGCCAGGGGGCGCGCGAGGGCCCGCGGTGGAGTCAGGCGGGAACCGCGGAGGGGGCGGGCAGCAGGGGCGCTGGGTCACTCTGGTTGGCTGAGCCCCGGTGCTCAATGTCCGGTCCTTTTTAAACTCGGTCCCGCCCTGGCGCTCTGCTTTTCCGCCGCGGCGCGCTCCAGGTAAGTACTGATCGCCTTGCAAATTGCGAGGTGCCACCACGTGGCCTCGGAGGTCCCCACTGCGCTCGCCCTGCGCGTTGTCCCTGCCCCGTGTGCGTCTCTTCGGTGTGGGACAGGCGATCGGACTCCCGCAGCCCTGATTTCTCCTCTCCCGGGTTGTGGGCACGCGCTGGGTCCGGACGGCCCCGGGTCCTGGGCACACTCGGGGCTCCGGACTTTCCGACCCCCCGCCTAGTAATCCGGTGACAGGGACATTGCCTATTTAGGAAGCAAGTGAAATCAGAGATCGGAAAGTAGCAGGAAGCAGGATAATCGCAGTGTTAGCAAGGGCGGGGGTAATTTCACCCACGCGCCGTGTCGTCGCCGCACGTGTCCTTCAAGTCCCGCTGTGCACAGAGGCTGGGCTTTTTGTTTTGTGCTTGTTTTAAGGTTTGAGGGCGTCGCCCGGGAGCTGGGAACTCTGCCCTCAGGGGGCTGGATTGCCCTTCCTCTGAACAGACTTGGCGGTTTTTGCCTTGGGGAAAATCTGACTGTCCGGACACTTGTACAGGACAGTAGATGCCTAATCTCTGTGTTGTGGAAACATTTTGTCCCACGTGAGAGGTCCTAAAACCAGGCGTAGGTTTCTAACGAGCACCCGGGAGTCCTGCCTGTGCACTTTAACATTTGTGAAGATCTAAACTTAGATGTGCTCAAACTAGGAAAGTGCTACTTAGTAGCTTTCTATTGATTTGAAAACTCTGAATTTGCCGTGAGTAGGCCGAATGAGACATCAATTTAAATAATCATGTATTAAATTATTGAGGCAGGTATTCATTCTGGCCAAAAAACAAAAAAAAAAAAGCCTTTCTGACCTAGTACCTGAGTGCTGGGATTTATGGACATGAATCTGTATACCAGGGGAAGGCCATTTTAGAGGGAACTCAGTGTTGTGAGCTCTTTTAAACAACCTTGTGTGCCCTGCCTAGTACCACAACAAGGGATCAAGAACATGGGTGAAATCTTTTTAGGGGTTGTGTTTTTATTGAGCCATTTAGTTTGAGGGAAATCAGAACAGCATGAACCACTGTCTAAGGACTGGATACAGCAAGCTCTAGGTTAGGATTTCCTTGTGCCGTCTCAGCAAACAAGGTTGGTGCTGCTTCTGGCTTTGAAATCAATGTAAATGGTTTAACTTGCCCTAAAGAAATAGTATGGAAGCCTGGAGAGATGCTCAGAGGTTACGAGCACTCACTGGCTGCTTATCCCGAGTTCAAGTGTCAGTAGCCACATGGTCGCTCATAATGTATCATGAGATCTGGTACCCTCTTCTGGAATTCATGCATGGAGAACATTGAATACATAATAAAATAAACCTTTAAACCAAAAAGAAGTATTGTAACTAGTAATTTTGTTTCCAAACATTAAGAGACTATGCTTCTGGGGTGGATTTAGTCAGAAGGGTTGCCCAGAGAAGTAAAGTGGACTCCCAGCTGTCAGAAGAGTGAGGGTCAGAGCTCTGCAGGAATGAATGCTATTCAGAGACTGGGCTTCATCATCAAATGCAGCTAGTAACCACCAGAAAGGTCCTTTTTGTAAAAAGCTCTGACTTGTAATATTGTTTATTTTCTTTCTTTCTTTTTTTTTTTTTTTTTTTTTTTTTTTGTCTTTCTAGCAAATGTGGTGCTGTGTCTAGGACGCTGAAGAACTTAAGGTGTGTGTTCGATAGAAAGATTTGACTCACCAGGCACAATTCCAGGAGCAATTCTTGGCCAATGATGAGAACTCTAACCTGACTGGATTCACTGCTGTGATGGGTTAAAGGATTTACCTGAGGCCAACAGACTAGGCAGGAATTTAATGCAGTCACCCCACTTCTTAAGTTAGATACGGGGGTTGGGGATGTAGTGAGAGGGCTTAGCAGTACCGAGCCAGGTTACCTTGGATTCTGGGGTCTGGTGGAGAGAACAACTCTAGAGTTATTCTTGGACCCTCATGTGTGTGCCAGCACACCTGTGTGCACACTCAGAATAAATGTAATAAATGGGAGTGTTGGTGAATGAATTAATACATAGAGAAAGATGTGGCTTTGCATTTAAAATCATGTTAAAACGTTCCTGAGTAGATATACCCAGTGTACTGTGTGGTAGTTTAAGTACTTTTAACTAAAAAGATGGTTAATGTTAACATACTGTACACATCTCTGTGTAGCTGTATTTATTCTACTATAGTTTCGGGTCTGATTTCCTCTGGTGTTTCTTCTGCAGCTCTGGAGCTTGAGACGAACTGGTTCAACCTGGAGAAGAGAAGGTATGCTCTGCGTGTAGTCAAGGTTTTAGGTTTCTTTGTCCCCTTCATGGTGGGAACAGATGAATTTTGAGGCAGTGCCATTGCATACACAGAACATGAGAATTTTGTGCCTGTGGAATTCAGTTTCATTATTTAGTTTTCTATGTGTCAGCCTTAGTCTGAAACTTGCCACAATATTAACATTAAAAATCTTTTGAAAAAATTGACTTTATAACTTTTATATATTGTAGTGTTCAGCATTTTTAAATTAAATATTTACATTCACAAAAAAAAAGAAAAATTTGGCTTTATTTGTAAAATACTTGCTTCTATATGTTTTGCCTGCGTGTCTGTACCATGTACACGCGGTGCCCATGGAGGCCAGAAGAGGGCATCAGATCCTCCTGGAATTGGAGTTACAGTTGTGACCTGACATGGATGCTAGGAATTGAACCTAACTCCAAGAAGAGCAGCCCACCAGGGCTTTTAATTGCTGAGCCCTGAACTTTGGCAGCTCATAATTGTCCAACACACGGTTAAGAGATCATGTTCCCAGATGAGGTGTATGGTAGGATCCAGTTGGTGTCCTGGCCCAGTACCTCTGCACGTGTGCTCTAGCTGTGGCAGAAACGAGCAGACAGCCTGTGTGATTTAAACTACAGGTTGATAGCTCATACTCAAATGTCCTATCTCAGCAGATCTCCATCCAACTGGCAGATACTCTTCAGAGTCAGCCCTCCAGCTACCCCAAAACCTGCTCATATCTCTGGCATGGTGTGTGGGGTCCAAAGGGTTTTATTTTGCTGACAGCAATAAAGGAAAGCACATGACCTCTTTAGAGAATGATGTTATCACATATCCAGGTCTGACAAAGTGGAAGAGAATATAAAGGACTTAGTGTGGCCCACAAACTACACATCTCCAATGCAGGAATCTCTAGGGACCTAGCTCCTACCCCTCCGACTACTGGTGTCTTGTGTCTAGTAAATGATTGTTTCTTATCTCTAGGATTTTGTTAAGGAAAAGCCAGTGAAATTACCTGAAGGCGAGTAAACCAGATGTTCCTGACAGTTTCCTCGGATCTGCTATCACCTCCAGCCTGACTGTCCCCCTTCTGAGCAAAAGGATGGGCTGTTGCACAGTAGCCTCGTGGTTTGATACCGTTGCTGCAGGGACTTAAAGTGGTAGCCTGAACTTAAGCTATTAGAAAATGAAATCTACCTCCAATTTTTCTTAGGAACCTTGTGGTCTGGAGATTGTTCTTCATTCCTCCCTAAGTGGCCAGCCACCATGGGGCAAGGGACCACCTGCCACTTAAAATCCCAGCACTCACAGAACAGGAGCAGGGCAGGGAGGCTGGGTGGAGCTGAGTTGCCGAGGGACTCCCCCAGAAGCAGGCTAATGGCCTCATGTCTCCATATCTTTATTATTGAACCACAAGTGGGACCCTGAAAGGCCCTGAAATACGTAGTGCACTGACATTAGGTACAAGTTTCAGATTCAGGCCAGACTTGAGATCACCCCAGATACTCAAGTGAAGTGACATGGTGATGAACACAAGAAACTGAGATTCCAGGCCTCAGAGTTGGAAACATGCCAGGCCTTGGGACAGTTTCAGGGAAGCATAGGTGCAGACACAGGAGGTTTGGGAGCAGCGAGAGAAGCAAGTGGCAGTGTTTGTAAGTGTACATAGACGCTGGAGAAAGAAAAGGATCTGATGGCTAATAGAAGAAAATCGAACATTCGAATATAATAAAGCCCTGAAGTAAGAAAGCAGGATTTAAAAAGAAAATGTTAAAAAATGGAAAGTAATATAACAGAAGGCACCTGGACCCTGAATGGTTCCATTTTAGTTATGGGGCATATCTGTTACAGTAGGTTTAACAATCTCTAAGGTCAGGAGAGAGATGAAAGGAACAAATATTGTCCTTTCTCATCGCAGGAGGCATACTTAGATAAAGAGATTGTTAGGAGCCAGAGCCCATACAATGATCCCCCCCCTACGTGAGAGCATGAACTTTACCCAGGCCCCTGACATTTACTTAAGATGAGCTGCATTCTGGGGCTCCGCAAATGATTGTGCCCAGGTGTCCGGAGAGCTAACTAAACCCTAACCTCGGTCCTAGTAAACAACTGATCAGATATCCTTGTCTGTGTGCCACACCTTCATTCCATTCCCTTGCTTAAAACACGGACCCTGAGAAACATTAAACAGACCTTGACAAGTCTCTGCTTGGTCTCGCTCCTCTTTCTCACCCTTTTCTCTTCCAGGCTTGGTGCCCCTCGACCCCACAAATAACTGGGTCCCGCAGGACGGGACAAGTGGCACCCAACATAACCCCCAAGGCCAGGGTATTGTGGAAAGGACTCATCAAACCCTAAAAAACATGCTTTTTAAATTACAGTCTGGAGGGGGAATCTGTTCCCCCAAACAGGCAGCTTCAAGACCCTCTTTCTTGAATCATGCAGTTTGTCTTAAATTTCCTTACATGCGGCTCTGCAGGCAAGTCTGCTGCAGACGGCCCCTGCACCCTTCATCCACCAACAGTTATGCACAGGCCACGTGGAGAGACCCCTTGTCCAACAAATGGCCCAGACCCAGTCCTCATATGGGGTATGCCTATCTATGATTCAGACACTCAAAACACTAGATGGCTTCCAGAGCATCTGATAAAACCTTATAACTTGCCCAGGGAAGAAAAACCCTGAGGAAGATTATTTTAAAATGTGCTTGCCTACAGAAAGCCGAAAATGCCCCATCTATGGATGCTCCTGTGCCTCGCAGTCACAAACGCTGCCTTTCCACATCAGGTTTTTAATTTTACATGGACTATTAACCAGGCAGGGGACATTGCAAATTCCTCCTCCACAATTTCTGGTGCAACACCATGGCCCTATTTAGAAGTAGATCTTTGCAAACTGGCCCTAGGAGCCAGTGCTGAGTGGGGGACACCTGACAGTTTCTTACCCCAACACCAAGCACTCGAGCTGGCAGACTCCAGGGTCAACCCTGGGTGTGGCACCACTGTTCAATGTGCCGCTTTAAGCCTATCACAAGGCGGGATTTATATCTGTGCTGTTGCCAGGACATGCGGGTATGCCTCTGACTATTACTGTGCAAAATGGGGATGTGAAACCTCAGGGGATACCTATTGGAGTCCCTCTTCCTCCTGGGATTATATTAAACTTAAAATACCCTGTCAAAAGGACCTATAAAGCAGGTGAAATCCTCTAAATGACAAATGAGCCAGTCAGTCAGACCGCCAGGGCTGGTGCAATTCTTTAGTGGTGTCATTTACAGGCAAAAGGCAAAACTGAAGGCCTCGGATATGTGTGGGGCCTTAGACTTTTCAGAGAGGGTAGTGATATTGGACTTCTTTTTAAGATCAAGTTAATTAAGTCCATCCCCAATCAGCAAAACAAGGTTGCTATAGGTCCCAACCCAGAGCTCCATCGGGGTGGCATCAGAGCTCCCCAAAATGGTCAGATCTCAGTCCTACTGCCCCCTATTCCCCTAAGGCGGTGTTCCAGCCCACCCTCCTTGTAGGTTCCCCCTCCACTGCTGAACTTGTTCTGTCTTTAGTCAGTGCCTCAGTACAGGCCATTCCTTAGGCCAACCATACACTCCTGGAGGAGTGCTGGGTTTGCTATTCTAAACCACCCTTCTGTGAGGGTGTTGCTAGTTTTGAAAGATTGATATTCACCAATGATACCTCCAACCTGCAATGGAGTCCCCCTGAAAAACAGGGTCTGACCCTCAGCCAAGTCTCCAGCCTAGGCTTATGCCTCCTTGGGCCTAATATGTTACCTCCCAAAGCCCTAACCAGAGTCTGCAACCAGACCATTTTAGTCAATGGCTCCTTTCAATATATTTCAGCCCTCAATAAGTCTTACCTCGCTTGCTCCTCAGGATTAACCACCTTTATAGTCACGGCTACCTTTCTTAGTAATCTAGAATATTGTATAGAAGTTACACTTATCCCACCCCTAACCCTTCATGAGGCTGATGAATTTTTGGGATTCTGGGAACGAGGAACCTGAAAGGAAAAATGCTGGCAGAGGAAGCTGGCATCCGGCCAGACCTCATGGATCGACCCTGGCCAGGGGCAATGACTTGGTTCACCGACGGAAGCAGCTTTGTGGTAGAAGGTAAGCGTAGGGCCCGGACACTGGTGGTAGATGGAAAGTCTGCCATGGGTCAGCAGTCTGCCTAAGGGCACATCAGCCCAGAGGGCGGAGCTCATCACATTAATCCAAGCCCTAAGGCTGGCAGAAGGAAAGGCTCTCAATGTTTACACCGACAGCCGGTGTGCCTTTGCCATGGCTCACGTTCATGGGGCAATATACCGACAGCGCGGTTGTTGACGTCTGCCGGGAAGGACATCAAAAATAAAGAAGAAATCCTTAGTTTGTTAGAAGCTGTTCATCTGCCGCATAGAGTGGCGATTATCCACTGCCCAGGACATCAGAAGGGAACTGGACCCATAGAAAAGGGAAATCAAATGGCGGATCAAGTGGCTAAAAGGGCAGCCCAGGGGCCAAGGATTTTGGTAGGTAAAACTATGTCTCAGCTAGTTATAAAAGAGACAGATGAAAGCACCCTCAGAAGAAGAGGGGTGGGAATACCTGGCTGGCATACACCGTCTTACTTAGGATCTAAAAAGATGATAAGATTGGTCAGTAGATCCCCCTACCATATTCCTGGATTAAAAAAGGCTGTAGAGGATTTAGTAAAGAACTGTCAGGCTTGTGCACTCACCAACGCTGGGTCCAGCAGGCTTCAAGAAGGAAGACGCTTGCGAGGGGACAGGCCTGGGACCTACTGGGAAACCGACTTCACTGAAGTAAAACCAGCCCGGTATGGAAACGAATATCTTTTAGTCTTTACAGACACCTTTTCAGGATGGGTCGAGGCGTTCCCCACCAAGAAAGAAACAGCTACTGTAGTGGCCAAGAAGATACTCGAAGAAATCCTTCCCCGCTTTGGGGTACCCAAGGTAATCGGGTCAGACAACGGGCCTGCCTTCGTCTCCCACGTAAGTCAGGGACTGGCCAGACAGCTGGGGATAAATTGGAAGTTACATTGTGCATATAGACCCCAGAGCTCAGGACAGGTAGAAAGAAAGAACAGAACGTTAAAAGAGACCTTGACCAAAATGGCCTTAGAGACCGGCGGGAATGATTGGTCAGCCCTTCTCCCTTATGCTTTATTCAGGGTCCGGAATACCCCCGAACCTCTGGTCTGACTCCTTTTGAATTAATGTATGGGGCGCCTCCGCCCAATTATGTAACAATAGAGGATAAGACCAGCCCGGATGTATCCTTCTTCCCCTCCTCTAACCTTTTAGCTCGGCTCAAGGCTCTTGAAATAGTGAGAAAAGAGGTCTGGGAACAGTTAAAAGAAACCTATATTGCTGGTGATACGCAGGTGCAGTATTTGAAGTAGGAGACGCTGTCCTGGTGAGGAGACATCGAGCAGGAAACCTAGAGCCAAGGTAGAAAGGACCCTTCTTGGTGCTACTGACAACGCCCACCGCTGTTAAAGTGGAAGGAATCCCCACTTGGGTCCACGCGTCTCACGTCAAGAAAGCACCCCCTGGAACTGATCAGAATGAGTGGACAGTGGAAAAGACTGCTAATCCTCTTAAGCTGCGCCTGCTTCGCCAGAGTGACCCCAGAAGACTTCAACCCGCACACCCCAATCCAACAAAAGAGGGAAGTGCTTAATGGGGAGGGAAACATCGTGTGGTCAACCACCCCATGGACCGCAGTGCGGCCCCCATGGACTTGGTGGCCCGACCTCACCCCTGACCTTTGTAAGTTAAGCTGCAGGTTCACTTGCCTGGGACCTCCCTGACCACTTTGACCTTTTTAATCCGCCCCCTGGAAAACGGTGCGTCCCGAACGAGATAGGAAGCACGTTTGGATGTTCAGGGCAGTTTTACCGAGCCAACCTTCGGTCGGCAGAGTTTTATGTCTGTCCTGGTCAAGACCAGAGCAAGAGACTCCGGCATATGTGTGTGTGTGTGGGGGGCATCAGACTTCTGTGCTTCATGGGGTTGTGAGACTACAGGACAAGCTTACTGGGATCCCACCTCTACGTGGGATTTGATCACAGTAAGGAGGAACGGTGGCCATGATGGACCAAACCAAGGTGAGAGGGATAGCTCCAAATATCCTGAAAACGGGTACGCTCACTCCAACAGCCCTGAAGGACCCTGTAAAGGTAAATATTGCAACCCTATACTTATAAAGTTCACTGACAAAGGGAAACAGGATTGTCGGAGCTGGTACAAAGGAAATATCTGGGGTTTGCGATTAGATGCTCCTGGAAAAGACCCTGGGTTGCTTTTTAAAATCAAGTTGACAGTAGGAAATCCCTTTACAGTACCCATAGGGCCCAACAAGGTCCTTCCCAAACAAGGCCCCCTTGTCAAAGCCAAATCACCGGTTCCTGTCACCGTTCCATCGACCGTAAAAGCTTGTGAGTCAATCCAGTGTTACTACTCCCCAGGGAGCCAGTATTCCTACATACCCTTCGACTGGCACAGATCCAGACACTACCACTGACTGCTGGCTATGCCTGTCCTCGGGTGGGCCCCCCTATTATGAAGGGATTGCTTTTAATGGAAATTTTAACCAGACTATTAGCCATGTCTCTTGCTCCTGGGGAATGGGGAAAAAAAATTAACCTTAACTGAAGTATCTGGAAAAAATCTTGGTCTCTGCATAGGGACGTCTCCCCTCCTCCCATTGACACCCATGTGCCAGAAATTATTCTGTATCTAGGACTAATACTAATTACCTTGTACCAACCCCAGTTGGGTGGTGGGCCTGCAATACTGGGCTCACCCCGTGTATGTCAACTAGTGCTTTTAATCCCTCCCGCAATTTTTGTGTTATAATTCAGCTTTTGCCTCATGTATAGTACCACCCTGCTGCTAGCTTAGAAGAAGAGTACACCAGTACAAGAATTAAAAGAGAGCCAATCACCCTCACTTTAGCCATGTTTATGGGTGTTAGTACGGCAGTAGGAGTGGGGACGGGAGTGACAGCGTTAGTTGAGGGAAGGCAGGGAATCCAGTCCTTAAGAGATGCTGTCAATGAAGACCTAGAGATGCTAGAAAAGTCTATTAACGCTTTAGAAAAATCTTTAACTTCCTTATCAGAGGTAGTGCTACAGAATAGAAGAGGCCTTGATTTGTTGTTTTTAAAAGGAGAACTATGTGCCGCCCCATCGCCATCAGTCCCTTACCTCAAAGTGCAGGGGTAAGGCAGACTTCTATTGTAAAAGCTGGGGCTGTGAGATGTCAGGAGAAGCCTACTGGAAGCCTTCCTCAAGCTGGGACTACATCAAGGTAACGGCCAACTACTCCTTGGCTCCCTATTTAATGGGTGGAAACATTCACCCTATCTGAGGCAGGGAAAAATGCCACTCAGTGGACAGAAGGGGATGAGTGGGGCCTTAGAATGTATGTAGATAGTTATGATCATGGGCTACTGTTCACCATCAAGTTAAAGATAGAAAACCCCCACATTCCAGTGGGAACCAATCAAGTGCTGGCCCCCACTGGACCCTGAAGGATCAAGCCCAGGTTGCTTAAGTCACCCCAAGTACTGCCAGCCTGCCAATTGCAACCACCACCCCTGGAACCCCCTCCCAATTCTTATAATTTCAATTAAAATTAATCAACTTAGTCAGGGAAGCTTTCAAGGTCGTTAATGCTACCAACCCAGAGGCCACCAATTCGTGTTGGCTCTGCTATGACGTGGCCCCTCCCTATTATGTGCTCAAGTCTGACCTACAAAGTATATAAAAAGTGCTTTGAGAATTCGGGATCATCTTTTGTCCCATTTACAGGACAACCCCAGCCTGTTGGAATCATTAAACCTCTGGCATATTGCATCGATCTCTCGGTCTCTGTGTCTTTGTCAGGTGGGACACCCAGACGTTGGGACCTCGGAGTCCTACAACCCTGTGTGAAACAAGTATTCTGTAACTGAATGTTTACAACAACGTAACTTAAGCTGTAGATAGAGCAATATCAGTTCCAGGTGCTAGGGAACTTTCAATTAAATTTTTAGCTTTGAGAATGCTAATGCTGAATGCAAAAAAGCTATTAGACTTTTAAGGGCCAAATCCACACCTATTTACGGATTAAAACTACTGCAGATATTGGATCTAGAGTTTCCAGTTCAGTTATGATTGGACAGACTATTGCAAAAGGTAATCTGAGTGCCCAGTGCTTTAACTGTGGCAGACATTTCCTAAAGGGCTGAAGACAAGCAGTACCTAATGAGAGAGCCGAACTCCATTTTAGAACAAGCGGCCATGTTAGGCCTTAAATTTCCCAGGAGAGCTCAACTTTTGTAGAAACCACAGAAAAAGGACAGTTAATCAGCGATTGCCCTGGTATCTGGCTAGGGGCTTAGAACAAGTATGGAAGAGCCCCTATAAGTTAACAATCTCTCCATTGAGGTACAAACCTAGTAGAAATATACAATATCCCATACTATGAGCTCAGCCAGTCCTGGTGAAGGTGACCCAAGTGCAACTGGAAAACCCCAACTGGTTCTAAAGGGCCTACAGGCTTTCCTCACGGCCACTGACTGCCATTTCCCACTTGCCACATGGTTGAAACCTACGTGTTGGCTGTTGCTGCAGAATAAACGCTCTGTCTCTGCATACTGAATCTGTGGTCTTCTTTCATTGATTCTAGAAACCTTACATTAAGGATAGATTTTTTGTTTCTCTAATGATGAACCAGGGAGAAAGCTGCCTGGGATATATAAAAGACGTGGAAGGAACAGACACGGTGCTTATAAATGTACACCATCCAGAGGTACAAATATTCCTTTCTGTTGGGAAGCTGACAATGGAATTTGTGCAGCTCATACCAAAATAGGTTTGTTCCCTATCTGCCAATGAGAGGCTGTTCTACACTACAGCTAAAAACGTTGAAGACTGAAATGACAGAACTGCTCCACACTAAACCATTTAACAAGGATGGAACAGCTCCAATAGATTGAACAAGAGATTACAGTTGGATGGGATTGAGATTGGAGTCCTAATGGTTATAGGAGCAGATATAATTCCACAAGATTCGGGAATTCAGGATCTTCAAAAGATCTTCACAGCTCCTAGGGTTCAACTAAGTCTAAAATGAACTAAATACATCAGATTGGAAGGCTAAGGCCATATGTGGCAGAGAGCCATCAATTTACGGGGAAGGGATTTATTGTAACAGTGGGAAGCATAGATTAGCATTCCTGCAACTTCAGGGATAAGCTGTAACATTGATGTTCCGGATGAAGGTATTGGAAAATGTTATCAAAAAAGTTACAGACTGGGCTGTCAAACAGAGCACAGCAGGAGTTGGCTCCAAATTTAAGGAGGCCACTAATAGGAATAGAACCTTACCATTAAGATTGTAAACTGACAAGCCTGTTTGAGTGGAGCAGTGACCCTTAAAGAAAACTTACAAGCACCAATAGCTGGTCCAAGAGCAGCTGAAGGCTCAACATTTCCACCAGCTCTCAGGAGTCTATATTTGTCATAAGGAAATATGGAAAATGGAGGATGCTGACAGAGCAATCAGGAGAGGTTGAGTACTCCCCTTCCTAAGGGATAGAGGCTACATAGCACCTTGACCTGAGGATTGCCTGGTTCTTCTTTCTTTACCTTTCATCTGAGCCATCTCTGATGGTCTAATCCCAATAGCCCTTTGGGCTTTAGCAAAAGTCACCTTTCTAAATCTCTCTGAAAGAACCTGGTATCACAAAGATCAGCTACAAGGCCTTAGGGTGGTTGGCTTTCTTAAATTTTTGGGCAGACTTTGCAACCTGGAACTTCTGCAGTCCTGGGACGTTCCCTCTTTGCTTTCATCCTTTTCTGTCATGGGAAATTCCACTTCTCACCAGTTAAGAGTCCTTTGGCCCTCAAGCTACAGGGGCTTAAAGTCTACCAGAATGAAGCAGTTTCCTTATGGGAGGAGGTCCTTCACTTAGCCCCTTGGATGAACTCCAGCAACCCCTATGACACTGAGGTATGGACTCGGGTGCTTACTTGAGAAGTCCAAGAAAGGACAACTCCCCGTTCCTTCCTCCCCATCATTGCAGCTATTCAGCAATGTGTGTGTCATCCTGAGAAGGAAATTAAGGATGAACCTAAACCCCTTACTCCCAGCAATGACTCTGAGGAGGAAAGGCCTGAAGACCTCACTGCTCTTGAACAAGCCATTGAATACACTAGACAGACAACAACCCCCAATCCCCACACACCCACTTCTCTTAATCCCCCACTACTGCCTTACATGAATCTTGCCCTTTAAGGACAGTCATGAAACTGTTGAAGGCTCTGTGCCTTCTACCCCCCTACAAACTACCACTGAACAATTATTCGAGATTAGAAACTCCTCCCACAGTGGAAATAACACCTTGGCTTTCCCTGTTAATGTTCAACCCACTTGATCTCGGCCCCTAGACTGGTATCCCTACTGGACCAACCAATTAAAAGAGCTTAGGCAAGCAGTTTGAGAGGATGGTATTCATGCTCCTTGGACCAAATCCATTCTGAGCTTTTGTGAAGTCTTTAATACAGGACTGGCGTGACATCTGCCGGTTCTCCTTACCTACCCTCCTGTTCCTCCAATGGGAGGCTTTTTCTAGAGAAGAATGCCTGCAACAGCTCAGAAAAAATAAAAACAAAACCAAGAAACTATCCCTTCTCCATAGTACAGCAGGCTACCCAAACTCCAGGGTACTTTGATCAAGTATGCCTTTGTGCCCTTCAGGCCTGGGATTGTGTAACCCCCAATTCTGTATCCCGAGACTGGGATTCCTTGCTTCTCCACCTCCTGCATAGACCTGAGGAAACCTTTCTGACTTTGTTCTTAGAACAAATCTGAGCCTGGAAATTTAAATTTCTGAGCCTATGGCCAGTGAAGGCCTCCTTAAAAGCATGGTTTGGGAAGGCATGGATTCAGAACACAGGCTGGCATGTCAAGGCTTGGAAAATGAACACTATGAACAATGGATACTTGCCACTGAAGATATTTCTCTCCTGGAGCACGTGACCATGACACCCCACTGAAGACTTGCCCCCTCCTATAAAGCTGCCTCCCTTGCCAAGGCCTTCACAGAGGCTCTTGAAACAGAAGTAAAATGTTTTAAAGGTAAAAAGGAGGGACAGTTGAAAGGTTAATGTCCCATCTAAGGGTGTGGAAGCTGCACATCCTAAAAGCATTTGTCCTCGATGCCTTAAAGGATTCCATTGGAAAAAGCATTGCCATCCTAAATATAAAGATGGCAAGCCCATTTTGCCTTTAATCTCCAAAAGGAGCAATCCTCAGCCCAAACAATAAGAGGGAAGACCCATAACATCTTGTGGGTCATTAATATTTTTGAAGGCTTGCGCCCCAAACTAATTATAAATGTTGGAGAATCGTTTAAATGCCTAATTGACACCAGAGCAGATAGGACTCTGGTCCAAGGTCACATTGCATTGGGACTAATCTCTGGCCCACAACTAATGAGCATAGAAGGCTCCTCCCAGGTGTATACCACAAAGGAAGCCTTCAAATGCGAGGCTTCAGATGCGATCCAGATGGCACCACTGGCCTTATTAAACCTCTTATCTTAGACATGGCCATCAACCTGTTGGGGAGAGTTATCCTAGAAGCCCTAAATGTGGTCCTCTCGAGTAACGTGGAAAGTGAGTGCATCCAGGTAGAGGACTGTGACAAACATCTTCACAGGGATCACTCCCAATTCTAAGAGCTACTGTTAGGTATGATATTCCCTGCTTGGACTGGGTCTCAGATGAGCCTGTCTGGATTGTACAGTGGCCTCTACCCAGGGAGAAATCAGGAGTTCTTACTTAGCTTTTGCTCCAATATATTTACCCTTCCTGCAGCCCCTGGAATCTTCCCATACTTGCAATTAAAAAGAGCTCTAGGTGATGGTAGCTATTATAAGACCTAGAGGATATCTGCAAGACCACTTGGATCTGGGCATCACCTCAGTGGGTCCTTCTCTTGTCTGCATTCCTAGCCAATACTCCACTATTGGCCATAGATACTAAGGATTGTCTTTTCTTTATCCCCTATACCCCAAAGATTGTCATTATTTGCCTTTTCAAAAGTCTCCCAAATTAACTCTAGGCTAGCCTCCCAATTTGAATGGGGAGTCCTCCCCTAAGGGACAGCCAATGTCCCCATTACGTATCAGGAACTGGTTGCTGCCACTTTGAAACTATATTTAGAAAAGGAAATACACATTAATTTATATGGATGATATCTTGGCCTTGGGAGATTAAAAAACTTTACCCCATGACCTCAAAGATTTATCTCTCTAACAAAATAGGATTCCAAATAGCCCTGAATAAGATACAACTCATTACCTCTGTAGGACAAGTGGGACCATGGGAAGTTTGAACAGATTCAGAAACCCTGGTACCTCGTAACTGAGAACAGTAGCCATTTCTTCTACTCCTGACCCAGTTTCTGTCCTGGAGCACGTGACCACGACACCCAACATGAGGACTGTGACAGCTAGTCATAGAGCACAGATTTCTCCATGTTACTGTGGTATCTAGAGGCCCTTAGAGTTTAGCCAGTAAGCTTCCCTTCCCGGAACATTCCTTCCTGCAAAAAGTATTTAATTTCTGGTCCACCCCTGAGTAAGTGATATGCATCCATTTTCCACTACCAATAAATAGTTTGGACAAGTAAGGACCGTCTCTCATCAAGAACCTCTGGATGAAGGCTTTGTCATCAGAGCCACAGAATGCCCCTCTGCCCTCTGGACTCCACCGCTGAGCTAAGCTGGAGTTCTGCCCCCTGCCCCACCCTCAGCCCAAGGGTTTGTTCCCACATCCCTGTGATCGGGCAGCATCTGGATGTCCAGGAGTTTGGGAGCCCCAGCCCTGAGCAGGTCCTCAGCCTGGGGTCCTCCTCCATTTTCTGCTCCTCCATGGTTTCCAGCGGTGACCAGACACCTAGGAGTCAGGGGACCCAAGCTTCGGCCTCCTACATCTTAGGCTATGTTTTCCAGCTTGACTTGAGTCCAGCACCGGATGGCAGCGCAGGGTAAACCCTGAGTTTCACCTGCCCAGTGGCATTACCACACCACAGTGGGAGGTTCTCTCCATGGGGAGAAAAGAACCTGCCCAGCAAAGGCAATAGATAAAATCTTACTGCTGAGAATTTGAAAAAAACAAAAACAAAAACAAAAACAATCCCTAAAACCCTTGACCCAAAACTTTTCAGATCTCTTTGTTTAAATGCTTGTTCTCCCTAACAGGGACACCTGAAATAATGTTCGTGCCTTTTAACTCAAAATTTTTATGCTTCTTTATTTAAATGTTTATTTTTCTTCCTACCAGGAATACCTAAAATTGTCTTAAATTTTCTTTTAAACTTCAAAAATCATGTTTAATCTATTCTCACAGGTCAAACCAAGTACATGAATAACCATTATTTAATCCTTAACTAACGACCAGTCTCCTACAGACAAGCTGTTGCTGCCTATCCCAGATTCATAATTAACACAGTATTTTTTTTTCCTCAGGCATCCAAAGCAGATACATCTTCAATTCTTCCCCCTGCTTTTATTAATACAGCACAGGTAACTCCTCACTTAAAGGATTTCCTCCAGGACTACATTCCTCAACACTCTTTCCTTCTTTCTAGGACAATTACAACAGACCATGATGTGCTCCCAAGGAAACTTACACCACTCACCCTGTGCAGACAACCTCAAGCTGGGGTTCTGCTCCCCTTTGTGATTACAGGTTTATCTCTGCAAAAGGAAAAAAGACAGTGCTGCAACCACAGGCCAGGCAGAGACCCAGACGGAGACCAACCTGCCATCTCCTTGGACCTGCCTGGGGCAGTAAAGCTGCCTTTGTCCAGACATAATCTGACTAAAGACTTCTGAGACAAACAGATGCTCACATGTCCCGCGCAACCGTCTCGCCTGCAAGAACGACGCGGCACACGAAATAGGATCCTTCTGCGGTAAACTTTAATATCCTCGAGAACCAGCACTTGCTACACGTGACGAAGAAGACGAAGAAGACCAAGAAGACCAAGAAGACGAACAGGACGAACAAGACGAACGAGATCCACGAGATGAAGGAGACCAACGAGAGGGAGGAACTATCTAGCCCGTCCCCTTATAAAGGGATCAGTCCTTGCTTTGGACGCGGAGGCCCCTGATTGGTTGAAACTCATCAGGCCCTATGACGCCACGGAAGAGGCAGAGCTCAAGGAGTGGAAAGTTACCCAGCACGTGCGCACATGGCTTGTTTACTGCTAACTCCAGCCGGATGTCAGCGCCATCTTGTAATGGAGAATGTGCAGGCGGCGCCCCACATCTCCCCCTATCTTTTATTCTTTGAGCAAAGTAGGACACCCATATTAGAAGGGCGGAGATAGAAGTCAAATCCTCATTAAGGTGTATAAAGACCATGTACAGGAGTAACCGCTAGGCTTTTTGTAGCCCGTAGTACTCTTGACCTGTCACTCTGCCGTTTTTCTGAGGGAGGGACACTGGGGCAGGCAACCCTCACGCAAAATGACATACCTCCCAGAGATACCCCGCGACAAGGGGCTCTTAGTGCGATGCTTTGCTCGGCATCCCTCATGGGCTGCTCAAACCAGACACTCTAATCCTGTGCAATGAACCGAAGTTCTAGGAGTGCAAGAGCTGTCTGGCCGGCGACCTACTGCTTAAGCATAGACAACCAGATATCGGCTGATGCTCCATGTTCTAGAGCGACAAGCGCTTGGGCAATAACCACCTTGTATCTCTTTTTGTTTGGGCCTTGAGCTTACAAACCAGCCAGAGAAGCAACGCAAGTCCGCAGCAAAGGATTGCTCCAAAGAGTCCCACCCCCACCCAAGTTAATATCGGAGGTGAAAAAGCTTAGGGAAGACTGTAGCATCATGTTCCGCTGGAATTGGTTTCAGGAATGCTGACAGAATCGCCCATCTCGCCTCTCCTCTGACTCTCTGGTTCTACAGCATCAGGAGCAGGGCTGTCATCAGGAGTCTCCGCCATTTTTCGCGTGAGCCTCTCGGGAACCCAGAAGGGATTATTTTCATCCTGAGGGAAAACACAAACAGCTCCCCTGGATCTTATCAACACAAGATCCGGTCCTTCCCATTTATTAGTTATGACATCTTTCCATTTCACCATCTCTCTTGGTTTGTCCATGGGTAGGCAATGCCTTTCAGCTGCCGTATGGCCATGGTCATCAAGATTTAAAAAATTTAAGGTGAATAGTGCCATGGATACTGCGGTCCTAGGCACAGGGGGTAGAGCTTGCATAATTCCCCCCTTTTGTTTTATTAGATATGATTTAAGGGTGCGGTGAGCACGTTCCACAATACCTTGTCCTTGTGGATTATACGGCAAACCTGTAAGATGAGTCACAGCCATCTGGCTACAAAATTGTTGAAATTTTTGTGAGGTAAAAGCAGGCCCATTATCTGTCTTTAAGAACTTTGGCTTACCCCAGGCACTCCAAGCCTCCAAGCAATGTTGGATGGCATGTGAGGCCTTCTCTCCGGATAAGGGAGTGGCTGAAATTATACCCGAACAGGTATCAATGGATACATGTACATATTGCAGCTTACCAAAGGAGGAGACATGGGTAACATCCATTTGCCATATTTGAAGAGGCTGGATGCCCCGAGGATTAACTCCCGAGTGGGGCGCAGGCAGAAACTGACTGCAATTTTGGCAATTGACAACAATATCGCGAGCCTGTTTTCGGGAAATGGAAAAGCGGCGCCGCAGAGTTTCAGAAGTTACATGAAAGTTTTTGTGAAAACTTTTAGCAGCCTCTAGAGGCGAAGACATGGCTATAGCAATCATTTTTGTAGCCCTGTCTGCCAAATCATTGCCTTGAGTCATAGGTCCTGGCAATCCAGAATGAGCTCTAATGTGAGTAATATAAAAGGGTGATCTTCTGGCTAGAAGGCAGTTTTGAATTTGCGCAAAAATTGAGGCAACTCTGCTAGACGGTTTAATAATGCCAGCCACCTCAAGCAGATTGACAGCATTAACAACATAAGATGAATCAGACACTATATTTATAGGTTCTGAGAAACGTTGTAAGACCTCAAGAACCACTAGACATTCTACCACTTGCGGAGAGGCTTCTGTATACTGCCTCGAATAGACCTGCCCATTAACCACAAAAGCCCCCAGCCCGGTCTTGGAACCGTCAGTATAAATAACTAACCCTTCTTTTAGGGGACTACAGGACGTTACTTTGGGAAAAACTACAGGTTGAGTTAAAGCAAACTGTAAAATTGGATGTTTTGGGTAATGATTATCTATTTTTTCCGAAAAGGAAGTGACTAAGATAGCCCAATCATTCGAAGTGGCAGCAAGAGTGGAAACCTGCATGGCATTATAGGGAACAATTAGCAACTGTGGTTCAGTGCCAAAATGCGTGATGGCAGATTTTAGTCCCCTCAGCGCCAATTGTGCCACAGCATCTGGATACCAGTCAATTATTTTAGCTGGCGAGGCATTAGGATGTACCCACAATAATGGTCCTTGTTGCCAAAGCACAGCAGTGGGGAGCCTGTTTGTTTTAAAAACACATAATGAAAAAGGTTTATCATAATCTATGCGAACCAATTGTGCATCCTGTATAGCTTCTTCTACCAACTGTAACGCTCTTTCTGCTTGCGGGGTCAAACTTCTAGGTGAGGAGACATGAGGATCTCCTTCTAGAATATCAAATAAGGGTTTAAGTTCCGCAGAAGGAATCTTAAGAAAAGGTCTAAGCCAATTGATGTCTCCCAGTAATTTTTGAAAATCATTAAGAGTGTGGAGGTGATCTCTTCTTATCTCGAGCTTTTGAGGGACAATCTTATCAGGGAATACCACAGACCCTAGGAATTGACTGGTATCAGAAATCTGGACCTTTTCTGTGGCAATATGTAGGCCCATTTTTTCCAGAGCTTGCTGCAGTAGGGGAAAAGCCTCTGTTAAGATTGACAAGTCTTTGTCACATAATAAGACGTCATCTATATAGTGCAGCATAATTAATGATGGAAAATGCCTTTTAACAGGAATAAGGGCTTGGTGAACATATAACTGACATATAGTCGGGCTATTAGCCATGCCCTGAGGCAGGACCTTCCATTGGAACCTCTTGTCAGGTTCTGCATGATTAATAGAAGGAAGGGTAAAGGTGAACCTGGGCCTATCTTGAGAATGTAAAGGTATGGAAAAGAAACAATCTTTAATATCTATTGTCATTAAAGGCCAATGTTTTGGGAGCGCCGTGAGAACCGGTAGGCCACGTTGTATAGGGCCAAGCAAATGCATTTGTTTATTGATGGCTCTCAAGTCATGCAACAATCGCCATTTTCCTGATTTCTTTTTAATTACAAAAATGGGGGTATTCCAAGGTGAAGTAGAGGTTTCTACATGACCCAATTGTAGTTGTTCTCTAACTAATTGGGTAACAGCTTCTAACTTTTCGGAGGTAAGGGGCCATTGAGGAACCCATACCGGATCCTCCGTTTTCCATGGTATGGGCCGTGCTGCCTCAATGGCGCTTAGGAAAAACCCAGACCCTGCCTTTCTTTGTTAGGGTTAGGCGAGACAGGCTCTAGAGGTCCTTGTTCATAGCGTCCCAAGCCTTTTCCCTCTTTATATCCCATCTTATCCATAATATCATAAGCCTGTGCAGAATATTTATTGGACAGAATTAGCCCCATTTGTTGCATTATATCTCTCCCCCATAAGTTAACTGGAAGAGGGAGTACATAGGGGACAAATTGCCCACATTGGCCTTCAGGGGTTTTCCAGGTGAGTGAGGCTGCACTAATGGTGGGGCAGGACTTATAACCCAATCCTTGTAAGGAGTGTGATGACTCTACAACAGGCCAATGTTTGGGCCACCAATGAGTGGATATAATACTCTTATCAGCCCCTGTATCGAGGATGCCCTCAAATCTCTTCTCATTAACCCACAAGTTAAGCCTTGGCCTGGTATTCAAAGATACTGCTAAATAAGCTAAGTCGGTCCCAGAGGAACCCATCTGTTTTTTTGCTTTTTCCTTAGTCTTTTTATTAGAGCTATCAGGGAGGAGCAATAACTGTGCAATCCTGTCACCCTGAGTTACAGAGAATATGCCCGTCGGGCTGGAGCACAGTACTTATATTTCAGAGGAGTGGTCATTGTCTACTATGCCTGGGTGGACTATCAGTCCCTGTGCTGTAAGGGATCCTCGTCCGAGGATCAGCCCTAGGGTTCCTGGAGGCAAGGTGACCGCTCATACAGGGATGGGCTGAACACCCATCTGAGGAATTAATACCAGTGAGGAGGAGGCACGCAGGTCCATTCTTGTTGGCCTGTCTGTGTGCTCACTTTGCTCTCCCCTAGGGGTTTGGAAAATTTGCTCCCATATCTTTGAGGGCCCTGGGAAAGGGGGCCCAGTGACCCGTTTTTTGGCATCTCATTGGTCTGGGCAGTCTGACTCTCTAGTGGGGGAAGGAGCCGGCCTTTGAGGTCTCTAACAGAGCGGCAATGTTCAGCTTTATGGTACCCCTTGCCACATCTTGTGCAAAGGGGCGGAGGGTCTCTAGTGACCATCCGACAATCTTTTTTTAAGTGTCCAGATCTTCCACATCTAAAACAGACCCGTCTATCAGGGGCTTGTGGAGGGCCCCTCTGGGACTGCAAAATGGCTGCCGTGAGACCTGCATTAGTAAGTGGCCCTCCCAGTTCTCTACAGACTCGAAGCCAGTCTTGAAGACCTTTGCCCTTTCTAGGGGCGATAGCGGCTTGGCATTCTTGAATAGCCTGTTCAAAAATAAGCTGTTCAATAAGATGGGCAGCCTGCTCTGGATACCCGAAGATCCGTCCTGCCGCATCGGTCATGCGGGCTACAAAATCTGAAAAAGGCTCTTGGGGTCCCTGAATGATTTTTGTAAGCTGATTATCGGCCCCTCCCTTTTTTGAAAGTGCCTTCCAGGCCTTAATGGCTGTGCTTGACACTTGGGCATAGGCACCCCAATGATAAGCTGTCTGATCTGCTGCATAGCGACCTTGGCCAGTCAGCAGATCAAATGTCCATTCTTGTTGTTCAGGAGTCAACGCTGTAGCATTGGCTCTTGCTTGGGTTTGGGCAGCCTCATACCAAAGAGCCTTCCACTCCATATACTGTCCCATGCTCAGTAGAGCAGCCTTGGCAATTGTCTGCCAATCAGAGGGAGTTAAGGCAGAGATAGCCAATCTATCAAGCTGAGCAATGGTAAAGTTGGCGGTTACCCCGTATTTTCTGACTGACTCTGCCAATTCTTTTATTTGATTATATTCTACGGGGGCATGAACGCGGCCACCCTCAGCTGTCTCAAACACAGGGAAAGCAAGACACATCTGTCTTCTCACCCTTTCCGGGAGGAACGAGAAGGATTTTACAGGCGTGCGTGCTGCGTAAGGAGGGGGGGCCACGGGTAAAGGAGGCGCTGTCGGGACAACTGGGGACAAGCGCATGGGCCTGTACTGCTCGTCAGGATAATATCTTTTTTCCTCATAACTAGCTGCTTCTTCATCTACCTCCGCTTCTTCTTTTGGGTCTAAGCCTTCTCGCTCATCATCATCATCTGAAGTCTCGGGGCTATCAATGTTAAGAGCCTCAAAGTCTTCTACAGGGTACAAGCTGACTCCCCTTTTTTTAACATTAGAGGGCATAAGGGAATAAAAATCTGAGGGTTTGTGGGTAACTACTCTCCCGCTGTACAGCGTACCTGGAGGTCCTTTTTCCTTAGGGGGGAAATATCTTTTCCTGCGCGCACCCATCCTCTCACTCTGTTCGGCTTCTGA